>NC_135580.1:6740621-7061037 GCF_965152235.1 Eretmochelys imbricata
CAAGTGAGGCTGGCTCAGGGTGTGGCACCGTGTTTGCTCCCCCCTTGCCCGCGTCCCAGCTCTGGCGGTCCCCCTGGCGACGGCACACACCTGGGCCCTGCCTCCCGTTCGCACTCTGCCCTTTGGTCGGGCCGATGGGGCCCTTGCCCTGATGCTCGGCCCAGCTGGCGCTGGGCCTCCCAGGGCCTGTCGCAATAACGGCAGCCATGCAAACGGGCTCCCCCCACCCCCCACCGTCCCCTCCCACCCCCCACGCTCCTTTGCAGGCAGCTCCCTGATGGAGCCCTGGGGGCCTCCTCTGCTCTGATTCAGGCCCCGGTGGGGCTGGGCAGGGCGTGAGCCAGGGAATCAGCCTTCCCCAAGAGGCACCAGCCTTCCCCTCAGGGCCCCGGCCTCCCACCCAGGACCCCCCAGGCGAGGAAGCCCCACAGAAGCCAGCCGAGGGCAGCTGGTGCAGCTCAGGGCCTGCCCGGATCCCACGCTGGCTGCACGGCAGCTGCGAGCATGGCAGGAGCCCGGGGCGAGACCCGTGAAGCCCAGAGGGACCCCGGCGGGATGGGGGGGCGAGGGGACAGGCCCCTCCCGACTCCTCCTCCCCGTCCAGATCGCCCCTGACTGGGCTGGGGTGAGCTTCTTCTCCCCCCCGCCCTCCCCTCGCCCCAAATGGGAACAGAAACTTCCGGGGCGGGGGCAAGGGGGAGGACGACTTGAGTCTTTTTTTCGACAACTTCCCCAAATGACAAACGGCCCCCGGCAACATCTCCTTATCTGGAGCCCGCGCGGGGTTGCTGTTGCAACGCTGACATTTGCCAGCTGCCGGCGGGAAGGAGCGCGCCGGGCCCCTGGGGACGCCAGGCCGAGCGGAGGGGGGTGTGTGGAAGGGGGTGGGGGTTGTGCTTTTCTGAGGACATGACGAAGGCTTCAAAGGACGCTCGTCCCCTTTGGGTCTTTTATTGATTGGGATCCGTCCGCCTTCGTGCGCATCAGCCTGCCCCGCTCCAGCGCCGTCCAGACAGCAGCGACCCCCCCCCAGGCCCTACGCACGCACTGACGCCTCTCGGCGTGGGCTCCCCCGCCCAGGGGGTGACTCTCCCCTCTCCCCCCATTTCCAGGGGCATGCGCAGGAAATCCTCAAGCGTGTTGGGGGAATTCCAAGGGAAAACCAGGGCGCGGCTGGAGGCCGTGGTTCAGCACGGGGCGCTCTCCCTGCCATGTCTGTACTGAGCCAAAGCCCCGCCCATGCCCCCGGGTGCTAGGGGGCACCCTGCTGCAGGGAGCAGTGGGGGGTGAAGAGGGGGCACCCTGCTGCAGGGAGCTGCGGGGGGTTCAGCAGGGGGCGCCGTGCTGCAGGGAGTGGTGGGGGGTTCAGTACGGGGCGCTGTGCTGCAGGGAGCGGTGGGGGGCTCAGGAGGGGGCACCGTGCTGCAGGGAGCAGCGGGAGGTGTTCAGGAGGGGGCGCCCTGCTGCAGGGAGCAGTGGGGGGTAAAGAGGGGGCGCCGTGCTGCAGGGAGCGGCGGGGGGTTCAGCAGGGGGCGCCGTGCTGCAGGGAGCAGCGGGAGGTGTTCAGGAGGGGGCGCCCTGCTGCAGGGAGCAGTGGGGGGTAAAGAGGGGGCGCCGTGCTGCAGGGAGCGGCGGGGGGTTCAGCAGGGGGCGCCGTGCTGCAGGGAGTGGTGGGGGGTTCAGTATGGAGCGCTGTGCTGCAGGGAGCGGTGGGGGGCTCAGGAGGGGGCACCGTGCTGCAGGGAGCAGCGGGAGGTGTTCAGGAGGGGGCGCCCTGCTGCAGGGAGCAGTGGGGGGTAAAGAGGGGGCGCCGTGCTGGAGGGAGCGGCGGGGGGGGTTCAGCAGGGGGCGCTGTGCTGCAGGGAGCGGTGGGGGGTTCAGTATGGAGCGCTGTGCTGCAGGGAGCGGTGGGGGGCTCAGGAGGGGGCACCGTGCTGCAGGGAGCAGCGGGGGGTGTTCAGGAGGGGGCGCCCTGCTGCAGGGAGCAGTGGGGGGTAAAGAGGGGGCGCCGTGCTGCAGGGAGCGGCGGGGGGTTCAGGAGGGGGTGCCGTGCTGCAGGGAGTGGTGGGGGGTTCAGTACGGGGCGCTGTGCTGCAGGGAGCGGTGGGGGGCTCAGGAGGGGGCACCGCGCTGCAGGGAGCAGCGGGGGGTGTTCAGGAGGGGGCGCCCTGCTGCAGGGAGCAGTGGGGGGTGAAGAGGGGGCACCATGCTGGAGGGAGCGGCGGGGGGGTTCAGCACGGGGCGCTGTGCTGCAGGGAGCGGTGGGGGGCTCAGGAGGGGGCGCCGTGCTGCAGGGAGCGGTGGGGGGCTCAGCAGGGGGCGCCGTGCTGCAGAGAGTGGTGGGGGGTTCAGTAGGGGGCGCCCTGCTGCAGGGAGTGGTGGGGGGTCAGGAGGGGGCGCCGTGCTGGAGGGAGCGGCGGGGGGGGTTCAGCAGGGGGCGCTGTGCTGCAGGGAGCGGTGTGGGGGGTTCAGCTAGGGGTGCCGTGCTGTAGGGAGCGGTGGGGGGTTCAGGAGGGGGCGCTCTGCTGCAGGGAGCGGTGGGGGGTTCAGGAGGGGGCGCCGTGCTGCAGGCAGCGGCGGGGGGGGGTTCAGGAGGGGGCGCCGTGATGCAGGGAGCGGTGGGGGGTTCAGGAGGGGGCACTGTGCTGCATGGGTTGTTGGGGGGTTCAGGAGGGAGCACCGTGCTGCAGGGAGCAGTGCGGGGGTTCCGGGGGGGGGTGCCGTGCTGCAGGGAACAGTGGGGGGTTCAGGAGGGGGCGCCGTGCTGGACGGAGCGGCGGGGGGGTTCAGCAGGGGGCGCCGTGCTGCAGGGAGCAGTGGGGGGGGTTCAGCAGGGGGCGCCATGCTGTAGGGAACAGTGTGGGGTTCAGGAGGGGGCACCATGCTGTAGGGAGCGGTGGGGGCTTCAGGAGGGGGCGCCGTGCTGCAGGCAACGGTGGGGGGGGGGTTCAGCAGGGGGCGCCGTGATGCAGGGAGCGGTGGGGGGTTCAGGAGGGGCACTGTGCTGCAGGGAGCAGTGGGGTGTTCAGGAGGGGGCGCCATGCTGCAGGGAGCGGTAGGGGGGGTTCAGGAGGGCGCCCTGTCCTGCAGGGAGCGGTGGGGGGGGTTCAGGAGGGGGGCGCCGTGCTGCAGGGAGCGGTAGGGGTTCAAGAGGGGGCGCTGGGCTGTATGGGTTGTTGGGGGGCTCAGCAGGGGGCTCCGGGCTGCAGGGAGCCATGTGGATTGCTTCGAGGTGGGCTGTTACCACTGTGTCGCACTGAACTCATTCTGGGCTGCTCGGGATGACGTCTGTCGCAGGAGAGGGCAAAGCAAGAGCCCGATTGCTCGTTGTCATTAATGACCCCGTGGCACTTGTCGGAAGAGCCCACTTCTCCAGGCCAGATGACAGCTCATTGCCTTTCGCTCTCCTCATGTCTGTTGGATGCTTCCTCCCTTCCTGTCCTAAGCTGCCTTGTAACCTTGATGTGCGGCTGTTAAACAGCTGCTGCGTTCCACCCCAGCAGTGGCTGCATTTCAGCGGTGGGAGGAGAGATTCCTCCCTATACCACTCGTGGCACTTCCTTGGCACCGCTGGGTGGAAAGCGCTCTATGAACCTCAGCCATCCAGGTCCTGAGCTCCAGGAGCTGTTGGGGAGGGGCTTCGTACTACGGTCTTAGACTGAGTCATTGCTCCTCTGGCATCTCGGCCTCTACTCCCAGAGCCTCCCTCTGGCTGGCCCCGGGGGAGCTGAGCCGACCAGAGCCCTGCAGTGTTCACCTCCTTGTGCCGTGCCAGCTGTGGGCATCAGCTGGGTGAGTGGCCGGGGGCATGCCGCCCAGCTGGGGGAGCAGGCTTTGTGAGCGTCAGGCTGCTGCAGCCCCGGGCAGGAGGCATCATTCAAACGCGGGGCCTGGTTCTCGGTGATGCGGACGCAGCCCCCTGAGAATGCAGCCAGCTGGTGCAGCGCTGGTGTAAGGCTCTGCAGCCGCCCCTTTCCCTCCCTCGGTGCAGCGTGGCATGCTGGGGGCATGGCGAGATGCAGGGCACTGTGGCTTGTCTCTGCTTCCTGGGGCCAGTAGTGGCCCATGGGCCATCAGAAACCAGGAGGGCCCAGAACACAGGAAGCACCGAGGGGGCTTAAAGCTACCCTTTGCCTCCATTGTCAGCCTGCTCCTTCGCCCCGGCCCTGGCCCCAGATGCAGGCACAGAGCAAATGGGGGTCAGGCCGGTTGGTTCAGCCAGGTCTGCAGCTGGGGGGGCAGGTTAGCTGGTTGGGCCTGGGGGATATTGCTCATTGATGGGCTGGCTGCTGCAAACACCCTGCTGTGGGACCCATGGGAGCTAAGCACACCGGGCTCCTGGGGCCGTCCCCTCTAGGCAACCGTTCCACCTGGCCACTGATGCTCCCCCAAGGAGCCCAGTCCCTCCGTCCCCAGGTACCCCCCCGCCCCGCGCACACCCCCTTTGCAGCCCAGGGTACGCTGGCAGCCAGGCCTCCAGAGGCAGGGCGCTCCCGGGGCTCGTCAGCTGGGGGACAGCAAGGCGGAAACGGCGGGGTGGGGTTCTGCCTCCATTCCCATCGAGGAGGCCGCAGTCCCCAGTGAAATCGGCTGGCAGATGGGAGTCTGTCCGGGCAGGGGCCTGGCAGGGCCCTGATCTCACCCCATCGCTGGGCTGTATGAGCGCCTGGCATGTAGATCATTTCCCTGATACTGTCAAGAATGCAAGACCAACCCCCCTTTTTATTCAAGGAAACCCCAAGAACCCCGGGCATTTGATGCTGCGCTGCTCGATGGGCCGGATAAAGCCAGGCACCAGGTACTGCGCACCTGTCACGCTGCTGAGCTGCGTGTGTCAGGTACACAGAGGTAGAAATCACCTGCTGGGCTGCTTAGTGTAGGAGATGCATCAAAGCAGAACCATGCACTGTGCCACTGAACGTACCAGGGAAAGGCAGGCCGAGGGCACCTGCCATGTGCCGTGCGTGCCATGTCCGTGCAGGCCGAGGGCACCTGCCATGTGCCATGCGTGCCACGTCCATGCAGCCCGAGGGCACCTGCCATGTGCTGTGCGTGCCACGTCCGTGCAGCCCGAGGGCACCTGCCATGTGCCGTGCGTGCCACGTCCGTGCAGCCCGAGGGCACCTGCCATGTGCCGTGTGTGCCACGTCCGTGCAGCCCGAGGGCACCTGCCATGTGCCGTGTGTGCCACGTCCGTGCAGCCCGAGGGCACCTGCCATGTGCCGTGCATGCCACGTCCGTGCAGGCTGAGCGCCCCTGCCATGCTGCCATGCGTGCCACGTCCGTGCAGCCCGAGGGCACCTGCCATGTGCCGTGCATGCCACGTCCGTGCAGCCCGAGCGCCCCTGCCATGCTGCCATGCGTGCCACGTCCGTGCAGCCCGAGGGCACCTGCCATGTGCCGTGCATGCCACGTCCGTGCAGCCCGAGCGCCCCTGCCATGTGCCGTGCGTGCCACGTCCATGCAGCCCAAGGGCACCTGCCATGTGCCGTGCGTGCCACGTCCGTGCAGGCCGAGCGCCCCTGCCATGTGCCGTGCGTGCCACGTCCATGCAGCCCGAGGGCACCTGCCATGTGCCGTGCGTGCCACGTCCATGCAGCCCGAGGGCACCTGCCATGTGCCGTGCGTGCCACGTCCGTGCAGGCCGAGCACCCCCGCCATGCTGCCATGCGTGCCACGTCCGTGCAGCCCGAGGGCACCTGCCATGTGCCGTGCGTGCCACGTCCGTGCAGCCCGAGCGCCCCTGCCATGTGCCGTGCGTGCCACGTCCATGCAGCCCAAGGCCACCTGCCATGTGCCGTGCGTGCCACGTCCGTGCAGGCCGAGTGCCCCTGCCATGTGCCGTGCGTGCCACGTCCATGCAGCCCGAGGGCACCTGCCATGTGCCGTGCGTGCCACGTCCATGCAGCCCGAGGGCACCTGCCATGTGCCGTGCGTGCCACGTCCGTGCAGGCCGAGCACCCCCGCCATGCTGCCGTGCGTGCCGCGTCCATGCAGCCCGAGGGCACCTGCCATGTGCTGTGCGTGCCACGTCCATGCAGCCCGAGGGCACCTGCCATGTGCCGTGCGTGCCACGTCCGTGCAGCCCGAGGGCACCTGCCATGTGCCGTGCGTGCCACGTCCGTGCAGGCCGAGGGCACCTGCCATGTGCTGTGCGTGCCACATCCATGCAGCCCGAGGGCACCTGGTCTGTTGTTCAAGGTCCTAGATAGACCCCTGAGAGGACACCTGCTCCGCTGCAGGCTATGCCTGGTGCATCACGGAGAATGAGATTGGGTCGTAGGTACTCGTTTGGGATGGCGGTGGCAGTCCCCACATCCCCCAGCTGGCTCCTTCACCGTTCCTGCAGTGGTCTGTGGATGGGGGAGGGGGGGTTGGCCATGCTGCCCCCGCAGAAATGGTCCCGGCCCCCGGCAGGTTCGGGGTGGTGTGTGCAGTGGGATTCGGCAGGGCTGGGCTCAGCCCTGAGTGTAGGTCACACAGTATAAGCAGCGTGCCATGAAATCAAGGTGCACATTTCTGGCCATCACAGCCAGTGAGCCTGTGGGGCGGTCCTGTGGGGGGACTGCCATCACCCCAGTCATTCCTGGGGGACTCTCCTGGGGCCCTGGGGCAGAGTGCTCGCACCCTGGTCACTTGGGTCATTGCATAACTGAGCAGACTACAGGCTTAATTCGAGGCAATTACCTTTATGGGGGAAATTGTTGACCCTTGGGAGCAATGATGGGGCTCATGAGGTAATTAGCTCAATACAAATAGAGATAATTGGCAGGGGCAGGAACAGAAAGTAAGGTGGGGAGGATGCGTGCGAGTGAGCTAGCTGCGTGTGGTAGAAACAGCTTCTTCCTGACACAGGCCTGGGCTATGTTCTGTGATGTTGGGAATCTGGAGCTGAAAGATACGCTGCGGGAAAGAAATGGACTGTGTGTATATGGTAAGAGACTCACCGAACGGGCCAGGCGGTGTGGCACACTGGGTAGCAGCCTGTGAGGGTGGCTGGCAGGCTGGCACTAACCGGCCGGGGGCTGCCCAACAGGCCATGGTGGGCAGAGCAGGCTAGAGATGAGGGCTCAGGAACCTTCATCCCGGGCCTGGGCCTGAGTGTGGAAGAGGTTCCGGGTCAGTCACCAGGGGGCAGGGGAAAGGAGCGGATGGTGATGGGCACTGCCCGCTCTAGGTGCCTTCAGGGGGCCCTGTTCCAACAGCCGTCACCACCAGCCAATGCCCCATCCCAGCCTGCTGCAGCTCCCTCTCCCCACCCGGCGAGACTCAGCTGGGCTTTACTAGACCTCCAGGGATAACTGTCCTGAGCTCCCACCTACCCCTGCCAACACCCCCAACTCTCCAGAGTGTCCCAGGAATGACCCCCTGCTTCCCCTCCTCCCCTAACCAGACCTTCCACTCCAGCCCTGGAGGGTCCTCCCACCGCCCAGGGCTCTGCAAACCCTGGGGCTCAGCATAGGGTGGAGGTAAAACAGTCCTGGCATGGTGGGTGGGTGGGCGGCTTGTCTTACAGGGGTGGCTCTGCCAGTCTCACAGCCTCAGGGCGTGGCACAGCTACGCTGGCATGACCCCAGACCGTGCACGCAGCCTATGCCGGTGGACGGGTTTGTGCATTGCTGTAGGAACCTCACCTCCCCGAGCGACTGCTTCTGCCGACCTGGCGGCCGCCTTCCATCAGCCCGGCTGCGTCTGCTCCGGGGGTGCGGTTGGCACGGCTACGGTCCTGGATCGGTCACCCCTCGAGCGCTGTCCTCAGTGTCAAGAGCAGACCTGGCCAGGTTCTCTCCATCCCCGCTCGCCTAACCCCGGTACCTCTGCTCCACCTGCTGTACCCCCAAAGTGTCACAAGAGGGCAGCCTTTCCGAGCCTTCCTGTTACGAGCAGGCAGCCCCGGTCAGAGTCATTTAGCTCCTGGCGGGGTAAAGGGGACCCCCCAACCCTCCATGTCTGCTACGACTCAGCAGGCTGCAGCCACGCTAGGGTGCAGCCAGGCCAGATGTGGTGGCAATGGATCCAGACGCTGCCAATGTTCGGGGCCGGTGGGGTGTGCGATGTCGGTTTAGCCCCGTCTGCAGTCGAAGCTGCTCCAAATCTCTGGAGTTTGTGGAAAGGAATCCCCCCACCTCCCGGGATGGTGTTTCCGAAACGCCGCCGGCCTGATTCTGAGCAATGCAGCCCTGGAGTCCTGGGGTGGGGAGATGCCCATGAAGCCACATTTGTGTCCTCTGAATGCTGGGCCCTGCCTGGTCCCTGGGGCGACATACAGGTGCCGCAGCTGTCCATGGACTGTTCCGCTGTCCCAGAATAGCTGGCACAGGGAGCACACTGGCAGAAGGCAGTGGGAGAGGTGAGCTAGTGGGCTGGGACCGTCACCACGCTCTGGGGCTGCCCTCTTAGAACCAGCAGGAAGGACCAAGCCTGCCTTAGCCACCACGGTACCTGGTCTGGAGAGGGGCGGTGATCGGGGCCTGTAAGACTGAGCAAGGGGCCGGGCGCCAGGATCCGCAGAGCTGATACCAACTGCTCAGCCTGGGACCAGTCACTGCACCTCTCTGGATTTTTACTCCATGCCCCTGAAGAAGTGAGGTTTTTTTACCCGCAAAAGCTTATGCCCAAATAAATCTGTTAGTCTTTAAGGTGCCACCAGACTCCTCGTTGTTTTTGTGGATACAGACTAACACGGCTACCCCCTGATACTTTGCAGCTCTCTGGGCATCTGTCTCCCCATCTGTACCGTGGTGAGATTGGGGCTGACCCGCCCAGCGGGGGGGGGGCTAATGGAAACCCCCAGGTGCAGCGGGAGGGGACATCCCAGGCTCCCACTGCCGGAGGGGCAGGGAAACAGGGCCCCCAGTGCAGCCAGGACTCTCCAAGGTTGGATCCTTGCCCACACAGGCCCTGGTTGCTGGGCTTCTCTGGCCTGTGCCAGCGGGGGGATGGGAGATTACCTGGATTCGAGAACCTGGCTGCTTGTGCCCAGGGGCCAGGGGCTTAGAGCCCGTCCTGGAGCTCTGCTGGCTGTTTAGCAGGAGGATCCCATCCGTGGCCACTGGAGGGCGTCAGAGGGCTGGGAATGAGGGCGAGCCGAGCAGCCGCAGGTGCCAAGGCCAGATGCTTGAGTGGGGTCTCCCAAGGCCTTTTACTGCTGTAGCCCCATCAGCTCGTGGCGCTTACCACGGGCAGTGACCGCAGGATCTCAGCCTGCCGGGGCCTGAAGCTCGGCGCCTGGTACCCAGGTCACGGACATGCACAAGCCCGCTCCTAGGAGCACAGCACTCGCCACGGTGGATCAGCCCTGAGGTCCCTTTAGCCTCTGACAGTGACCAGAGGAAGGTGCAAGAGCCCTGCAGCAGCAGATGTGGGAGAAGCTACCCCCTATACTCAGATCATCCATCTATAATAGCAACTGGCTGCCGCCCTGAAGCACAAGGGGCCCTGTCTGGTCACTAACCGTAACAACGCTGCAGGTTCGGAGACACGTCCAATCCTGTTTCTGAGTCTTGCTGAGTTCTTGGCCTCAACACCTTCCTGTGTCAGGGAGTTCCACACGCTACTTACACGGTGGGTGGAAAACTTTTCCTTTGATCGGCTTGGATCCCAGCCCCCAGATGTCCCCTTGTCCTTGTGTTATGACAGGGAGAACAGACGCGCCCCATCTTCCTTCTCTATCCCGCTCATTATCTCCTATACCCATCTAGCCTGGCAGCTCTTCTCCAAGGTAACAAGCCTTGTCATTTCAATCTCCCTTCCTAGGAGAGTTTTCCCAGGCCCGTGATTGCTCTTGTCTCTGCACTTTTCTTCATTGCCCCTTCCTGTGGCACCCACGCATCTTGTTCGCCCTTTGGCAGCACGTTGTCTGTGCTCACGATCCTATGCGCCCGGCGCCACCCATAGGCAGCTGGTCCCTCCATCCCTGCTGCTGAGTGGCCCCGAGTTGGAACTGGAGTCGGTCAATGCAGCAGCCTTGAGTGTGTGGCTCACAGGCCCAAAGCATCAGCAGCAAAGCCAGGGCTGGGGGAATCTAAGACCTCTGCAACCCCAGGGCCTCTCAACTGGAGCCTTCCCTGTAGGGCCGGAGTGGGGTGGGGAGCCCCATGCTTTTGGGACCCCACAGACCATCTGACCAGCCCTGAGCAGGTCATTGAATGGGATGGGGCAGGGCTGGGCTCAGCTGCCCCACTTGGGAAGGAGATCAAAGATGCCTGAGTGGGAAGAAAGAAAGGCCTACTGGGGGGCTGAGAGAGTCCATCCCTGTAGGGGAAGGTCCTGCACTGGGGAGACGGCTCTGCCGGCGTTTCCTGAGGCTGTCTATGGAGAGAGGGCCTCCCCCACTGCCTCCCGCATCGCACCCTCAGCTCCAGCACCCCCCACCCCCCACCACTAGGGGGCTCTGTGCATTGAAGTCAGAAACTGTATCTGAAGCTAAAGGTCCAAAGATTGCACCTGTCTCTGCTCCCAGTGGCATCGGCAGAGCCCTTGGGGGGCCGGGAGGGGGTTGCATGGGGGGGATAAATCAGAGAGCAGGGAGCCCAGAGGTCTTAGATTCCCACAGGCATTTCCCTGCCGCCTCCTGCAGACACTGTTCTCGAGATGACACCCGCTCTGCAGGGGTGTGTGCACGTCCTGGTGCCTGGGTACGGGTGGGCGTGTGCATATCCTAGGAGAGGAGTGTACATTGCGTGGGGCGGGGTGAGGAAGGGGTGTAAGTGTGCAGGTGCTCCTCAGCAGGTTTAACTGAGAGGGTGCTATAACCACCCGAAGGCGCCAGAGCCTTGTCTACACTAGGGCTCCCATCAGCGCAACGGCACTCAGAATAGTCCTGGGGGAATTTCCCCTTACTGCTTCCTAGCGCAGGCATAGCCCTGGTTTCCTCCCTTGGGATAGTCCTTGATCCTGCCGCTCCGCTCTCTGTAAGTGGCTGCTCCTCCCCAGAACCCAAGTCTGGCCTTACGGTTGAACCCTGCTCAGCGCCAGGCCAGCTAACCAGGCCTTGTTCTGCGCTGTAGCCATGGCCTCTCTGAACCGGGGGAACTCTGCAGGCCTCAGCAGGGGAAGGGGTAATGGGGTGGGGTTGGGATGGCAGGGGTCTTGTGGGGTGAGACAGGACCAGCAGGCGACATTGGGGAGGGAGGGGGAGGGAAGCCAAGCCCATTCCCCTGTATTTCAGCCTCAGTTTGTCTCCATCCATCGAGCCTAGACCAAATGCTGGGTGAACGGGACCCGAGCGCCGGACGCTGTCTCCCCTGGGCCGAGCAGCTCTCGCTGCCTCTTGTCTTGTGGGATTATTGCTGGATGAGATCTCAGCCCCTGGCTCCAGGCATGGGGGGGGGTTGAAATTGACCCCTGAGCAGAGGGACCGCACATGTTAACTCGCGACTCCCCCCAAAGCTACAGGGGATTCACCGGAGCGCGGGCGAGTGAGGCTTTCGTCCAGGGAGGGCGGCACCGCTGGGCAGGGCTGCTGGCTCGGATGAAGGCCGGCTGGGTGGAGGCCGAAGCCCCACTAAGGCACTTCACCAAATAGTGCCAGCAGAGTGACCGAGGGCTGGATGGACCATGGCAGCTGAGCTCCCCTCTGCCCCCTAGAGGGGATCCATCTGGGACAGAGCTGCAGCCCCTCCGTGGGGCAGAGGAGGAGGTGCCTAGCCGTCCTGCCAATCCCCTAAGTTTCCCCAGGGGAAGACAAAATCTTCCCTTCACCTGGGCTAGCCAAGCCGTGCCAGAGCAAGCACGAGGCTTTTAAAGGAGAGGTAAGCAGAATCCATCACGCTGCTGCATGCAGAGGGCGGCTGTCGGCCTCTGGAGAGCGGGAGTGAGAACAAAGCTAACGCAACGGAGCAGCATGAGAAGGCTGCCTGGCTCTCTGCCACCGCTGCACGCAGTTTATATTGAACCTCTTCGTCCCATGACACAAAGACAAGTCTGACCTGGCAGCCAGCTTGCAAATGGGCCAGACGCAGCCCCTCCTGGCCTGCCGGGGGTTAGACCCTCACAGTCTTGCTCTGCAGTCCAGGGAGCATGGGAGACACAGACTGAACATTCAAGGGGGCAGGGGCCATGCAGTGGGGGCCTGGTGTGGTGGGTGATTTTTTACAAACCCGTGCCATGTAAAGAGCAGTGCCCAGACAATAGCCCTTACACCAGGGAGCTTTTGTCGAACGAGCCATTAGCCAAGCATCTAGTCGGCAGAGCTCTCTGCTTAACAGGGTGCTGTCCGCTTTCAGAGCGAGCGCCCTTGCAACCCCTTGCCATGCTGTTCCTAGTGATTTCATTGAGCCAAGTCTCTGATTACACCTATTTAACAGACCAGGCATGTCTAGCAAATGGTCATATTCCAAAAAATTGGCCCGGTCAGCTGGGGCCTTTTTGCAGGTGAATGTGCTTTGTCTGGGCGTTGAATAGAAGGTAACCAGATAGCCTAGTGTCTATTTTACTGGGGAGGTCACTGGCCTGTTCATTTTCCTGTAACAACCACCTCCCCTGGGGTTTTTTTTGAACCATTCCTCAACGGCTGGACTATATTTCTTTTTCCAGTCACAGGCTATTTCCTTTTGCATGTCCATTTCCGCTAGCAAGCCTCCCGGGTGTAACCAAAAGCTATTTTTAACATGCATACGCATGCAAACACACCCCACCTAAAACACACCACACACATGCTGCCAAGCGGCTCTGATGGTCAGCCACCTGCATCTTTCGTTGCTGGATGGAGCGCAGGGCCTGAATTGATGGGCAGAGGATAACAGCTGAATTAATTTTGCCCAGAGCTGCAGAATTTGCACGATGTGGCCAGAAAATGCAGCAGGAGGTCTCACCCAGATGCTCAACCCTGGCAAATACGAATAGGAACGACCCTGTGCTCTTCCATATTCAAGCCAGGTCTCCATAGCCCCTGTCCCAGGGGATTGGATCACCTTCCAGCAGCACACTGAGTGACATGACTAGCACCTGTTGCATGTGGTTCCATCTCCCTTCCCTTCCCTTCGCCAGTGCCTTCTATCCAAGGATGTCAAGGCACTTTGCAGGCACCAAATAATCACTCCCCTTCCTCGCAAGCGCCCTGTGAAGTGGATCAGCATTGCAGTGAAGGAGCCAGTCTGTGTGTGTCTGTGTTGGGGGAAGAATATCACTTCCCCCGCATACGTCCTTGCTGACTGGGGAGCGATTCTCCTTGAGCAGAGCAGCAGGGACCATCGGCAGCACAGCGACAGCCCGGAGTCCTACGTGGCCGCCAATCTGTGACACTGTCATTCTCTCCATTTACAGATGGGGAAACTGAGGCAAAGGGCGGTGACTTGCCCAACGTCACAGCACGGGTCAGTGGTGTGGGTGGGAATAGAACCCAGGCACCCCACTCCACTCCCACTCCCACTCCCACTCCAGACAGAGCTATGCCTAAATCTCAGGGAAAGAGATAGAGTGCTTCTGTGGCCAGGGGAATCAAACCCCACCCCAGACCAGGGCCTGCTGCAGTACTAGCCACAAATGCTTCAGTCAGGCTGCTGACCCAGCCCTTCCCTTCCAGCCACACAGCAAAATCTCCCAGCCGGGCCCTCATCCTCTCCCACCAGGATTGTGTCCTCTCCCCTCCCATGTCACCGCCCCCTCTGTACAAACCAGTGTAGCCCAGCTCTCTTCTGGCCCACTGTTGTGGCCACATGGCTCCCTTCCTTCAATCCCCCACATTGGCCATTCCCCATCCCATAAGGTCTAAGCTGTTTGTTCTCCCCTCCAAAGCCCCACTGGACTCCTCCCTCCTTGCTGGCTTGTCTCCTCCTGTCACATCCCCGTCCCCTGCACACCGATCACCCTTCCAGAGCTTTCCCACGCTCAGATCCCTCTGCTGCCAGGCCTCCTTCAAGAAACCTGCTGATTCTGTCAAGTGCTTACCTATTTTAGTTACTTATCCAGTGCGTGGCTTGCCCCATTTATGGGGAGGAGGGTGAATTTTGAGAGGGACATAAGGACACTGGGAACTAAATTAATAATAATCATTAATACTGATGCAACATGTCTGTGATGTCTTGCTTCTTGGTTTGTTCCACACAGAGGATAACAGCTTACTACTGCTGCTAGCTAATGGAGCTGCTCCTTTAGCCTGTGCTTTGGTAGGAAGGGTCTGATGGCCTATCCCTGCTGTGGTAGAGGTCTTTGCAATTTCAAGCCACACTGGCTTTCAGCCATCACTGGGGTACTCCTCTTTTCGCCTAGCACCATATGGTCCTGGTCTATAACTATGGCTCCTTGGTGCTACAGCCATACAAATACATAATGAAAGTGATATTTTTAAGCTTTGAATTGAACGTTGCTCATCCAACTTACAAGGGAAACTACAGAATCATAAAAAGAAAAGGAGTACTTGTGGCACCTTAGAGACTAACAAATTTATTTGAGCATGACCTTTCGTGAGCTACAGCTCACTTCATCGGATGCATTCAGTGGAAAATACAGTCTGAATGCATCCGATGAAGTGAGCTGTAGCTCATGAAAGCTCATGCTCAAATAAATTGGTTAGTCTCTAAGATGCCACAAGTACTCCTTTTCTTTTTGCGGATACAGACTAACACGGCTGTTACTCTGAAACTTGTCATTATAGAATCATAGGGCTGGAAGGGACCTCGAGAGGTCATTTAGTCCAGTCCCCTGCACTGAGACAGGACCAGGTTCTAGACCATCCCTGAGAAGTGTTTTCTAACCAGCTCTTTAAAATCTCCAATGACGGAGATTCCACAGCCTCCTTGGCTAATTTGTTCCAGGGCTTAACCACCCTGAACAGTTAGGAAGTTTTTCCGAATGTCTAACCTAAATTTCCCTTGCTGCAGTTTAAGCCCGTTGCTTCTTTTCCTGACCTCAGTGGTTAAGGAGAACAACTTATCACCCTCCTCTTTATAACAGTCTTTTACATACTTGAAGCCTGTTATCATGTCCTCCCTCAGTCTTCTCTCCTCCAGACTAAACTAACTAGTTTTTTCAATCTTCCCTCATAGGTCATGTTTTCTAGACCTTACGTCATTTTTGTTGCTCTTCTCTGGACTTTCTCGAATTTGTCCACATCTTTCCCATAATGTCTTCTTGTGTCTTGCTTACAACACTCCTGTTGATACAGTTCAGAACGATGTTCACCCTTTTTGCGACAGAGTTACACTGTTCACTCATATTTAGTTTGTGATCTGCTATGACCCCCAGATCCTTTTCCACAATGCTCCTTCCTAGGCAGTCATTTCCCATTTTGTATGTGCACAATTGATTATTCCTTCCTTGGCATTTGTCCTTATTGAATTTCATCCTATGTAATTCAGACCAATTCTCCAGTTTGTCAAGATCATTCTGAGTTCTAATCCTGTCCTCCAATGCTCTTGCAACCCCTCCCAGCATGCTGAGCTCTTTAGGAAAATCTGGCCACTTATTTTGGTTGCTGAGTGCTCCAAAATCATGAGTCAGGTCCAAACATTCAAGAGATTTGCTTAAAAACCATGAGATTTATGAAAAAAAGAATAGATTTGGGATTCTTTTTCTTCGCCTGTTGGGCTTTGAGCCTTTAAGTCGTGTTTTCAAGCTTTTCTCTGCAGCCATGAAAGAGCTAGAAAGTTACTATTTTTTAGAAAGAAAGCTCTGAGATTCCCCCATAATCACGGGGCTCCAGGAGCTTGGGCTTTAAGAAAAACACTAAGACTCACAACGAGACTGGGGGTAAAATAATGGAAGTTGCCAGCACTAATAGGTGCTGAGTGCTCTAGAAAGTCCAACCCCACCTTTGGGTGCTGAGACCACTGGAAATCTTGGACCTGCTCCTGTAAGGGGAGGGGGGGGGGTGGCACTGGGCACCTCCTGTAGTGGGAGTGGAGGAGCTCAGCACCTGGTAGGATAGGGCCAAAATAGCCCTGCTTTTCTTCAGCGCTCTCCAGAGGTCTGCTGGCCAGTGCACCAGGACAGACCCCACCAGAAGCAGAATAGGAAACAAACATGGCACTGCTTGGCCATCGTGTGGCTGAGCCCCATGCAATGGGACCTGCAGAGTCTCACTCCTGAGTGGGAGAACATCCCCAGGTTAGATGCAAAAGCAGGATGCGTGCGGCAAACAGCGTTAGCCGCTCACAGGGTCCGTGCGGTTCTGTGTCGTGGCAGTGGCTGCTTCATTGTCCTGTAGGACACAGCAGGGCATTCCTCATGCCCACCCGCCTCATCCCCACACAGCCGGGCCAGCCCAGAGTGCAAAGCTAGAGGACTTTCTCCAGGGTGTCTCTTGCTCCTACCCCTTGTCCTCGGGCCCTCTCAGCTACCGTTCGCCGCCTGAGCTGAGTGAAAGTGGGCAGCCTGCCACCCCATTTACACTGAATGGCATCACAATTTTACGTCATGCCCCTGTAATAATTGGAACCGGGCTCCCTGCCAGCCAGACGAGATAACTCAATCCAGCCGCTCCTGGCGGGATCCAATAAGGGGCACAGTATATTAAACACCGTGCTGTCAACCGGCCTTCGCCGCTTATGCCCCCGTCATGGAAAATGTCATCCACAGACTGAGGCCTGCACTGCAGACAGTGGGCGACCAGAGAGCATAAATCCGCCACAGATCTCGGACGTGCTGCGGGAAGAGCAAAGCTAAGGAGGGGTGGGGCGCACCAAGGGGGATTGCTGCTGCTGCTGCTGCAGCCTCTTGGCACGTCAGGACAACAGCAAGGATAGAACTCGGACACCCTCCTAATGTACAGGCCCTGCCACTTGAGCTGAAGGAAACTTGCTGAGAGCAGTATGGGGCCTATGACACACAGCTGAGCAGTTCTGATTTCACTCAGTAGGGGGCAGAGGTGACACAGCCACACCAGCCTGGCTCGTTACCATATTCTTGCTAATTCACCCCCCTAATATCTTCTCTCTGCTAAGAAAGAGAAACACCGCTGGCAGGTGCTTATCTTCCACCTCCTTTCTGGGAAGGTGCGGCGCTGGAGCAGGGGGAGCTGATTGCCCGGAACGCCACCTCCTGCGAGGGGGGCGGGGCCTGTGGGCAGCAGTCAGTGGTTTGCACTATAAAAGGGACTGCAGTGGGCAGCAAGTGGGATAAAGGATCCCATAATGCACTGGGCTGCTCCTAAAAGCAGAGCTCTCTGGCTATGTCCAAGCCAGCCCTGGGGTCACTCAGCCCTATGACTAGCCCTGCAGCCCTACTGAATATAGTGGCCTGTGTGCATCTGACCCCAAAGCCCTGGCCATGCTCCCAGCCAGGCCCCATAATGTGTCTTTTCCTGGCTGAGATCTGTGTGAAGCCCGGCGCCCGACCAGCCAGCGAGCACGTGCCCCCCAACTCATCAGACAGTGGCTGGCATCACTGTGTTGGCAGGTCATGTCTGTGGGGTGGGAAGGAAGGTGAGGGAGACTGTGTGTGTATAACAATGTGTGTGTGAGTGTGTCTTTGCAAAGCGGGCAGCGGTGAAGATGTGCAGCCAGACGTGTGAGTGCGGGTGTGTAAGATACATAGTCCCCCTGAGGATTTTTCCAAGGCCTTGTGAAATCACAAGCCATAAATAACTCATGACTCGGGGGGTGGCTCCCCCCCGGAGCCAAAAGCCAGAGAAAAATCCAGAGCAAGGAAGGAATCGCATCACCATTTGTATTTGGCTTTCAGAGATTAGCTAACTGTGCTGGTGAGAATTACTGGAGCTGAGCACATGCTCAGGGTTTAGCTGATCGCTATATTTGGGGTCGGGAAGGAATTTTCCTCCAGGGCAGATTGGCAGAGGCCCTGGAGTTTTTTGCCTTCCTCTGCAGCGTGGGGCATGGGCCACTTGCTGGAGGATTCTCTGCACCTTGAAGTCTTTAAACCACGATTTGAGGACTTCAGTAGCTCTGACATAAGTTAGGGGTTTGTTACAGGAGTGGGTGGGTGAGATTCCGTGGCCTGCGTTGTGCAGGAGGTCAGACGAGATGATCATAATGGTCCCTTCTGACCTTAAAGCCTACGATATCTATGAAGCTGCTTGAGGAAAAAGTTAAACCCACCCTGTAAGCATTTGTGCTATCATAGAATCATAGAATCATAGAATATCAGGGTTGGAAGGGACCTCAGGAGGTCAAACAGCTGCAGGGCTTTGTCACGGGCAGGCCACGGTTGGTGGCATTTTAGGAGCACTGTCTGTCGATAGAGCTCAATCCTGCGAACCCCCACTGGTTTCAGTGGGAGTTGCAAGTGCTCAGCACCTCTCAGGATCAGGCCCACAGAGTCCTGTTCCCATTAAAGTCAATAAAAGTTTTGTCATTGACTCCACCGGATACAGGGTTGGGCCCTTAATTCGTTAGAGGGCTCTGGGACGGAAGATGTGGGATCTATGTAATTACCAGTGATTACTGACTAATCACCTTCCAGCCCCTTCTCATTACTGAAGACACCAGACAGCCCCTGGCCCCATCACTGCTTCTGAACATCAGCAGAACGGAAAGACCTGCAAAACACCAAGAGAGGGCAGCGGCGCGAGGGCCAGCGTCCCAGCGGGAGCCCGCATTTATTTTTCTGTTGACCACCCAGATGTGGTGCCATACACGGCAGCCAAGCCCGGGTAGGGGGCGGATGCATGGATGGCTAGATGACAATCCAGGGAAACATCTCAGGCCCATCTCCCTGGTTCTTTAAATTACTCCCCGCTCTTGCCTGCCAGCCCAGGTGTCCCGGACACCCAGAAGCCGTTTGTGGGCTCCTCAGGTTCTGAGGCTCTGGCCCTCTGGGAGACTTCCCAGCACTAAGTGGAGTCTTGTTCCTCTCCCCTGGAGGGGAAGCCTCAGGCTAGACAAGAGAGGAGCTGGACCAGTGAACCCATAGGGACAGCAAACAGATCCTGAGCTGGCTGCCTGGGTTATGGAGAGAGGCAGGATTCGGTCATAGCCTGTAAATCAGCTTCAGGACACTCGCTTTCCCCTGGATTATGGAAAATGGAGCCGGCGCTTCCTTTGGGGCTGCAGGTGGTTTGCCTGTGATCACGGGACAAGGGAGCTGTTGGAAGGAACCACGTGATGGTCTCCTGTCCTGTGTATGTCCCCATCCCCAGCTGATGCTGGAGAGAGACATGGCTGTGTTCGCCTCCAGCCCTAGCTAGTAACCTGCAGGGTATCTTGCCTGGCTGGCTGGGGAGAGGGGAGGAGGGAGGATCCAGGCAGGGAGTAACAGACTTGGCATGTCTGCTCCAGGCTGGCCAAGGAGAGGCTCCCATGGCCGTGAGGATCCCGGTTTGATTCCGGTGGAGGGCCAACTCCACTCCCGGAGGCTGCTCAGCTGGCCGGGGGAAAAGACGCTCTCGGACACTGGTTCCAAGCTATGTACTCTAGGCTACCCATCCCAGCGCATGGCTGGGCAGACCGGGGTGCAGCCAAGGGCTCATCTGCACTGGGGATTTTAGGGGCTGGTGCAGCTAGGCCAGAGCAAACCCCAGGAGGACCCGTCTGGGGTAAATCCAGAGAGACTCCACTGAAGCCAGCTCCGGTGAGTGCCACAGATGCCAGTCTCCACATACAGCGGTTTTGCCTGTTTACACTGGGGCTCTGATCCTCCAGAGAATTGGCGCCCTCATGTAGACAGGCAAAGCCACTATACGCCAAGCCTGGCGCCCTGGGTGTACTTACCCCGGCCTGAGCAGCACTCTGGCTGGCTCTGCCCGTCAATGCCATGGATCTGTGCCACCGCACTGGCTGGCATTAGGGCACATCCCCAGTGCAGATGTGACGGCCACCATCTTGGCTGAAGCCAGGGGATTGAACCGACGACCTTCGGCACTGAAACTAAGCATGAGCTGCTCCAGCTGGAGCTAAAACGTCAGGGCTCCATAGGTGGGGCTGTAACGAACTCCTGTGCTCTGCAGATCAGCACGGAGGGGCCCTGTGCCAGACACTGATCGGTGGGCTACAGAGACACGGCCGCCACCGCCTGGCATAGGGCCCCCAGGAGGCTGGAGGCCACTGTCCTAGGGCAATAAACCAGCAGCATCCCTCATCTCTACGCCTGCCCTCCTGTGCCCACGTGGCTCAGAAAGAAGCTGCCTGAGCCAGCTCTCGCTCGTCCCATCCGCAGAGCACAGCCCTCCTCTGGGCTCCCTCAGCCACAGATTATGGGGCTCTGGGAGGTTCTCTCTCCTGGAGGGTGGGGAGGAGGTGGGAGAATCTCCCGCTGCTCTGCGGTTGTGCAAGGCTGGCTCCTTAGCGTGGAGGGAGGTGCAGTCTAGGCCTGTGCATCCGTTATCAGGCACCAGGCAAGCTTGGCGCAAGCGTCCCCACGTTCCTACTGCAGATCAGGCCAGCCTTCTGCCCGCTGCCCTCTCCGTACGTGCCCGTCCCCCCGCTGACCTGTCCGGCTCTGCAGCAATGAGTCGTCAGGGAAGGGGGAGGCACCAGGCAGGCTGCATCCTCCAGCTAAAGCTACTGGATCCCGGTGCCCAGACAAGCAGGGCTGCTCTGGGCGGGCAAGGGTGGCCATGCATCAGCAGGAAGAGAGTGAAGGCGGGGAGGGGGTGAATCAAGGGGGGTGTCTGCCATGGCCTAGGGCCCACCACAGCCTTGGGGCAATTGCCCATTGACTCAGCAGTGGCCATGGGCCTCTCTGAATGGCAGGTGGGTGGCCAGGGTCCCGTCAGGCCGAGGCTCCGGGCATGGATCTCCCATACAGTGAGGGCCTGCAGCTGGCTGCCTTTATGGCCCACCAGGGTGATGGGCTGGGGGTGGGGGAGGGCGCACGGTGGGATGGAGGTCGCTCATGTGCTGAGCCGCCCTGCTGAGAGGATGTGACAGTCGCCAAGTCCTGAGCATGCCAGGCCTGACACACGTGGCATCACGTGGGAAAGGTGTGGCCTGGGGACAGTGGTTTGCTCCCCAGGGGAGAAGGGCTTCCCCATCCTGCCTGTGATGGGGAACCGGGGCTGTAAAGGGCTCAAGCCCCAGCAGTGGCTGGCGCCTGGCTCCGGGCATTGTGGGTCCAAGTGACTGCAGGCCGGAAGCCGGCACCCGCTGTCAAAGGGGCAGCCTTTCCCTGGCTGGAGCGGCCGGGGTTGTGGTAGGGCGTGGGGTGTGCGTCTCTGTCTGTCTCCCCTACCCACGGTAATCAGGAGGCCTGGCCCTGGAGCCGCAAGAGGTCTGGGCAGAGTCTAGGAGGAAGCGTTTTGAGCGAGCCGAGGAAGAGCTGGGGGGAGGCCACCAAGCGGGGGAGGATGGCACAGCAATGTGCCTGGGTGAGGCTGGCATCGTGGATGTTGTATTAGGCAGGGCATTGGGGCTGGAGCCTGGGGCAAAGGCAGGGGCTCCCCTACACCTTGGCCGTGTCTAGTACAAGGCTGAAGAACTGTTAGCCGATTGGGGAAGGGCTACAGGACCACTGAGACCGGCCTCTGATTCACCCCCTGAAAGGGAGGCCTGTAGCATTTGACCAGAGGACCAAGAGCCCCACAGCGGCTTAAATCCCGTGGGGAGACATTGACCAAGGGAGAAAACTGAGGCAGAGAGCACCAGCTGCAGGGATGGAGCAAGCTGCCTCTGAGGCCCTTTTATGATGCCACCCGCGAGCCCTGCCCCATCCTGAGAGGGCTGAAGGCACAAGCTGTCTGCATCCTAAACTTCACGGCGTCAGGGAAAGGTGTATGCTCCAGCCTGGTCCTCACGCCCACCAGTCAGACAGGATTGCTCCCTGCGGCATCCCTGGGCTTGCTTTTTACGTGGGAGGCAGCTGCCGCCCAGCACCCAGACTGGGGTGCTGAGTTCAAGTCCTGCCTCACTGCGTGACAGTGGGCAGCTCCCCTCCCCATGCCTCAGTTTCCCCCTGTTGTAACTTGACTCTAGTACTGTCCATACCTAATTAATTAACTAATGGGGAAGACAGGCCGAGATGGAGTCTCGGGACCTCTGCTGAGATTGTCAGCCAGGGTAACAATTGGTGTCCATTTGGCTTTGGCAGACCAGTGACGGAGCCAAAGGCAGGTCTAGGATCGAGGTCTCATGAACCCCAGCTCCTCACCCTCTGGCCTATGCTGCCTCAGTAGTGGTGGTAGCTATCGGGCTGTAGTTTAACTGCTTCCCTTTTTTTTCAGAATAAAATATTGTTCATTTTAAAGCTGAGGGGACAGGGGGTGAGGGAAATGTTTTGTGATCCTTGGGCAGAAGGTAACTCCCCAAACTTTGCAATAAAACTCTGGAAGTTCCCACCCCCTCCCCGCCCAATCTCCTGCTTCTTCCATTCCTAATTATTCCGCAGCTGTGCAAAGACATGGCCAGCTGTACCCAGGCCAGGACAGTGCCATGCTGAAGCGGACTGGGGGAGTCCTCTCTGAGCCCGCTGGAGATGCATCCACTCTGCTTAACACCCTGAACGTCACCCGCAAAGTCCTGGGTGTGGATTGCCCCTTTAAGCTGCCGGGGGGAGGGGAAGAGGGGGGCCTGGATGGCTTTGTGCTTCAGGGCTAACATGTGAGCCATGCCCAAGAATGTCCATGCACCAGAGCTCTCGATGCCCAGGCATGCCTCCGAGCGGGGATAAGTCACCGCGGCTGCTGCTGGCCAAAGGCACCCTTGGAGACGAGAGGAGTGGCCCCCAGACGGCTCCCTGCACTGGGCTTGCAGCTGGGAATGGTGACGGGTGAGCTCCCTCTCTCACCCGCTCCTGCTGCCAGGTGGGCAGAGCAGGTGCTGAGTCACCTTCCTCTGCCGATGCTCCCGCCAGAGGGGGAGACCGGGCAGTGAAGTCACCCCTTCCTCAGACCCGCAGGCGTCCCTTCTTCACTGGCCCCGGAAGGTGGGGTTCCCAGACCAGCCCATGAGTGGCAAATCTATGCACGGTTCCCAAAAGGGACCTCCCCTGCCTGTGCCTAAGGGCGACCCCTGCTCCCCGACCCCCGAGACAAACTCTGCTCCCCTCCCTAGCATTCATGGCAGGCAGAAATGGGGTCAGCTTACATCGAACTCGATCCCTTTTCATCTGGAGAAGGGAAGACAGGGTCAAAAGCACAGGAACACCCAGACCTGTAACCGGAGCCTGGCTTTCACCAGTCGATTTCCCCCAGCCTGGGACCTTTGCTTGCTTCTGTTGCATCAGCGGCAGGGAGTACAGCTGGCAGCCACTGGGTCCCAGGGGACATGATTAGCAGGTGCTGGGATGAGTCACGGGCACAGGGAAATGCTAACATGGCAACCGCCCTTTCTGCAGCTAAGCCTTGGCTGTGAGGAAGCTGGCCCCCAATTTTAACCCTCCAAGTGCTGGCACACCAGACAGGTGCAGTCTGGGAACTCGCAGCCCCCTGCCAGGGTGCTGGGGGGCGGGGCAAGCTTGGGCAGACGGACAGTAGCTTCAGGGGCTGCCCACCGTGTCTTCAGTGGCTGGAGCAGGGCTTGAAAATTCCACTTGTTGCACATGAAAGGGATGTTTTCCCTGGGCAGTGGCAGGGGGGAGAGCAGGGTTAGGGTGGGGACAGAGGGACTGAGCCATCCATATCTGCAGAATTTACTCTCTTATTTTAAAAGATTGGTATGGTGGCAAAGGAAGCCCTCCTGCTGTGAGCTGAGGGTAATCAACGCAGGGTCGTCTGCCTGAGTCTGCAGGCAGGCAGCTACAGTGCCTCTGCTGCTGCTCAGAGCTTTGCCAAGCAGCAGCAGAGGCGGGAACTGCAACGGTTCTGATCCCTTCTGCCACTGCTATTCAGGACCCCGAGGCAGGGGCAAACTCCGGGTCCCAGTCACTCTGTGGCCAGCTGCAGCACAGTTCTGTGGTAGCTCGCCTGGTTGTTAGAGCAGTAGCATGGGAATACTGCAGCAGCTTGGAGTAAATTCCACAATGGAGGGTTTTGTTGAATTAAATATGCGAATAAATAATTCAGTCCAGCGTCCCCTATGGCAATCATTTTCACAGGGACGTGTTTAATGACACCTCATAGTTGTGCTGCTGGAGTTTGTCATTGGGCAAGCAGCAGGATTTGGCAGCTGGGGCTTTGGGGGAGATGTGGAAGGCAGCTTGGGATTGTGGGACAAACACAGTAGCTGGCATTTCTGAGGCACCATCACCTCTGGGTGGTCATTGTTAGGTTTTAGGGTCAACACACATGAGATAAATGAGGGCCAGTCACACTTATGATCTATTGTGCACTACAGCCAACCAGACTCTGGGCACGGATCTCCCCACCAGAGGCAAGAAGCAGAGATCCCTGGCTCTCAGCCCCATACACTGTCCCTCTTCAGTCAGTGGAAGTGCTCTGGGTGAGGATGCGCACCACCGATAGAAGGAGGGTTGGAATGGGTAGGTCCCAGCTACAAAATGTAATCTTCTGGGGGTTTTAAATGAAAGCCCAGATTCCAGAGCCCCGACCCACAGGGATGGCGGAGCCTGTGGCAAATTCTCCTCTGCAAGTCCCCTGTCTGTAGCTGACCATCCCCTCTGAAACAAACACAAACAATCCGGGCCTTGGGAAAGGAATGACTGCTAATCAGCGCCTGATTCTCCAGCGCCCTGCACTGTCTGCAGCCAAGGACACTGGTGCCAAGGCAGTGCGAAATGCCCCCAGATCAGAAGGGTAGCACTTTATTCCCAATCTGTGACTGAACAAAGGGCAGGGCCCCAGGGACTCCAGCCCCGTGGGATTATTATTAATTATTTATGTTACCGTAGTGCCTACAAGCCCTGATCGTGGAGCAGGACTCCATTGTGCTGGGCGCTGTACAAACAGAACAAAAAGACAGTCCCTGCCCCAGGGAGCTCACAATCTAAGTATAAGACAAAAGACAACAGATGATATGGGCAGACTGGGGGGAGGTGACAGGGTGTTCACTCCACACCTACTCTGAAAGCGTTAAGGAAGTGGAGAAAGGGCCCTAGCGTGATAGGCCCCACCATGAGGAGGTTTTAGGCTGGAGAAGTGACCCCTGATGGGAAGATGAAGCTCAGTTAGGCTAGTCTGAAGCATTCTCTCTGCTGCCCACACCATCAAAGGCTGGGGAGAGCTTGGCTCGGCTCAGGGGCTGGGCCCGGTGCTGGGTTCCAGAGCCAGACAGCAGCTCCAGGTTCAACCTCTACCCCTCCGCCCCCCGGTAGGTGGTCAGGCGACTCTGGAGACTCCAGCGCAGGCCTCAGGGGCGGAAAGCCGCTTGGCCACCCACATGGCGCCCCTGCAGATGTGGCAGGGCACCATGGCAGGCAGTAGATTCTTCCTTTCCCTTAGAGCGGGCTTGCCAAGGGCACGTTAAGGTGAAGTGCCGGCTGCAAGGAGCCGAGGGGCGGGGCCACGGCGGGTTTGAAGCACAAGATCGCTTTCAAAGGAAGCAGGACGCATTTAAAAAAAAAAAAGAAAATCAGTGAGGAAGTGACCAGCCCAGCTGACTTCCAGCATTTGGCTGCTTCACCGGCTGCTCAGCAAAGGTTTGGGCCCTGGTCTATTCCCCTCTCCTAACGGCAAGCTGAAGCTGCTACTGCTGCAGCAACCCCGTATCCGGCCAGAATCCAGTCTGGTGATTATCTTAATTAGATTCCAGCCACGCTGCTGGCCACGCTCTCCCCCACCCCCGGCACGTGTTTACAAGGTTGGAGCACAGGAAATGCACCTAGCCAGGGCAAAAATATGGCCCCAAAACAGCCAGAGGGGCTGGCGCTGTGCGGACATGACACAGCTGTGCAGGGGGCACGAAAAGGGGTGATGATTTCATGCGTAAATATAGTTAATTAACAGGGCCGTTAATTATTGATGATCGCCTCTTGGGAGGGGCTGAATGCCCTCCATTCCCAGGCCTGGCTGAAGGGCCTTAGCCCCTTGCAAAGATCCCCTTTATTTAGGGCGTCATGCCCTCTCTCATAATCAGTGATCAAAAGGCTGGCCCACGTGGCGTGTTACTATGTAACATGTCTATTTTGGTAGGAGCTAGAGGCCCCATTAGGCCAGGCACCGTGCAAACATAGGGAACGGCAGTCCCTGCCCCAGAGAGCTCACAGTCCACGTCAATGTCTACACTGCAGTCAAAGTAGGGTTGCCAGGTGTCTGGTTTTTGACCAGGTGTTCTGGTTGAAAAAGGGACCCTGGCGGCTCCGGTCGGCACTGGCGGCTCTGGTTGGCAGTGCTGACCGGGCCATTAAAAGTCTGGTTGGTGGCACAGCATGGCTAAGGCAGGCTCCGTGCCTGCCGAGGCTCTGGGAAGCAGCAGCATGTCCCCGCTCCGGGTACTACACATAGGGGCAGCCAAGGAGCTCTGTACGCTACCCCCACCCCAAGCCCCAGCTCTGCAGCTCCCATTGGCTGGGAACCATGGCCAATGGGAGCTGCAGGGGTGGTGCCTGCAGATGGGGCCGTGCGCAGAGCCACCTGGCCATGCCTCCATGTAGGAGCTGGAGGGGGGACATGCCACTGTTTCCGGGAGCTGCTTGAGGTAAGCGCCCCTGGAGCCTGCACCCCTGCCCCCCTCCTGTGCCCCAACCTTGGGACCAACATCACTCCCCACCTGAGACCCAAGCTGCCACCAGAGGTTCCCTGATTGTACTGGCTGGGACAGCGTGTGGGAGAGGGGAGCATAGTGTGTGTGTGGGGGGGCATGCAATTGCTCTCTACTGCTGACTCCAGCCAGGTGTTTCCTCTTAGACCCCCAGGTTGCTTGGTGATCGCGATGCCTTCTGTGGAGCACATGGTGCAGGTCGAGGCTGGGAGAGATCCTGCCCCCCACGCCTCCACTCCGCTGCTCTTCAGGGATGGACGCCACAAGCCCCATCTGTTCCAAAGCCAAGAGGACACATTGCTTTAATTACAAGGGCAGGCTGCCTGTGCTCTGCCAGCCACAATCCGGGAAAGGGGAGGGTGGGCAGGCGATGGGAGAGGGGGCAGAAGGAGATCTCCCCGGGGCCCCTCATGTCCTGACCTGTGCAGGGGGGAAGCCCCTGATTTCCAACTTCCTCCTGGCGTCCTGCGAAGGACGGTGTTCTTGTGCATCCACAAGACGGGGGCCGAGCTGGATGAGCCGGGCCAGTTTCTGACACACACCCGCAAGCTGGAGGGACACCCATCGAGAGGGGAGCTCAGTCTCCGTGGCCCATGCAATCCGTGGCCCCTCTGAGGCTGCCAGGGGGTGGGGGTGATGATCGTACCGATGGACGTGTGGACGCCGCACTCCTAGCTGGGCTGCGACCTTCCGGGTCCCGTCGCCTGGGCCCGTCCCTCCTGTCAAGCCTGGGCCAGGAGCCCGGTCTAGCTTCTGAGCTCACGCGTCCAAGCAGCCTCCCCTCCTGCCATCACAGCCGCCTTTCTTTCGGCCAAAGGGGCATGGACCGGACTCCCTGCCCAGCTCACCCCTGCTGCTCTGTAATAGAGAGACATGGGGTGTCCCTATTCCTCCTTGTCCGTTCCCCGCCCCTGGGGCTGGGCTCCATGCCTCCACACCCCCACAAGGCCCCCCGGCGCTCTGCTAGGCAGGTGCCCTTTAATGTATTTGCAAGGCCAGCCGAGCCGATGGGGCTGAGTTTTCTCTGCTGAGCCTGGAGCGGCTCATCCCTTTGCAGCCAGCCTCCTTCCCCGGGCCGGCCAAGCGCACCACCTAGACTTCCGAAAGCAGCCCGAAGAACAGGCTGGGTCATAACCAAGGACTAACTGACCCCCCGGTGGCCCAAAGCAACTAACTCCTCCTGCGTTCCCCAGAGCCTGCATGCATGCTGCCCGCCTCGGCCTCTGCACAACGGCAGCCAGGCATGCGGGGCGCCACCCGGTGGACGAAGAGCCTCCAGCGCAGGCTGCTTCTCAGCTGGGCACAGTGGGGTGTTTGGCTCCTCTCTCCCGCTGTTGCACAGGAGGGGAGCACAGACCCCCAGAGAGGCAGGGCCTGATTTCTTTCCAGGGTTGGGCAAGGGGCTTCAGTGCCATGCCAGCGCGGGGCGGAGCTGGTGACAGAGCCTGGGGTGTTTCCCAGTCCAAGGGAGCTCTCTCCCCTCGGCCCCGGTCATGCTAACTCCGCAGGTGTAATTCAGGCCCCATGAGCTCCACCATGCCAGGGCAAAGTGGCCACAGGACAGCCGCAAGGCCCCCGGGATTACCCGCCTCCCCAGCAGATGCAGGGCTGGGTCTATGCCTCTCCCCAGGCAGGAGGGCCTGGCATAGGAGTTATGCCAGCAGCAGGTGTATCCTTGGCCGTTTGGGAGGAGGTGAGGCCGGGGCCATCCTCCACCCCAGCTAGCCCTCAACTGCCACAAGGCCCAAAGGGGGCGTCACTGGGACTGTGTTGATCCCAGCAGCCCGGCTGGGAGGAGCGGGGGGCAGTTTCGTCCCGGGGCCAGCACAGGGAGTCCATCCATCCCAGACCGCATCTGCCCCGTCCCTGCCTGACCCCAGAGAGCACGCTCCATTCCCAGATGCTTCTGTCAACAAAGACAGCGCAGGTAGCCGTGGCAAAGCCCCGTGGCCTCTGCTTCTCCATAGAGGAGGCAGAGCAGAGACGGCAGCCAGGCGACCCTCCCCCGGCCTGGGTGTCATCCCCTGAACACCCCTGCCAAGGGATCAGCCACAGAGCTCCCTGAAGTGAGAGCAGCGCCAGCATTAACGTGGGGGCCTATTGCTACCCTAGAATCCCAGGGCCCTGGCACAGCGAAGTCCTGGCAGCAGCAGATGCCCAGAAAGACCAAGCCGACATGAGCTGCCAGGCCAGAGTAGCTGCCTGCCACGTGGCACTCTGCTCCCTGTGACAGCGCCTCCTGCTGGATGCCATGTGTCTGCAGGACTCCATGGAGCTGAGCAAGCTTTTGCTGTGTAAATGTCAGTATTCTTTGCCATATAAATTGGAGGGGGGGTGGGCGGGAAGGCAGCTGCACGCAGTGAAACCAGGAAAGGGACAGGGAACGGAGTATGGCAGTATCCCACATCCATTCTCTCTGCCATCCCATACAGCTCAGGTCACAGATCCAGTGAGCATTTTCCGCCAGCTCCCCGTGGCATCTGGGGTTCTCACTGCCTCCGGCCTCATCCCCGGTCAGAAGGATTTTCCAGCAAGAACAGAGCTGACGGGTCTGTGGATGACGTGCGAGTCGGAATAGAGCCTGGCTGGCTCTCCCAAAGCTGTGTATTACTGCGAGTGTCAGCTCTTTGGGCAAGGGACTGTCTGTTGTTCTGTGTCTGCGACTCGTACAACAGGGTCCTGCTCCAGGAGTGGGGGCCCGAGGGTAACACAAGTAATAATGAATGTGGGTGTCGCGGTAGCACCAAGTTCAATCACCTTCTCTTCCCTGCAGAAGAATTAATAATGTACCAACACCCCACAGATCTTCCTATAACCTGAAATGGCAGAAAAGCCAGAAACTCCACTCAGGGCCAGTCTATCTTATGTGGACAGTGCTCAGAGACTACATGATGGGCAGCAGGACCACATCCTTAGACCTAAAGATCCCAGCTGAGATCAGTGCCCCGTTGTGCTGGGTGCTGCACAGACCCGTGTATGTCAAAATGATCTGGACAAACTGGAGAAATGGTCTGAAGTAAATAGGATGAAATTCCGTAAGGACAAATGCAAAGTACTCCACTTAGGAAGGAACAATCAGTTGCACACACACAAACTGGGACATGACGGCCTAGGAAGGAGTACTGTGGAAAGGGATCTGGGGGTCATAGTGGATCACAACATAAATATGAGTCAACAGTGTAACTCTGTTGCGAAAAAAGCGAAGATCATTCTGGGATGTATTAGCAGGAGAGTTGTAAGCAAGACGTTGTCGCTATCTTAAAACAAAAAAAACTTCAAATCCAGACTCCAGCGAGAAACTGCTGAATTGGAATTCATTTGCAAATTGGATACTATTAATTTAGGCTTAAATAGAGACTGGGAGTGGCTAAGTCATTATGCAAGGTAGCCTATTTCCTCTTGTTTTTTCCTACCCCCCCCTCCCCCCAGATGTTCTGGTTTAACTTGGATTTAAACTTGGAGAGTGGTCAGTTTGGACGAGCTATTACCAGCAGGAGAGTGAGTCTGTGTGTGTATGGGGGTGGGTTTTTGGAGGGGGGTGAGGGAGTGAGAGAACCTGGATTTGTGCAGGAAATGGCCTAACTTCATTATCATGCACATTGTGTAAAGAGTTGTCACTTTGGATGGGCTATCACCAGCAGGAGAGTGAATTTGTGTGGGGGGGTGGAGGGTGAGAAAACCTGGATTTGTGCTGGAAATGGCCTAACCTGACGATTACTTTAGATAAGCTATTACCAGCAGGACAGTGGGGTGGGAGGAGGTATTGTTTCATATTCTCTGTGTATATATAAAGTCTGCTGCAGTTTCCACAGTATGCATCTGATGAAGTGAGCTGTAGCTCACGAAAGCTTATGCTCAAATAAATTGGTTAGTCTCTAAGGTGCCACAAGTACTCCTTTTCTTTTTGCGAATACAGACTAACACGGCTGTTACTCTGAAAGACGTTGGAAGTAATTCATCCACTCAACTCCGCGCTGATTAGGCTTCAACTGGAGTACTGCGTCCAGTTCTGGGTGCCACATTTCAGGAAGGATGTGGACAAATTGGAGAGAGTCCAGAGAAGAGCAACAAAAAGGATTAAAGGTCTAGAAAACATGACCTCTGAGGGAAGATTGAAAACACTGGGTTTGTTTAGTCTGGAAAAGAGAAGACTGAGAGGGGACATGATAACAGTTTTCAAGTATGTAAAAGGTTGTCATAAGGAGGAGGAAGAAATATTGTTTTTCTTAACCTCTGAGGACAGGACAAGAAGCAATGGGCTTAAATTGCAGCAAGGGAGATTTAGGTTGGACATTAGGAAAAACTTCCTAACTGTCAGGGTGGTTAAGCCCTGGAATAAATTGCCTAGGGAGGTTGTGGAATCTCCGTCATTGGGGATTTTTAAGGGCAGGTTAGACAAACCCCTGTCAGGGATGATCCAGATAATTAGTCCTGCCCTGAGTGCAGGGGACTGGACTAGACGACCTCTCGAGGTCCCTTCCAGTCCTATGATTCCATGTCTATGCTGGATTCCCAGCTTGGGCAGGTGTAGTCACCCCAGCTCTGACTGAGCTAACTCGCTGCCAGGGAGGTGTGCGCAGCGGGACGGCCTAGCCGCCCAAGTATGTGCAGACATACCCACGGCGAAAACGCTCCCGGGCCTAGAAGTGCTCTCAGCCTAAACAGACAGGGCAGGAGGAAAGGCAGGTCTGCCCGAGGTTTAGGCTCAGGCAAGCCTAATGGGTGTGGAAACAGTACTTCTTTGGGTCCGGAACGTCAGAGACACGTGGTGGGGCAGAGAGGGGAGTTTCGGAGTCACTTCTCAGTCCTGAAGGGGCCTTTGACTTATTTCCTGGCTTTGGTAGATCTGTGTCACTGGGGCAGTAGGGGGAGTTTTGAAGGCGTGTGTGTGAACCCAGCAGCCACGTCTGCGAGCTCCTGTGGTCAGCGCAAAGCTCTCCCCACCTGTCGGGAACAGCAACGGAAGCAGCTTTTTAAAACACCCATGCCTGAAATGCTCGTTTTAAGGGGCTCCTTGAAAGGGGGGAGGTGTTCACACTCACACCCACCCCCCGCAGACCTGGGTCCTGCTTCAGCACTACCGTGCGCTTCTAGCGGCCTCTCGGAATAACCTCGGGGGCGTTTCTTCCCATTACAGGGGTTCTTGGACCTTCCCCTGCAGTGTCTGCAGCTGGGTACTGTGGGAGACAGAAGTCAGGACTGGATGGACCATGGGTCTGACCCCATCTGACAAGCCCTGTGTTTCCAAGTAGCTCACGCCCCCCACCCCCCTTACACAAGAGACCTGCGTTCGAGAGCATGTGGAATGCTCCTGGTGTATTAACGCTTAGAAACGATGATGGCTGGTGCCTGCTAAACGCCTCAAATGAGACAGGCAAACAGATCAATACGGGGGCCCTGGACTGGAATAACTACAGCCCGCAAATGCTGCTGCTGAGGAGTGAGTGGCATCGGCAGAGCGGAGGGGGCTGGGCTCCAGACTAGCTGGGGACGCTGTGGGTCAGGACACAGTTGTACTGAGCGGGGCTGTGTACCTAGCCATGTTCCCCCTGGCTCTAGTCCACGCTGTTAGTCTCCCGGGGGATGTCTACACTGCAGCTGGGAACGAGCTCCCCAGGCCAGGTAAACAGACCTGTACTAACTCAGCTTACGCGAGTATGCTAGAACTATCAGGGTGGCCATGGCCGCTCCGGCATAGTTGGGCTCACCCCCCGAGCCCGGATCCGGGGGTCGGGCAGGCTGGGGAGCACGGCTGGGTTAGCACGCTAGCTCAAGTCACTCCCCAGCTGCAGTGCGGACATCTCTGGTGGTAGGGGCGGTTCATTTGCTCACACGGTCGCGGCACAACACGGAGCTCTTTGCCGAGGCCCGGGGCGGGGGTGAGACAGTCGCACGCCGTGGCTGCAGTCACTTTGCCAGGGCAGAGCTCTCCTTGGCAGGCTGTAAGGGCGTCAGATTCCCTTGGGGTTTGCTGGGCGATTGCCTAGAGTTAGGGCGGAGCTGTTTGTACTGCAAAGGTCAGGCTTCAATGTACCTGCCTCTCTCATGAGCCCCAAAGCACCTCCTGGAGGTGGGGGGGGGGCGGGAATCACACAACACCCCATTCACTGTTATATTTCTTGAGTCACAGGGCCGGGGATCTTCGTGATCCCATGCCTCAGTTTCCCCCTAGGATCCTGCGCTTTAGTGGCCAGATGTTCAGTATAACAAGCCAGACCTATTGAGCTTAGAGCTGTGTAGATCAGTTGGCTCAGTGTCAACTTGGTCATCTCAGTTTAGCCCTCCACTCCCCAATCTAAAATGTGTCCTCCCCCACCCCATTTTACAACACTGCGGGCCCAGGTAGCAAGGGATGAAAATTAACCCACTGGCAGCTGTCCCATTTGGAAGCAAATTAACTTTGTAGTTACACTGACGCTCAAGGGACAGCAAGAGAGTTACAGGGCTGGATGCTGGCCTCAGGTCCCTGGCTGTAAATCAGGAGTCGTTCCATTGATTTCGGAGGAGTGAGGCTGGATTTACACCAGTGTAACAGGGAGCAGAATCTGGCCTGCCAAGCCTTTCATTTCTTAGTCACGGGGCAGATCCAGCCCAGCTAGGCAGCAGCCAACAATCAGAGGGCAACCTCAGTGAGCCAAACCTGGCATCCCAACCAGCCGTGTCCCCTGATGCCTCATTACTCTGAAAACCCGCCAAGTCCCCCCAAACCTCCATTAGCCAAAGAGGTGGTGTCTCTGTGACAACCAGCCTGGGGGGGCTCTGGAGTGAAAGTAATGCTCGGGGCTGCTCTAGAGCTTTTCATTAACTAGCCTTCACACACACCTGGGGAGGCAGGTAAGTGGGGGGGAAACTGAGGCACAGAGTGGGAACCTGACTTGCCCCAGGCCATAAAGGCAGAGCTGGGATTGGAACTCGGGCGTTCTGGGATTCCCAGTCCTGTGGTCAGGCCACTGCTCTCCTGGTCATTACCCTCTCCTGAAAGTCACTTTGCCCTCCGACCATTGCCCAGACCTTTGCTTCCTGCTCCCATGAGCCCGGCCCTGTCGGGCCCTCACTGTGCCCAGCAGCCAGTCCTCTCAGTAAGAGCAAAGGACAGCGCTGCCAGCAGTCACCTGGGAGGCACAGCAGGGCGCAAATCACCTGGTGGGACACTCGGCCTGCATGTGCTACTGACCAGCCTGGGCCTGTATTCGATCCAGCACCCTAGCTGCAGCAGACCCCTCTGCCACTCCTCTAGGGACCTCCGCCCACCAGAGGGTGGCGCTGTGGTTTGAGTGGCTGGGAAGCCAGCCCTGGTGCAAGGAGCTGGCTTAATCCACAGAGCCAGTGTGGGCAGTGGGGTCCCGCAGCCCACCCCAGTGCCCGGCTCTGGCGAGCGGGATCCCGCCTCTAGGAAGATGTGGCCGGTTCATCCACCGGCCTCTCTATGGAGGCCGCCACGAGGGGGTCAGTCAGCCCCCGTAACGATGAGGACACCACTCCCCTGACCTAGACAGAGCCCCCCACAACTCCGTTCACGCAGGCCACCCAACACGCAAAGGCTGGCAAGCGCTTCTCGTCACTGCCAGCCTGGGCTGGGAGAAGGGGCAGTCTAGCTGCCAAAGGCTCCGCTTCCCCCCCCCTCCAGAGCCCTGAGCCAGCTCCCCTTCCCTCTGATGAGCCATCGCTCTTCCTGGTACGCGGCTGGGGGACACGACAGTGCAATGGAGGGAGGACACATGTGTGGCTAGGGGAGGGATACCATCGGTCGCAGCACATCTGCCTCTGGAAAAGCAAGCTCTGGGGGCTGGAGAAGGAACTAGAGAGCTAGGACAGGGGAGGTTCTGAAGGGAACCCCAAGGGCCAGCCAAGCTCAGCTTAGAGGGAGGTCTGAGTCCCCAGGGAAGCTAAAGCCCCGGGGCAGGATGCGTTTGATGCTAGCTCACAGTCTATCTGCTCTGCGGAGGGCAGGGGAGGGACTCTGTGGCTTCTTCTCTGGTGTCATTCCCAGGGCACGGCTGATTGTGACTTGTATTGGTGGGCTGCTGCCCACAGGCCTCCATGGGTGCGTTGCAGGCTGGGAAAGACAGCTCCACCTCCACCCCTGTGCGATGGGGACATTCGCTCCCTGGAAAGGGAGGCCGTAGCCTGCAGCAGGCAGCAGATCAGGCATTGCAACATTACAGGGGCCGGCAGCATTACCAGTCCTGTTGGACCATTCTGTGGGTTGGCTGGGGGAGGTGCTGGGGAGACAGAGCTGCTGTCAGGGCAGCTGCTTGGCCAGGTCATTGCATACCCCGTGGCTGATGGAAGGTCCGGCTCCCCTCCCACACGATGTTCAACAGACATGGAGCCGGAGGAGCTACGCAGTGTCTTCGTTAGGGTGCTGAGATCTTAACAGACAATACAAAACAACAGCAAACAAGGACCCAGGGCATGGCCACACATCCCTGGCACTGCCGGCCACTGGGCATGCATACTGGCTTGCAGAGGGGCTGTAGCAGACGGCGGCGAGCCAGTGATTTTCAGACAAGTGCTTCAGTGCAGAAAGTCAATGTCAGCAGCCTTGTGGTGTGATCCTCCAACAACAAAATCCCTGGGTGTGTCCCCCACCCCCCGCAGAGAGACCCTACAATAACAGCTGTTCGTAGAGCCGCCAACGCTTCTGGAATTACCCTGCCCAGCCCCAGCGCCCCCGGGCGCCCACAATCAGAATGGAAACGGTCATTTAAAAATTAAGCGCGCCAGTGCATGGCCCTGTCATTTGTTGATTGCCTGCCAAGTGCCATGCACCCATGGCTGCATAAATAACAACAACAACGCAGGGCACAGACAATCCGAGCACGGCCGAGCAACCCTACATAACAAGCCAGCTGCCCAGCTCTCACAAAAGCCCCTGCAATGCCCCACTGGCTGCCCAGCCCTCTTGACCAAGCCTATGGTAACGAAACAACGTCCCCAGCCCTCTCCCTCCAAAAAAGACCCTACAATAACAAGCATCTGCCTGGGCAATGGATGAAGAAAAAGACAGCTAGCCACTAAAGAAAGAGATTGGCAAGCCAAACTTCCCACTATTTATTTGGGGGGGGGGGGAAGAGGGGGGATTATGAGAAATACCTGCAGAGAGCTAGTGTCCTTTCTAAAGCCACAAGAGCAGAGGCAGAGATGTCTGTCCTTCGAGCGCTTTGCAATCGCATTAATTCCCGGGCAGCTTGCCAGCAGCCCCCCTTTGTGCATTGTCCTCCCAGGGCCGGTGATCTGTCCTCTCCAGTGAGCTGGGTCCAGACCTGTCCCCGGGCTGCCCATCAGCCCCGGCACAGGAGCCAGCTACCGGCAGAGGCATCTCCCAGTGCTGTACAGGCTCACGTTCATTACCCGGCAGGGCTTTGCCAGACAAAAGGCTCTGGTTTTAAAGGCACATGTTCCAATTCCCCCGGCCCTGCTGTGTTCTGATTGGCTGGGCCAGGGCAGGGCTGATCCTTCTTGCTGGCTCTGTGGAGCCGCTCAGATTGGAAAAAAAGGGAAAGGCGTGAAAGAAAGGGGTGGGTGAAAATGCACACCACACACACACACACACACGTGCGTGTGCACCTGGAGCCCCACACACCTGCAGGCACCTGTGGAGAGAGACACGCACAGAGCCATGCACTGCTGCGTACACACACGCAGGATCAGACAGGAAAGGCCTCTCCAGCTTGGAAACCACAAACCTCCTGTGGAAAAAGCTAGCTAATGCCGGGCCAGACAGGGCGCTGACGTGAGGACAAGTACTTCCTTACTCACGGACTAGAGAGACATTTAGCCAGTCAGCCTGTGGCTCCCTTGTTCTGCCCCGGGCTTTCCTGCCCCCTGCTTCTGTCCCAGTCCTCCCCTTGGCCACCCCTTCACCCTAGTTCTTATCCACACCTCTCTCCTGTGAAAAGAAAAGGAGGACTTGTGGCACCTTAGAGACTAACTATTTCCAGTAGGGTGTGCGGGGGGGGGGGGGCTGCTATCTTCCAGCTGGCCAGCAGGGGGTGCTTTTGTACTGATTAATCCATCCCTTTGGCTGAGGCTGCGGGACCCTCCCCGCCCTGGCCTCCCTTGCCCTGTTTCTGCCAATTCTTTATTTGGGACCCAGCGAGCGGGTCTGGCAGACGCTGAGCGAGGTAGCCCTGGTGCTCCTATGCCAGTGGCTGAGAACACACCATTGATCTTAAACAGGGCTTTAAACCCCCAAATAAATAGGCAACAACAGGCAGGGCAGCCGTGGCACAGGGCACTTAGGATGAAGGTCTGATGATGGAATATCCATCAGCTTTGCCTCGGGTCATTGGCTCGTCCAGCCCAGCCCTGATCCCCCATACCCTGGGCCTCAGCCCACGCTGCTTAGGCAACCGAGTAAAATCATGGGCACCAGGAACCTGGGAAAGATCAGGGGCCAAACCCAGCCATGGTGTGACTCCAGGTGGGTGAGTGGAATTATGCCAGCAGTGCAGCCGGCTGCTAGTATGCAGCGCCTAGGTACTACGGTGATGGGCACTGGCTGGACAGTGAGCAGAGGGAGCCCCTGTGAGCTGAACATAAGAATATAAGAACGGCCAGACTGGGTCAGACCAAAGGTCCATCTAGCCCAGTTTCCTGTCTGCCGACAGTGGCCAGTGCCAGGTGCCCTAGAGGGAATGAACAGGACAGGGAATCATCAAGTGATCCATCCCCTGTCGCTCACTGGCTGGCTTTACTCTTTGCCCACAACTCAGCAGAGAGAGGAGCCCCGTGCTCGCCCAACATGGGAAACTGAGGCACATGGCAGGCAAGCGGCCTTTCCAAGGGTACACAGAGTCAGTGGCAGAGTCAGGAATAGAACCCGGGAGTCACACTCCCTGCCGGAGTTGGGAGAAAACCCCAACAGAGCTGTGATTTTTGGCCTGGCCCAGGCATGCCCCTGCTCTAAGCACTCCTGTCTGCCTTTAGCAGGTGTTCTTCATATAACAGGGCTGAGTCCCTTTGACAGGCATTCGTGTGAGGGAAGGGAAACATCGCCCTCAATGTAGACCCTGCAGGAAAAATGGTTGGTTTGAGTCTTCTAATGAGATGGGACACTCCTCAGCTTCAGAGCCCCATGGCACGGCCAAGCACCGGGGCTGGGCCGCTGCAGGGGGCTTGTTCAAAACGTTATTCCTATTACCTGGGTAGGAGGGACCGTCACAGAAACTCCTTCACTGCCTGCCGGACACCGGCTGTCCTCTCGCTTGGATGGCAGGGTCTGAAAAGCCAGTTCCCCTGGGGAAGCAAAGGGTTAATGCCAGGGATACTCAGCGCTTGTGAAACCCCCAACTTAAAAATAAACAAAGAACTGAAAAAGATCCGGGTTGGGGGGCAGAGGTAGAAGAAATCCCTCCCCTCGGTGCCCCACCCAAATCTGCAGCCCATGTCCCTTTAACAGGTATTCATGGCCTGCCTTGGACTCAGGGCCAGGCATGGGCTGTTCTCTGTGAACCACGTTCCTGCGTGCCTGGTGTGTGTTTGCCTGGCTGGGGTTGCTGTGGCCTGGCTCCTTTAGTGCCTCGCACAGGGCAGGGCGAAATTACAGGCTACAGGTCGCTGGCGCAGTGAGTCTGTTTGAACAGGAACCGGCTAATTATACCCATGCGTCTGTGGCTGCGTGCGGATGGATGTGAATGTGGTTGTGCACACGAGGGGTGTGTGTTTAGGAGTGAGTGTGTGTGTGTAGGTGCATTGGTGAGTCAGTGCTCTTGTGCGGAGGAGGGAGGGTGGTTAGGAGAACCTGTGTGCATTTGTCAGTCGTTGCTTTTGTGTGTGTGCCTTTGAGTGTGGGTGTACATTTTTGGTCAGCACTTGTGTGTGCATTTGTGAGTCAGTGTTTGTGTGTCCATTTGTGAGTCAGTGCTTGTGTGTGTGTGTGTGTCCCAAACCTTCATGAAGGAAGCACTTCTTACCTGATCTCTCTCGTTACAGTGTGTATGGTAACATCCACTGTTTCATATTCTCTGTGTATATAAAATCTCCCCCCTGTATTTTCCACTGCATGCTTCCAATGAAGTGAGCTGTAGCTCACGAAAGCTTATGCTCAAATAAATTTGTTAGTCTCTAAGGTGCCACAAGTCCTCCTGTTCTTCTTAGAGAGCGAGGCCTTCCCTCCACGCCTCTATCCCCCCACCGCTGCCCCTGCAGCAGGCAGGAAGGGGAGGGTCCTGAGGCAATGTGAGGGGTCTCTGTTGCTGGCAGGGGAGGTGGAGACCAGGCCAGATGTTGGCAGACGTGCTGGCTCCTGCCTCCCAACCAATCCCAGGCGTCTCTTCCACTTTGAACTTCTGAAAAGGCCTTGGCTGATCAGGTCCCCTTTGTTACCCAGGGCCAGGTCTGAAGGCCTGAGCCAAGGCCAGGGACCGGGGTCAGAGCCGGCCCCTTCAGCCGGCAGGTCTTGGCCTCACTTTGTTCAGACCCCCAGGTCTCTAGCCAAGGGGCCTAGTTCTTATCTCTCATGCTGAGTTGAATCTCAGACCCAGTGGGGATGTTCTCAGATGGTTTGACAGCTGTCGCACGTACGGGGCACCATGCATTCAGTCCAGCTCAGCGACCAGCTTCTCTCCACCTTACGTGGCACTGTGTGACCGTATGGCCCATAATCTCACACCCACGTGAACAATTCCCCCTAGCTAGTGTGAGGAGCACAGAGTGCTCTGCACCGTATTGGGTGGACACTAGGGCCTGGATCTTCAAAGCTAACATCCACTGAAGTCAAGGGGAGTTAGGTGCCTAAATGCCTTTTAGGATTTGGGCCTAGGAGCCACGATAGCTGTTGATACTGGGTGTCCTTCAGTGGAATCGCCCTTAGCACATCTAAAGCCCTGTCTGACTTCAGTGGTGCCAGCTTCCATGGTGCCTCACAAGATCTGTGGGAGCGGGTCTGGTGGTTGCTATCGTCCCCATTTCACAGATGGGGAAACTGAGGCATGGTAAAGTTAAAGGGCCAGGTCTGCTTCGAAAAGCAACCCCGCCCCAATGGTGTTGTGGGCTCCTGGCCAAGTTTGCTCAGCTGACCCCTGGAGAAGATGTCTTTCCTTCCAAGTGTCACTCCTGCCAACTCCCCATGCGCTCTGGCAGTCAGGCTGGGTCTCTCCAGCCTGTGCATTGCCCCCCCCACACACACCCAGTGAGGATCCAGCCCTCACCTAGGCCAGGTCCCTGAGCTGATGACCCAAGCTATACTCCTGGGATCTGTACTTGGCCCCAAGTTCTCTGTGGAGATTGGGACCAGGCACCGCAACCCCTTTGGGGTTCCCTAGGGTGGCATGAAATTGTTGCTTGAGTATTCTTCTCGGGCGGTCTCACGCTGCCATCTCCTTGGATGGACCTGGGACTGGCACAGCGGGGCCCCTGCCCTAGCACTCCCTGGGAGTTGCTAAGCAACCCCTGCCACCCTTGGAGTCGGCACATTCAGCGGGCACCCAGGACAAAGCCTCCGTCTTCCCCAGTCCACTGTATGCCAATCACCGGCATGGGCTGTTAGTGCTGAGAATGCCGCCCCGTGATCCCAACACCCCGATGCAGCTGGAAAGCAGACACAGGCAGATGCGAATGAAAGGGACCAGGAAGGAAGGAGGTGAACGGACAGCAGGGTCGAACAGGGATCCTTTATCCACACCCGGGGAGCAGAGAGGGCAGGGCACAGAGATTACAGCGCTGGCAGCAGGCTGCAGCCTGTGTATGGGGCTTCAACCCCAAATGAGGTCCGAAAGCATTAATGCTACAGCTTGAGCTAAAGGGGAACAATTAATAAAGTTGAAAATACCATCAGAGGTTTTGTTCGGATACATGTTCACAGACGCTTGGCTGCAGGATTTCCCCAGTTCTGTTAGGCACTTAAAGAAATGGCCCATTATCTAAAAGGGCCCAATAACCACCAGCGCCTATTGGGATTCTTCTCAATGGGAGCTGCTGGGAGCGAAGCACTTTGAAAATCTGGCCCAGCTGCAGGTGCTGCGCATTGTTTTCTGTTATACAGAGTCTTCCCTTGGCTTTTTCTCAGTGTGCGAGCAAATGTTCACTCTTGGGAAGACATGCTGTGGGTTAGTTTTAGTTTTGCTGTCCAAGATTCTGTGTAGAGAGAGGTGGGGGAGCAGTAGAAGAGTTTGCTCCCTGTCTTGATCTTTGACTGGAGTCAGATCTTGAGGCAGAGCAGCTCTCTGGGAACTGAGCACTGGCGTTGAGCTGAGAGTCCTGAAAAACAGGCTATCCTGCATGCTGTTTGACCATCTCTGGTCCAGGCCTGGGGTATATAGTGTAAATGAGGAACAAGTTACACTTAGACCCCACATTATGGATTTCTTCTCTATTGGGAAGCCAACCTGCTCACCACTGGAGAAAGGTAGACAAGAAATAGCCCCCTCAATACAGGGAGGCAGAGGGATAGCTGTTGGGAATTTCTGAGTAGCCTGTAGAATCACAGAAATTGAAGATGGAGAAGACCCGTTAGCAGATCACTGAGTCAGGGTAGGCTTGTTCTCTCCATTGTATTGACATGTGTCTGATCTGGTTTTAAGTAGTGCAAGCAGTGAGGTTTCCACCATCCTCTTCAGAAACTCTCCTAACTGCTAAGAGAAGTCACAGTTTGAACAGCCCCCCTTGACAGTCAGCTTGCATTTTCCAGTTCTCACTTGCATCTTTTTATTCCTATTTGCTCCCTATTGGTCCTCTCTAAACAACTGCGCTCTGTCCTTAGTGTTGAAATATCCTGGCTAATGTGTCTGTGCCCTACTTCCCTCTAGTGGATGAAATCAGAATTGCCGGGCTATGTGTCATAGGCCCTGTATCAGTAAGAGTGAGTCTCTTTTACCTCAAGGGTTAGGACCTGAGCTTTCAGAGCAAGGGGACAAAAGTTCTGTCCTGCAAAGTTCTGATTGGCCCCTGCAAGCAGTAAAGTGACATCCTATCTGGCCACGGATTTATGACAGTATGTATATCATCCCGATGCTGGTGGAAAGTCATTGCATCCTCCTTAGTCATCACTCAGCCAAGTCGCGCAGATTGGGTGCTTTTCATCTTGCTGCGTGGTAGCTGGAGGCACTGAGAGGAGTGCTAGTGAAACCAGACACCCTGCCCTTCAGTGTGTCAAATCTGCTGCAGTTCCCATGGCAGCATGGAGGAAATGATCATAAACACTGGTCAGGGAAAGTTATGCTGGGTCAGCCCGGAACATCCTTCCACGGCTCCGATTAGCTCTTATTTTACAGCTCGGTTTATGAAGCAGGGTTCTGAGATTCTGTTTTGAAACGTGTAAGAATGAGCCATGTGCTCACACCCAGATGCCACAGTTGCGGGTCATTTTTCACAGAGCCAGCCTTTGTAGGGCTGGAATTTGGGGTGCCAACACATAGCTGCCTGTCTGGAGGGCTCTGTTAACTCAGCTGACACAGAGAACTGAGATAGCCCCAGCAAGTTCACCCTGATCCACCAGGGGGCAGTGCAGTACACACGCAAAGGCTGGGTCAGTACAACCCTGTTTTGGGGACCTTTCCGTCTAGGGACCTGATCCAAAGCCCTCTGAAATCACTGGGAGTTCCTCCATTGACTCATTTGGGAACTGGATCAAGCTCTACTGGTGATAGAAAGGGCAGAAGCACTAGTGTAGACAGGACAATTTGAATCCTGCTCAGAGCAGGTCTGAAACGGGTTAAAACCACCTGAGCTCTGTCTACATTAGGGCTCCCACTGGTGCTACTGTTCACTGCATCAGGGCTAGTGTGACGGTGGGAGATTTCAGAAAAGGCACCCCACACGCACACTCACGCACACAGACACACACACACAGACACTCTTTCACAAGCACACTCACACGCTGTCTGGAGAAGAATAACGTGGAGAAACTGGCAGACTGGCTTCCTGTCCTGATTCAGCCAGGAGAACAGGAACTAAATTGGAGGCGTCGATCACTGTGGGGACTGAGTTGTGGATGGCTTCCTCACTGATGATAATAACCTCACTTTGCCGATCTGCAGTACCATTTGCCCAAGGAGCCCAAACTGCTTCGTATACGTACACCAGGCCTTGCCATGCACACAACCACAAATGCCCCTGAGGCCAGGACATGGGATGGCTTCCTTTATTTCAGGAGCGAGCACTGCACGAGAGGGTTCCCCTTTTTTATTGCTCCCACTATTACTGGAGATATTAGATCCTGGGAAAACGGAGGGCCCAGTCTAGCAGGTGAGAAGCTCTCTCTCAAATCCTGCCCGAGGGGAGTTATTTTACAGCTTGACTGGCGTGCACAACTTGGGCATTCGTTCGCAGGCATGTAGCTGTATAATTATTGCTCTAATAGGGCATAATTCTCCTCTCCGGCGCACTGCAGTCAAGTCACATGGGCGAAATGTGTGGTCTTGGTTTTGTACTAAGATCATTTGCGTCAGATGTTAAAGAAAAATGGAGTCAACATCAGCCCTTCAGAACACTCCCAAAGCAGCTGGGCCAGACAGAACCGGTGAGTGTCTATCTGTGGGACCGCTGGCCAGGACCCAAGTCAACTAAAGCTTCTCATTGCTCGATTCTAGTGGGATTTGGGCTCACACCGCTCGGCCGGCCGATAACGTTTAGTTTAGAGACCGTGTTTTAGGCCCAACACAGTTTTTAAGCTTGGATCCGTCCCTGACTTGGCGTGAAATTTCAGCAAACCTGGCTGGTTTAAAACTCTGTGTGGGGGGACCTTTGTGTGCGGACAGGAAGCTGGGGATTGATGGTGAACCTAGGCATACTGCCCTGCACACACACACGTATCTTCTCCGTTCCTTGTCGGCTCTTTGCACAGGAATGGAAGCCACTCCCTAAGGAGCTGCTGCAGATCCGGGGGCCCACAGTTCACCTGCAGTGTGTGTATGCATACACGTGTATATGCACAGGCATACTGGTGTTTGTGTGTGTGGTTGTACGTGCATGGGGGGTATATATGCGTGCGTGTGTGCACAGGGTCCTGTCCTTCTGTCGCCGGTTGCTTGTCTGGGTTGTCTTTGCCTGGCACTGTTTGACCACCAATGTCCTTGCAGCGCCTGTGTGTCTGTAACCCATGCACAGGTGTGCATATGTGGGTGTGCACGCACAGGCGTTTGCGTGTGAACCGGGCAACAGCTTCCCCTGGGCTTTCCTCCTGCTCTATTTAATTAGGCCCCAGGGGACAGGGACAATAACCAGCAATTAGGTGAGCTGGATAAATGCCCTGGTTTCACAGCCTCTGTGCTCTGAGACCTTAGAAACCTCTTTCCACTGAGAAAGGAGAGGGAGAGGGAGGGGTGAGAGGAGAGATGGTTTGGGAAGAGATGGAAAGAAGCCACTGTCAGCTGGGAGAAGCAGGGCAGGGAGGGTCCTATGGGTTAAACTGTACTCAGAGGCTGTGGTCAAAACGCAGAGCAAGTCCCTTACTCTAGTTTCACCCCTATAGAGCAGCCAGCAGAGTCTGGATCACTCTATTTAATAGTCAGAAAATTCCTGCCACTACCCAGAGAGGAAAAGCCCCATCTCAGAACAATGCGCTCATCCCAGGGCAACAGTCACATGCGACAACATTCCCTAGCAAGGGCTCCAGCATTTCACCCAATAAGGCTGCAGCCTGTAAAGGGATTAAAGCCCATCTGGAGACTGATTGGCAGCTAGCTCTGAAGTCACAGTCCCTCCACCCAGCAGCGAGCTGTTCCCCCACTGTCCTGAAAAAGCCAGAGGGCTGGCCTTAAAAAAGGACCAGGTGAGGGTCCATTGGGCCGGGTGCACCGCATGTTGTTTTGATAGGAAATAAGAGCAGTTCCATACTGTCTGTGCTAAGAGGCAGATTCTGCCCCTTGTTCCATACACCCAGCCCCGCTGGGACCAGAGAGATCATATGGTGTGATATTCAGACCGTATGGTGATCTCACAGCGTAACTCAAAGATCTGGATTCTGGGTTCAAATCCCAACTGACCTGGTGCATTGGGTGCCAAGCAGCCTCCTTAAGCAGCCAACCTGAAAACTGGAAACTCTCAGTGAGGAGTGGATTCACTCACTGATGCGCTTTGTCATGGCATCAGGGTCACTAGCTTCTCTAATAAGAAATAGGCCAATGCTAGTTATACAGACCGGCCCTGCGCGGGGACAGGCCTACACTGGCTCCAAGGCTGTTTCCATTGCCAGTTCCAGGCCTTGGTCCTGCTCTCCAAGGCCACCAATGGGGTCAGGACTCAGCAACACTGTGCATGTACCCTCAAGACAGCTGCATGAGAGTCTGAGATAGATCCTACTGGGTCAAGGACCCTCAGTTGTGGAATGAGCTTCCAGGGGAGATGCGACTGAGCCAGAGCACACATGGTCTAACCACTTCCAGGATGTGCTCCAACACTGTGGGGCTGGGAAGCAGTGTGAGAACCTGGATACATATGCAGAAGACCTCATGATATGCTACTACATGGGCCCAATTCCCCCCTCAGTTATATCAGGGCAACTTCATTGAAGCCAACCTAGGCTGTAACTGAGAGGGTAACACTGCTTTAGAGAACCCTGTTACACAAGAGGACTGGCCTGCATCGCGTGGAATAGTAGAAAATTGTCAGCATCCCACTGGAGCTACCAGTCAGCCTGGGCCGAAGAGCTCGGAGATTTTCTGCTCAACTCCCTACTGACTATCCAGCTGGGATGGTCATTGCAGAGACAACAGAAGGGCTGTCAGTTAACGAAGAAACCTTCCCCAAGTGCCACAGGAAGCGGAAATATTCCATCTCAGCTCTTCCAAAATGAAATTTTTCTTTTCAATCCGGATTTTAATATTTCCTCCCCACGCTGGGATGAGACTTTTCTTCTCAAAACTGTGAATATTTTTACAGGGAGGGATCCCCCCTTTTCAGACAGCTCTGCTCCTGTGATGGCCCCTTTGAAATTCGCAGCCTAAGCCTTGACAAGGCCGGGGACTCGGGCAGGGCTCTCTATGTCTGGTGAAGTGAATGCTGCCAGGATTCTGGAGACGGGACCAACTGGGAGTGATTTGCACAATGGAAGTGGTTCCTACCTGGGTCCCATTATCCCCAAATCCCCTTCGCTCGAGGTAATTTGAACAGATGCTCCCTGTTCTGGCTCACCCCCTCCCAGATTCAGCCTTGTATTTCAGAGGCTACCCATACAAGTACCCTGTCCAGGTGTGAGCTGAGCCTTTAACAGAAGTTCAAGTCCCAGTTCTGAACTGTCTGTTCCTCTCTGCCCCCATCAATGGAATTCTGGGACTTGTAGTGTAGCCATTAGAATTGTGGGCTGGAAGCAAGGTATTCTGGGAAAGGAGGAAGTGGAATAAAAGGCAGTCCACTTTCTCAGTGGGGAGAGAAATCTGGGGAAAGCAGCCTAGGGAGTCTGCAGCTTGGAAAGCTTTGACCCAAGAGGGTTCCCAGTTGCCTGGAGCCCCTGCAAGCTAAGGGTGCAACTTGAGAATCTCTGATGCAAGGAAAGAAGAGCTATCTGTAAACCAGTAAGAAGCTGGGGAAGTCCAAGGAGAAGTTGTGGACAGTTTCCTATCCAAGTGTTGAGAGGTACTGTGTGTGGAAGGGAGAGTGTGTCCAGAAGGATAGTTATTTGGTGTGTGTTTGCACCATACCCAGGAGGGAAACTGAGGCACGGCTGCAACTGGATGCCAGAGAGTGCCATGCCCCAAATGCCACTTCTTAAAAAGCTAAACACAGCCGTAGTAACTGCCCTTGCCGGATCAAGATTCACCCTCCAATACCCCCTGCAAATCAGAGTAGCCTTTTCTCTAACTCCGGATGGATGGGTCTGGTGTAGCTACACATTCAGTGGGCTCAGTCCTGATGCCCTTCACTCAGTTCTGCTCGGGCAGATGTTTTAAGGTCTGAGTTTGCTGTCCGGACTGCTGAGATCAGCCCGTTCGCAGGTGAATGCTAGAGCGTGTTCATGGAAAGAGCTCTGATCCACAAAATTCCTGCCAGAAACCTGATCTGAAGAGTTAACCCTTATCTGATCAATGAACAGAAGCAATAGCATGTAGCCAAATGCAGCCGGTCATAACTCCTACTGGATTTGTGATCTCAGTTCCTCAGGACAGACTGCCTGCCAATAAGCCGCAGGCCAAGAATGATCCAGCAGCGCTCGAATAACAAATACGAGGACACAAGCTTGTGGATTGGAAGGTTGCTCAGACCCCTCACATAAATTATTCATTAGCAATCATTGGCTCGTCTCTGAGTAATGCAGCTAAAGTGGTGATCGTGGCCAGAGGAGAGTGATGCGCTTCTTTTAGAAAGTACGAGTGAACTCCAGAGGTTACTGGGTTAGGGAACGCACCCTCCCTCCAGGGGCAAGCCAGCAGCAGCCAGTTCAAAAGAAAGAAGCCAAGGATCTGGACTCTGAGCGGGAGGAAACTCTAGGGTCTGAATCCTGTGATTGAACCGAAAAATATGTCTCCCCTAAAGCCAAGCAGAGCGTGTTGTGCCGCAGATTGTGACATCCCAGCTGCCCGCTCATCACGGCCCCTTAGCTCCTGTGGTGTGGGGAGGTCCTTGCTGGAAGTAGCTGGTCAAGAAGTACCCTGAGGAGTCATCAGAAGCTGTCGCATGTGCATTGCTGTGACAGTCAGTGTGACGGACAAACCGCGCAGATAGTAATGGAGAGGGAGTCCTCTCTCGCCACTGGGGACTGTGACTCTCAAACACTTGTGCGTGGCTGAGACCGAAAGGGAACATGGCGTGTTGGGACCTGCAGTCTCTTCTGAGGGCCACGGCTCTCTGATGGCGATGAGCTGGGCAGGCTGGGACCTGCAGTCTGTGCCGTGGGATGCACAGCGCTCAGATCGAGAGGGAGCGTTGGATGCTGGGATCTGCACGTGGGAAGAGAGGAAGTGCCAGGCCATCTAGTCCAGCATCCTGTCTCTGCCAATGGCCAGGTGCAAGATGAGCAGCTATGGAATAGGCAGCCCCTGAGGTAAGTTTTCTTCCCAGTCCTTTCTGTGGCCCTGAAGCATGAGGGCTTAAATCCCACTTAACTTTTGTTTTTACAGTAGATGCCCTTGCTAGTCATACAACGGGCTGATCTTTCGGAGCTCTTGACCTCAGTGTTCTCAAGTGGCAGTGAGTTCCACAGGTTAACCGTGCCTTGCACAAGAGCTTATTTCCGTGTATCCATTTTAAACGTGTTGCCATTCAGTCTCGCCGAATAGCCCCTCGTTCTTGTACCATGGCTGCTGGCTCTTTTAAAAGAGCTCTTCTAGATCAATCACAAGCTATGGGCTGGATAGAGGAGTCACTGGGCAAGGTTCTGCAGCCTGTGCTAAGCAGGAGGTCAGACTGGATGCTCAGAATGGTCCCGTCTGGCCTTGAAATCTGGGTATCTATGAAAACGAAGGAGGGGAACTATCCATGCCCCAGGCACTTCTCCCAAGCTGTTTGTTATTCTGTGTCCCTCTGCTCTCTCCCCGTTATCCGTCGCTTCAAGCTTTTCAGCCTCTCTTGGAAGCTCACCATGCAGAGAAACCAACTTTCTAACGAGCCGGGGGCATGAGGTGGTGCTCGACGCCAGCTCGGCCCCAGGCCCCCACTCCGCCCCTTCCCCCACGGCTCCAACCTGCCCTGTCCTCTTCCCACCCCCATCCCACCTTTTGCCACCCTGTTCCCCCCCTTCCCTGAGCGCACCCCGCCCCTACTCCTCCCCTGAGCCCCCAGTGCCTCCTGCCCGCCGTGGAACAGCTGATCAGCGGCAGGTGGGAGGGCGGGGAGGTGCTGATCAGGAAGGCTGCTGATCTCTTTTTTTCTCTCGGCACCCAGGGAGTTGGCGCCTGTGTGGCCCTGTTCTGTCTCTTCCAGTCAGAGCAGCAGGATTGTTCACTGCCGCGGGGCAGATGTACCCCGTCACCTTCACTAAACCCCCTTCCCCTTTGCCTGGAAACATAGAGTCTTCGGGTGACCGCATGCATGGCACTGTGCTTGAAATGCTACCACGTGCATGCACCAAGAAACCCATCGAGGCAGGGTATTGCCCCGCACTGAGACCTTTCCCCAGCCCACCGCCATCTGCCCTACAGCTGTCCAGAGTGACTCGGGATTTGGGGTGGCTGATTCGAGATGCCATAGACACCTTCTCAAACCGGCCTTGATCTCCTGATCCCCCTATTCCGCGCTCTGCCTGTTTCTCTCTCACACACACAAAAGAATCCCCTTTGATCCTGCACATCAAAGGCAAGCGAATGCTGGAACTGCAGCTCCGGAAAGGTTAGGCCAGAACTGAACGGGGAACATTTGCAAACATGGTGGGGTGGGAGTTCTGCGGAGGAGACCTCGCCGCGGGAGGAAGCATGGCTGGACGCATTCTGCTGCAGAGGCCCAAAGCAGAGGCACCTCTGTTGCACACCAGCCATGGACGGATGGTTGTTCTCTTCTGCTAACGGGAATTCCTTATCCTCGGTGCCTTTGGGGGCCCCTTCAGGGTGGCTCATTGTCCCCTGGGGTGGAGAGTCAGGGGTTGACTCAGTGTCACCAGGTTTGGGCAACACTTGGGTTAGAGGAAGACCCAGCTGTGGGTCAGCTGATCTCTCTGCCGGCTTACTCCACGGCCCGTCCACCCTTTTCCCATTTGGCCACAGGGGGTCGCTCCAGAGTGGCTGAGTCATGATGAGGAGAAAAGCAAGGGAGAAGGACCTGGAGGGGGTTGGCCAGTCAAGTGGCTTGGAGGGAGCTGATGGGGACGGAGTGAAGGGGAGCAGCGGGCGCAGAGAGGTGCGAGGGAGCCAGGCGGTTCAGGGACTGAGAGGCCAGGCCAGGGAGTCTGGGTGAGAGGGGAACGGCTGGAGGTGGTCAGAGGCACGGCAGTGGTATGGACAGAGGGGAGCGAGCCAGGGCACAGGCATGGGGAGGATGGCGGGGGATGGTCAGGACCTGGGTGAGGGGCGGAGAGGAACAGGCAGGTTTGGGGAGGACGTAGGAGGGATCCTCACCCAGCTGGATCAGACTGGCTGGGAGGCAGAGAGGGGCGCTGACGGTGATGCCGAGCGGGCACCAGCCCAGGGGACTGGCTCCTCCTAAACAGGCCAGGAGTCCTCGGGCAACACAAGTGTCCAGGGCCTTGCTGGAGTGGGGCAGGTTTGGTTTCCGTTCAAGCACTGCTGGCTCTGCCCGGTGGCCATTGTCCCAGCTCCCCCCTGCCGTTCACTGGGCATGCGGAGGAAGATGCAGGGCAGAGCTGCCCTTGCTAGAGTCCGTTCCAGGAAGACACAGGAATCCATGTCACATTTTTCTCCACTTTACTGGGGGGCAGACAGAGGGCCAGAGCTGGAGCAGCTGGCTTGGGGTTCAGATGCGTACCCCGATACCTGGAGCAGTGCTTCGTGCTACCAAGGGCCCTACCCCCCCACTGCTCTGCTGGCCTTTTCCAGCATTTCCTGCCCTCCCCTACACTCCTCTAGTCAGATCCCCGCCTAGTGCTCCACTGACCCCTACCCACAGCGCCTCCCCACACCCTCTTCACCAGCACATCTGGCTGTCCTGGCCTAGCTCACCAGTGGAAATTAATTGGGCGACTCCTAGCCTGGTCCCAGTGCAGATATGTCTACACTGCAGAACCACTGCGCAAACAGCCAGATGGACATCTGCTCAGGGAGGCCCAGGGCTGGGGTAGCAGGGCCCCCCAGGGGCTGTGGGTCAGGACTGTCGGGCACTGGCAGAGCTGTGGGTGGGGACCTTAGCCAGCACCTGCTCACGCTCTGCCTGCCTGCTCCTAGCCCCTCACTTCCCTTAGCCTCAAACCGTATAAAATGAAGGAAAATCCGCACCAGGGGTAGGGGAAGGGCAGGGGAGGGTGGGCCCAGCAATACCAGGAAAACCAAGCCCCTGGCACCAGTCAGATGAGGAGAGAAGGGCGGCTGGGGGTGGAGGGAGAGGAACACAGCTGGAGATGGGCCTGGCTGGGGGAGCCCAAGTTTTATCACTAAAACCAAACTCTAGTGACAGAGTGGAGCCCTCTGCCTGTGACTGGCAATAGCTGGACCTGGGTGGAAGCATGTCCTGCTGCCAGCGGGACGCGGACCGCCTGGCTAGAGGGGAATGGACACCTACCTAGGTCTTTATACCACCCTCGTCACCATGGCGCCCTGGGAACAGGGTTAAGGCCACCCCTGCACTACAGCTACCATCCTTCTCTTAGAGACTAACAAATTTATTTGAGCATAAGCTTTCGTGAGCTACAGCTCACTTCATCGGATGCATTCAGTGGAAAATACAGGGGGGAGATTTATATACGTAGAGAACATGAAACAATGCGTGTTACCATACACACTGTAAGGAGAGTGATCACTTAAGGTGAGCTATTACCAGCAGAAGAGCGGGGGGGGGGGGTTTCCGGTATAGGGTAGTGTTTATGTGACCATCGCTTATTAGCACCGTAGTGTCCAGGAAGTGGATCTCTTGTGTGGACTGGTCCAGGCTGAGGTTAATGGTGGGATGGAAATTGTTGAAATCATGGTGGAATTCCTCAAGGGCTTCTTTTCCATGGGTCCAGATGATGAAGATGTCATCAATGTAGCACAAGTAGAGTAGGGGCATTAGGGGACGAGAGCTGAATGCCACTAGCCGTCACCTTCAGCCCCCAACTAAAACCTCTCCAACGCATCATCAAGGATCTACAACCTATCCTGAAGGACGACCCATCACTCCACAGATCTTGGGAGAGAGGCCAGTCCTTGCTTACAGACGGCCCCCCAACCTGAAGCAAATACTCACCAGCAACCACACACCACACAACAGAACCACTAACCCAGGAACCTATCCTTGGAACAAAGCCCGTTGCCAACTGTGTCCACATATCTATTCAGGGGACACCATCACAGGGCCTAATCACATCAACCACACTATCAGAGGCTCGTTGACCTGCACATCCACCAATGTGATATATGCCATCATGTGCCAGCAATGCCCCTCTGCCACGTACATTGGTCAAACTGGACAGTCTCTACGTAAAAGAATAAAAGGACACAAATCAGACGTCAAGAATTATAACATTCAAAAACCAGGTTTCAGAGTCACAGCCGTGTTAGTCTGTATTTGCAAAAAGAAAAGGAGTACTTGTGGCACCTTAGAGACTAACCAATTTATTTGAGCATGAGCTTTCGTGAGCTAGAGCTCACTTCATCGGATGCATCCACAGTGTGCATCCAATGAAGTGAGCTGTAGCTCACGAAAGCTCATGCTCAAATAAATTGGTTAGTCTCTAAGGTGCCACAAGTACTCCTTTTCTTTATTCAAAAACCAGTTGGAAAACACTTCAATCTCTTTGGTCACTCAATTACAGACCTAAAAGTTGCAATTCTTCAACAAAAAAACTTCAAAAACAGACTCCAACCAGAGTCTGCTGAATTGGAATTAATTTGCAAACTGGATACAAGTAACTTAGGCTTGAATAGAGACTGGGAGTGGATGGGTCATTACACAAAGTAAAACTATTTCCCCATGTTTATTGCCCCCCCCCCCAACACACACACACACTGTTCCTCAGATGTTCTTGTCAACTGCTGGAAATGGCACACCTTGATTATCACTACAAAAGGTTCCCCCCTCCTCCCCTCCCCGCTCTCCTGCTGGTAATAGCTCATCCTACCCGATCACTCTCCTTACAGTGTGTTTGTAACACCCATTGTTTCATGTTCTCTATGTACATAAATCTCCCCACTGTATTTTCCACTGAATCCATCCGATGAAGTGAGCTGTAGCTCACGAAAGCTCATGCTCAAATAAATTTGTTAGTCTCTAAGGTGCCACAAGTACTCCTTTTCTTTTTGCGAATACAGACTAACACGGCTGCTACTCTGAAAGCCATCCTTCTCTTGTTCCCCTCACCCTGCTATCTGATCGCCCCTGGATCCTCTTGTACATTGCACCCATCAGTGTCTTGCAAAGGGATGCAATTGTCATCCAGGCTCTGGGAGGATCCCTGGAGTTACATCCTCCTTAGCACACACACACCCCACCATAAAAGGGGAGGCATCTGACCCCAAGAAGCTGCAAGTAACTGCCTGATTTCCCCTCTGGGAACGTCACTGCCATATTTCCGAGCAGAGAACAGTTTAATTCCACGTGGATTTGGGCCCCAATGTGCTCAGGCTTGCGTCTCGTACTCGGTGCAATATGGCAATGTGCTGCCCAGCGCCGGGTGCTTGGGGATTAGCTCCTGCTTTATTAGCTGAGCCTAAGGAGGCAGCATTTGAGGCTTGTGGGCAGATGGCTGATGAGCTCTGCGCTGGGATTGGGGACTTCCTAGGAGCCAGGTGATGGCTCATACGAGCTGCAGTCTGCGAGAGACCAGGGCACTGTGTTCAAACAGCAGCCGAACCCAGCATCTCCTCAAATGCCAGGGGATGAGTGGGGAGGGCAGGTGGGCGGGGGGAACCACCTGGGTACTAGGGCAGCTGCATTGTCTGGGCACCCTCAGCATGGCTCTGGTTTGACTGAGAATCGACCCCTACCAAGCGCAGGCAGGGAGAAGACTAAGGGCCTGGCCCTGTTTGTGAGTGCCTGGATCAGAGCTGGCAAGGACTCCGTGCCAGGCTGGGTGGGTGCCCGTGCTGGGAGACTCACTGCTGGCAGAGGCATGGAGCTACATCAAAGGAGCACTTTCCTTGCCTGACTGCAACCGGCACAAAATGGACATTGGGGAGAGCATCTGAGGCGGGCAGCGCGGATGCTGGGATTGGCAAAGCCCGGCCGCGTCTTAGAGCCGAAGAAAGAAATCCCACTCTCTGCTCTGAGCACAGGCAGAAGCAGCCCCTGGCAGGGCATGGCTGTGAGAGGAGCTCTGAGCTCGGGCACAGCCTGCAGTGCCGGGGGTGCTGCACAGAGCCCATGAGTCGTCAGAGGCTCCTCTTCCCCCTGCTCAGTGCTCGTCCCTGCATGTAGTTACAGGGATTGGTGCGGATGACACCAGCGGGGGCGCTGTCCTGGCAGAGTCAGTACCGACGCGAGGGGCCCGGTGCTGCTGGAGCTGCCATTGGTCAGTGGCCCCGTGTGACGCTCCGATGGTTTGTGGTTCTTAAAGAGCCCCGGGTGCTTGTTGTAAGTGACGGTGTTATCTCTGGCGCCCGGCCAAATACCACCTTGTCAGAGTCCAACCACCTCAGCCCCCCTTGCAGTTTCAATTGCACAGAGAATTGTGCTTCCCTTCCTGTCCATAACCCCCCCTCTCCCCAATGTGGATGTCTTGCCATGGTGGGGGAAGTGATTTCTTTGTACTTGTGGCCTTGTTTACACAAAGAAGTTGCTTAGGTTTAGTTTCAACTGGTTTTAATCTGGATCAGTGTAACTGGCGCAAAGAGCAGTGTGGACCCTCTTCATTCGGGTTAAGAGCATCTTCATTTGGTTCAGTTTAAGCCAACCCATAACTGACTGAAGCCGCACCGAAACAAACCTGCTTTAAACTGCATGAAGTGGGCCCACGTAGCCTCTGGCACCGGTTTAACGAGATCGGTTTGCGCTCACACCTGGCATTCGGCCTGGATGGCGCTGTGTGTAGCAGTGCTCCAAGTACTCCGGGACCCACGGAAACGAAAGGTGCTAGAGACAGTAAATGGAAGATCGTTCTCATTACAGCCTCCTGATTGCCAGAAATCGCTTGCCCAAACATGCCTCTCTCAACCTGCCAAAAGGCTCCATTTGCTAAAAGCATCAGCTAAAAGGTTCTTTCAGGAAGCACCGTGGGTTACGTGCGGAGAGATGGACTCCAGCATCTGCGCCTGGCCCTGCGTGGCTGGAGGTGGTCTGACAGGCTGACCCATAGCCCTAGTAGGGGGGTGGGTGGGTTAAGCCAACTCCAGGGAGGAGACTGAGAGAAGGAAGTACAAAAAGGGAAACCTGGCTATGGTGTTTTAACTACCAATGTTCCCAAGCCGGGATGCAGGATGCCAAGTTCTCCTTTGTACAACAGGGGGCGGCCTGCCCCACAACAGGCTGCTTCCCCGCCCCACCAGCATCCTAAGCGCCTGCCTACAAATGCAATGGGGTGATTGCCAGCGGCCGCCCCGCCCACCCCATGCCTGCTCTTGTCTTATCTTGGGTGAACAAAAGGGTGGGACCTGTCTCGCAGGTGGATAGGAGACTGAGGATCCCAGGGTGTGGGGGTGCATGTGCGTCTGGCGCTCACGCTGCAGGGGGCGCCCTCCTCCACGCTGGCACAGGGGTCCTGGCAGCCGAGAGCGCCTGTCTGGCAGGGCAGAGAGCCCACCCTTCAGCAGGAGTGTGCTTGCATGCCAGGGCTCCGCGCAGGGTGACGCATGGCATGCGGGGCCTGTGCTGTCCTGGGGCCAGCCCTTTGAATTAAGTTTTCATGCCACTTCACTGCAGCCTCCCCCTCCCTGGGACCCTTGGGTTGTCATAGCTTGGACATCTCGACTGGCTATGTCATGCCAATCAGGGTGGGGTTCAGAGCCCCAAAAGCCATGGTCTATGTTAAGGGTTAAAATAATTTCCTGATAGTCAGGACTAAGCCATTTGTCACCAAGAGATGCTCAGAGCCCATGTCCAGGAATTACCCGCAACCCTTCCCCCCTACCTCCCCTCGGCCCAAAGTCTGAGCAAACTCTGCTTAAGAGACCAAGAAACAGACTCACAAAGATAACAGCCTCTTCCAAGGATGCCAGTTATAACAGCTGCAGTCTAAAAAGGGCCATGTTGATAACAGAGTGTGTGGAATAGATGCACTTAGTAAGAACACTGCAAAGAGCTGGCTGCTGTGAGTGTTTCATAGGCCCTATACTGCAAGCAGTTTAGGGTGATTCTCCTTTAGCTCAGGCAATATAAGCCTGTCTTCTTGCAGCTCCGAGCTCTAACCCCACTGACACCCTGAAGTTCTAGGAGGCAGTGGAGTGCAGCAAACCTGGGAAATCCTGGGGCGTTGTGGGTTTGTTGTGACCTTAAGAATTGGCTTTAGGATGCTCAGGGAAACTGGAGCTGGCGTGTCTGCATTGCTATGTTTAGCCCCATAGCGCAAGCCCTGCGAGCCCCAGTCAGTGGAGCCAGGCTCTGAGAGTCGCTGCCACGTGGGGGTTTTTACAGTATAGATGTGCCCTATTGAAACACCGCTTGAGGGTCTCACCTCAGGTGTCCCAAAATGTAAAAGGTGAATTGGGGGGGTTGTTACTTATTGCCCCTGGGCTCCTCTCCCTTCTTTGCGCTATAGCATATCGGGAGCAGAAAGACAAGAAAGCCGCGTCCGTGGCGGGGGGATCTCAGGGCACTGAGCCAGTGTGGCCCGGCGCCCTATGAATGGGGCCAGATAACACCAGCGTCCCAGCCCAGGGAGAGTCACTTTGAAGAAGAGGCTTCACACCAGCAGCGAGCACTCTCAGATCGGCCCTGTCAGTGAGGGCGGATGGTGTTAATGTCACTGCGGGGCCATGCACCAGGCCAGGCCTTCTGTCCCTGCGTGGTTAGGAGTAGAGGTGGTCATGGGTGGTGGGTGAACGCCCCCTTTGGGGAGACTAGCCCCCAGCCCCGTCCCTTCCCCCTGCTCACCCTTTCCCCCTCCTTGACCACCGGAGCCGTGAGCGCGCCCTCCCCCCCCCCCAGCTGGAGGAGCCGCAGCTGAACCATCCTGACCCACTGTCCTGAGCTGAGCCCCTGCTGACTTCGGGGAGAGGGGGAGACCCGTCCATGGGGCGGAGCGTGGGAGGAGCCATGGCCTGGCCTATGACACCCACCGCCCATGGAGGTGGCGAGTGGTGTCAAACAGGCCTCAATACTGCCTGTGTATTGTCTGTAAACCCCCCCCCCCCCCCCAATGCATTGTCACATCCTGACTGGACTTGTTTCACATACCCCAGTGCTGGTAATGGAGGGGGGGGTCAGGATCACCATGGGACTAAGTGACACAGAGCAGAGGGAGACAGTAACCTGTGTCCTCCTGCTAGGTCTCCTGGAAAGCTACAAAAGAAGAGGGGGGTCACTGCTTGGTTGAAGGGCCTCTGAGGACTGCAGAGGCTGCTGCTGAGTCAGCAGAGGGCGCTCGTCTCTCTGTCATTACTCACCCCGATGCCCCAGCGTCCTGGAAAGGGGTGGGGCAGTGCTGCCTTTCGGATGAGATACACAGGTGAGAGCTTAACCACTTCCGGTCATGAAAGGTGCCGTGACCCTTTGTGCAAGGGGTGAAACCCTGGCCCTGCCGAAGGCAGTGGGAGTTTTGCCCCGCACTTCAGTGGGATCAGGACATTTATCCTGGCCAAGTCCCATTCTGTAGCTGCAATTGGGGCTTTCTATCCTACCCTGTTCTCGGGGACAAGGACTGTGTCTTCTTCTATGTTCGTACCGCACCAAGCACAATCAGGATTGAGGCCTTTACTTGCTACCATAATATGTCACAGTGTTATTGAGTGTGGTTAAATCGCTGCTGCGCCTCACCCCAGAGGTGGCTGCATTTCAGCCGGGGATGACACACTCCCTATGTATTCTCTAAGGTGCCACAAGTACTCCTTTCCTTCCCTGTGTATTGTTCGTGAAGGAGCCTGGAAACGAAAGGCACTATAGAAATCCCTTGTGTTATTAAAATCCCACTGGGGTGGAATCTGCAGCTCCAGCGAGTGGGTCTGCTCCGGGTGCAGTTTTACCCACTGAGCCGAGGGTCACGGGTGCCAGCCACCAGTGGTACTTGGAGGGAACTGAGAGCTGCCCGGGCAGGGCTGCAGCACAGCACATGGGCATCGAGCACTGGAGGGGCGTCGGTCCCACACAGGGCTGGTTGGCCAAGAAAATAAAGAAGAGCATAAAAGGGCAAATAAAACGCCTCTTGACTGCTGGAGCCATTGTGTGGCGGATCTCAGCGCCTCAGGCTGCCGCCTCCTGTCTGCAGGCTACAGGCCAGCCAAGGGGGCCCTGCAGGACTCCCCACAGAGCTGCAGTAAAATCTGGGCCGGCTGCTCTCTGCATCACAATGGCATTGCTCTCTTCCTGTGCAGCCGGCCCGGTGTGAACACAGGAAGCTGCTCCGCTTTCCCCAATCCCCGCTGTGCCTGGGCCCAAGCAAGGAGCCCCGAGCGAGGGGCACTCCGGGCATCGCCTGTCCCCCCTTCCCAAACTGCCAGGGAGTCACCCACCCCCCTCAACCGCTGAGGCTGGCTGCCAGGTTGCCACGGCTCAGGAAGGCCCCTTGACAGGCTGGGGCTGGAAGGCAGGCCCAAGCCGTGGTCCCTCGCTAGCTGCCTGCTGTCCCCATCCCCTTTCCGTCTGAAAAGAGTGCACAGCTGTAACCGCACGTTCCACGCCTGCGAGCACCTGCACCGCCCCCCCCCCCGCCCCGCCCCGGCCTGCGTGCGGCTTGGTCCTGCTGCCGTTACACGCTGCTCTGGCAGCATCTAAAGAGCTGGGCTTGACCTGAGCGCGGGAAAACCCAGCCACCCATTGCACAGCCCCTTCCCTTTCCTGCCGGGAGGGAGGGCGGGGGGACGACCTGCGGGCGCCCTCAGGGGGTGTGGTTTGATCTGGAGGCTTCTTCCCTGCCCCCTTCCCTCCCCAGCGTCTGTTAAGGACACCCCAAGCGAAACTACTCAAGGGCTCAGCCCAGGTCTGGGGTAGCCCCGGGGGAATCGGTGGGGTGGGGGGACCCTGAATTGCCATGGGAAAAGTTTGCAGCTCCAGGTGCAGGGAATGTTGCACATGCCCCAGACCCAGAGCTGAGGGCCTTGGAGCAGACTGAATGGGGGATTTCTTATAGGAGGATGAATGTTTGTGGCCTGCTTCTCTAAGGATCTGGCAAGGTGGTCAGGGCCAGCGGGAGGGGACCCAGTGGAGACTGAGCCGGCAGGACCCCAAGCAGCTTGGCTAAGGGGCAGTGATTCCTTCCTACCTGCTCGGCCAGGGGGAGGTAACCCCAGCCAAGACCACTCCGTGGTGACTCTGAGCGGCTTGGCTAGCAAGAGGAGATGCCCAGCTCTTCAGGGATCCCTACCGGAGGGAAGCCGCTCTCTGGCTGACCCAGCCAAGCTGCTTCCTCCAGCCCATAAGTGGGTCTGCTGGTGTCTCAGCTGCAGTAACTGGGTGCTGAGCACCAGCCGGCAGACACGTCCCCACGGTAATGTCAGCAGGAGAGCCGAAGGCTCTTCTGCCTCCAAACACCCTCTGCCTCCAAACACTGTCCCATCAACCCGGTGCATGGCCCCATCAGCCCCAGGACAGGGTCGGCAGGGCTGTTACACTGCACAGCTGCTGACAGCAATGGGGGGAACGAATGGGGAAAAGGACAGAGTGCTTAAGGAGGGAGACAACTAGCAAGGACTGCGTCAAAGGGGGCGGCAGGTCAGCTCCCACTGAGCCCCGGCAGCTCTGCTCTTTGCTCCCAGCAGGGAATCCTTTCCATGTGAACACCACGCTTCAGGGGCTTTGCTGGAGCTTGCAGGGAAGAAGCAGGACGCCAGCCAGATGCGGGCAGCATGTTCGCATCCAAGGGCAGAATTCACCCCTGGGATGGGTGGGGGTATCTGGGACGCGTGAATAGAATTTAAGGCCAGAATATCCATTAGAATCATCCAGTCTGGCCTCCTGCTGAATTCCACCCGCTGAGCCCGTAACTCCCAGGTGAGCTGGCGCGTATTCCTGGAGAGACATTCTGCTGGGCTTCGTGCAGCGTCAGGCGGTAGCGGGGTTTCTGAAGCAGGTGAAACGACAGGCCCAACCGGGGCTGTGCTGATCTCCCCCTGACAAAAGGGATTGTGCGTGGGGATGGATGTAAGGAGCTAGAGCTGGGAATTGCTTTGGGGAGGGGTGGAAGGAGGACGTGGGGGAGGGGAACTTAGTGTGTTTAACTGAAAACCCGGAAAGCAAAGGAGTAACTACCAAGCTATGCACCAGCCAGCACTCTGCCTGGATGGTGCATCCCGTTCCCCCAGTCTATCCAGTGCTGTACGGCCAGCTCTTTGGGGTGGAGACTGTGTCTCCCTCAGTGTTCGGAAGTGCCCGGTCCATGGTGGGTGCTGCTGCTTTCTAAATAACACAATTAGCGTAACATACACAGACGGCAGTGAGCAGCCAAACACAAGGCCACGGTTTCCAGACGTGATGACAGATCTGACATTCCTTCCAGAAGTCTGGTTTTGTCAGCTAGTGCCAAACACCTGCCTCTGAGGATCAGGCCCCTTCAGCTTGTCTCAGTTTTGGCACCCAAAATCCCTTGTCATGTCTTAAGGTCTTGGCCCGTGGACCTGATTCTTCAAACTCTGCCTCACTAGAGCGGCCCCATGAAGTCAGTGGGGCTACTCATGTACATAAGGACTACTTGTGCGAGTCAGGATCAGGCCCCCAAGAGCGAGAGAGGGCTGGCATGTCAGCTGAGTGCACCTTTAAATGTTTAATTAATAAATATCTGTGGATATAAATTTCATAGGCCTGATCCTGAGCTTGCTAATGCTAATGTAGATGAAGAGCGGAAGTCACCCACGGAAGTCATAAGAGCGGCCATACTGGGTCAGACCAAAGGTCCATCTAGACCAGTATCCTGTCTTCTGACAGTGGCCAGTGGGGAATGAACAGATGCCAGGGAATGAACAGAACAGGTCATCATCAAGTGATCCATCCTGTGTCTCCCATTCCGAGCTTCTGGCAAACAGAGGCTAGGGACACCATCCCTGCCCATCCTGGTTAATAGCCATTGATGGACCTATCCTCTGTGAATTGATCTAGTTCTCTTTTGAACCTTGTTATAGTCTTGGCCTTCACAACGTCCTCAGGCAAAGAGTTCCACAGGTTGACTGGGCGTTGTGTGAAGAAATACTTCCTTTTGTTTGTTTTAAACCTGCTGCCTGTTAATTTCATTGGGTGACCCCTGGTTCTTGTGTTATGAGGAGGAGTAAATAACACTTCCTTATTCACTTTCTCCACACCAGTCATGATTTTATAGACCTCTATCATATCTCCCCTTAGTCGGCTCTTCTCGAAGCTGAAAAGTCCCAGTTTTATTAATCTCTCCTCATATGGAAGCAATTCCAAACCCCTAATCATTTTTGTTGCCCTTTTCCATATCTTTTCCAATTCCAATATATCTTTTTGGAGATGGGGCAACCACATCTGCACGCAGTATTCAAGACGTGAGCATACCACCGATACACAGTCAATATGATATCGTCTGTCTTATCATCTATCCCTTTCTTAATGATTCCCAACGTTCTGTTCACTTTTTTGACGGCCGCTGCACACTGAGAGGATGTTTTTCAGAGAACTATCCATAGTGACTCCAAGATCTCTTTCTTGAGTGCTAACAGCTAATTTAGACCCCTTCATTTTGTATGAACAGCTGGGATTATGTTTTCCAATGTGCATTACTTTGCATTTACCAACACTGAATTTCATCTGTCATTTTGTTGCCCAGTCACCTAGTTTTGTGAGATGCCTTTGTAACTCTTCGCAGGCTGCTTTGGACTTAACTCATTAACTTACCTTAAGTCACTGCGGTTGTGCCAGGGTGGAAGGAGCCTCCGCGAGATCAGAAGCAGACCTGCTTTGCTTGTAGCGTGTTTGCAGAGGGTGCTTTGATAAGCTCATTGAGAGGTCGTCTGGTTTCATTACAGCTCTTTTAAGAATCTCTGCAGCCTGTGCCAAAATGCTGGCTTGTTATTTCTTAAGGGAAGGCATCAGCCAATGAATCAGAAGAGATATCCCTTGACCCACTCCCGCCTCTTGCAACAGAAAAAGTGGGCATGGGGGACTACTTTCTGTTCCTTCACAGTGGAAGGACCCCTAGTGTCACAGAGCTGTGCTAAATCCTGACACTGGCCCTTAAAGTGCATCCCGAGAGCCTTATCAAACTTTTAAGTAGAAGTTGGGGCAAACGGAGCCTCTTGTGGGCAGCCCCAGCACAGAGACCAAGGAGCAAACTATATGCAGCTGCCTTCTCACCCCCGAAAGTGGTGCCTTCCAGGCAGGGCTCTGCAGGGTGCATGTGGAGCTGCGTGGATGATTGTGCGTGCGTGTGCGTGTGTGTGTCTGAGTGTGCACGTGTCTGTGTGTGTAGGTGAGCATGCACATATGTGAGTGTGCACGCGTGTGTGTGTGTGTATATCTGAGTGTGCACGTGTCTGTGGGTGGGTATCTGAGTGTGCACGTGTCTGTGTGTGTAAACGTGAGTGTGCACATGTCTGTGTGTGTCTCTGAGTCCGCACGTGTCTGTGTGTGTAGGTGAGCATGCACATATGTGAGTGTGCACGTCTGTGTGTGTGTGTGTATATCTGAGTGTGCACGTGTCTGTGTGTGTAAACGTGAGTGTGCACATGTCTGTGTGTGTCTCTGAGTCCGCACGTGTCTGTGTGTGTAGGTGAGCATGCACATATGTGAGTGTGCACGTCTGTGTGTGTGTGTATATCTGAGTGTGCACGTGTCTGTGTGTGTAAACGTGAGTGTGCACATGTCTGTGTGTGTCTCTGAGTCCGCGTGTCTCTGTGTCTCTGGGTGTGTATGTCTGTAGGTAGGTATTTGAGTGTGCACGTGTACACATGGGCAGGTGAGGGTGTGTCTGTGAGCACCAAGCATGGCACATGTAAGCAGCACTAAGTTTACACACACGCAAATGAAAAAGGGGGGACAATCCCCCCTTAGACGGGTTTCAGAGGAGCAGCCGTGTTAGTCTGTGTTGGCAAAAAGAACAGGAGGACTTGTGGCACCTTAGAGACTAACCAATTTATTTGAGCATGAGCTTTCGTGAGCTACAGCTCGTAGCTGCTGCTGCAGCTGGGAAACACAGGAGCCATTGTTTAAAGTCCGTTAAAGTTTGCCTTGTGGATTTAATTGCCTGCAATATTTTATCATTCTGAATGAAGCTGTTTTTTGCTCTGAAACGGGACAAAAGAAGCGTGTGAAATCCTGCAACGCACGCTGGTGTGTGTGTACAAGCGTGTGCACGCACACGTGTGTGCATCTATATTCATCGAGACCTGAACCGCCCAACCAAACTGAAAGACTGCTCGGACTGAAACGCCTGTGGTCGCATGTTGTTCCAGGCCTTTACCAAGGGGGGACGTTCAGACCGAGGCCTCTGCTAGAAAGGCTGCCAGCCACTTAGGGGCTGCGTTTTTCGGGTCACCAAAATAAGCAGCTGGATTTTCCAGCTGGTTCAGCACATTGGGGGCCGAGCGCTCTGGGAAATCCATGCCGAAATGTCGCAACGGGAGCTGCTGGGGGCTGAACTGTTCTGCCACTCCGGCAGGTGCTGAGCACTTGAAAGTCAGGCCCTGAGCTCTTTGGGAACCGGGGCTGAGTCCCCGAATTGTGTGCACCAGGCCAGTGATGATGTTCAACCCCTGGGGTTAGGCTTAGGCCAGAGCCAGGCGTCAGGCTCCGTGACGCCTCAGCCCTGGTTGTCTTCACCGCACCAACAGAAAGGAACACAGTGCGCGTCTAGACACTGATGACGTCGTGCTAGTGTATCATAGAATATCAGGGTTGGAAGGGACCTCAGGAGGTCATCTAGTCCAACCCCCTGCTCAAAGCAGGACCAATCCCCAATTTTTGCCCCAGATCCCTAAATGACCCCCTCAAAGATTGAACTCACAACCCTGGGTTTAGCAGGCCAATGCTCAAACCACTGAGCTATCCCTCCCCATGTCTTTTAGCCGGATCCTGCTCCCGCTGGAGTTGTGAGCAAAGCTCACACATGGACTTCAGCGAGGCAGGAGCAGGCCTTTGAGCCCCAAAGGAGCAGAAACTCCAGTTCCAGGCTGACGGAGAAGCTGCTCATTGTATTGTGCTTTGGGAGCCCATTCCCTTATTCTGCCTTCTCAGGTAGCGCCCAGACGCGGCAATCAGGAGCCTGCCCCGCTGTGCTCGGGAAACAGAGGCACAGTGATGTGTCTAAGGTCAGCCAGCAGGGCAGTCGCAGAGCTGGGACCAGAACCCAGGTCTCCTACTCAGGTCACCTGCCCCCTGGACCATGCGGCCTCTCCAGGTAACGTGTGCTTTGGCATCGCCCAACCCCTGTAGCCCCGATGTCGTATGGACTCGTTCAGAGCCTGGGAGGAGTGCCGAGGAGCTCCACTCTGCTCCTGCCTGGCTGCTAGATGGAACTGTGCACCTTCTGCAGGAGGCCTGCTCGGGACCGGCGTGACCTGCATCCAGCTGGTGGGCAGGAGACTGAAAACTGAGCTACAGCTGTGGCTCAAGAGCACCCCCTTCTGTCAGGGGGCCCTAATGGACACGCTGCCCATACCCCAAAGCACAGTGCATCTGCAGGGCGATCAGATGGTCCTATCGAAGCCTGGGTAATGGCTCTTAATGTTGTTTTCCTCCACTCTGCTTTGCTTCAAGTGAATTACCTGGGGCTCCCTGGGAATTATCCTGCAATTACTGCGGCTCTCTGGGTAGCCGCCAGTGATTTATTTAACGTGGAGCAGCACAAGGAGCTGGGCCTGGCAAGTACTGCACAACCAGACAAGCCCTGGAAGACCCAGCAGAAGAGGCGGAAGGCAGAAGGGAACCAGTGTAATGACAAGGAGGTCACTGCTGTCCCCTCCGCCAGAGAACCGATTGCAGGCCCAATGGCCGAGCAAGCAAACGGCTGAATGAAACCAAGCTTAATGACAGCATCTGTCCCGATCTCCCCTTACCCAGCACAGAGAGGGCCAAATACAGACCTAGACAACACCAGTGCCATTTGGATTTGGTTTCTTTCTCCATCTATCACTGCAGCTTTAATACAGCCATCTCCCTCCAGACTTCAGTGTTAACATCTTCAATGGCCAGAGGGTGAATAACATCCCTGCCCCCAGAGTGTCCCAGCAACGCTAAGCACTGTGTGGCGGAAGGCCCGTCAAATCAGGCCAGGCAAAGCACTAGAAGAGCGTATGCGGGGTTACGATCCTGTCTTGGGAGGCAGTTTAAATGGTACCTAGCTTCTTCACCACTGATTTCACCTGTTCTGTGACCGCTTGGGCTGAGCCAGGGTCAAAGTGGAAAGAGAACAAGTGAATCATAGAATCTCAGGGTTGGAAGGGACCTCAGGAGGTCATCTAGTCCAACCCCCTGCTCAAAGCAGGACCAATCCCCAATTTTTGCCCCAGATCCCTAAATGGCCCCCTCAAGGATTGAACTCACAACCCTGGGTTTAGCAGGCCAATGCTCAAACCACTGAGCTATCCCTCCCCCCCTTCGGTCGCGTTGTTTTAGTGGCTCGCAGGGTGTTTCCAGACACGTGTTTATACCTCACGGTGACCACGTAGGGTGTGTCCGCACTGCAGTTGGGAGCCAGCCTGGCAGCCCGGGGAGACAGACTCGTGCTAGTAGGAGCCCGCCCGACCCGGTAGGCTTCAGAGCCCAAGCTCCACATCCACACTGCTCTTTTTGGCGTGTTAGCTTGAGCACCGCGACCTCAAGCCTGCCTGCCTGGTCCAGGAGGCTCGCTCCCAGCCGCAGTGTAGACATCCCCTGGGGAGTGCTGGGTGGGGCGACAGTCCTGGCGTTGGTGCATCAGAGAGAGCACCACATCGCCACGAAGCTGACTGAGTTTGTCGCTGGTGGCATCGGTGGCTATTCGCCGTGAGTTCTTATACCACCCCCATCACTCAGCTCCTTCCAGCCGTGCACTGGGCGATGTGACTAACGTCTGTCCCATCCTCACCCCGGGGGTGAGACGCGTGGGTCTTGTTATGGTAAAGTGTCCGCTCCAGGGACCATGCAGGGAGCAGCCCACAAACAGCCAGTGCCAGCAGCTGGGAGGCTCCTGTGGGGTTCAGTGGCTAGGGATTGTGCCCGCTATGCCATGTGCTCGTTCATGGCATCCCTGCAGTCTTGCAAGGTGCTGCATACACCCAGTCTGCTGTGCGCTAGGGAGGAGAGGAAGGTTTTGTGGTGGCACTGAAGGAGGGGAAGTGTCTCTCTCTCTCTTTTTCCTGTCACCCATCCAGCCAAGTTTCCATACCACACCCATCACCACAGGATGTGAGCACCTCCCAACCTCCACAGATTCACCTGGTGGTTTGAATTGAACAAACGGGGGAGCGTCATGTCCCCCAGCTGCCTTCTCCTCCCCCACCAGCAAGCCCCAAGCCTCCTTTGGAGGGTCAGCTGGGGGCTGTGAGGAGGGAGGTTTGCTGGCTTCCCAGCTGCCAAGCACCTCAGCCATAACTTCGGGAGCCTGACCCCGAGGGCTCTTTGAGTAGGTCTCAGGGTCAGTGCAAATATTTGCCATGGCTTTAGTGACCCCCTCTGTGCAGAGTCCTGGGCGGGGAACAGAGACCAAGGTCAGAGAGCTTTTCAGGGTGTAAGCCGCCCTCTGACTATTAGGGGGAGGAAGAAATGCCCCCGGGGGCAAGTTACCCCATAACTGCCTCCTGTGGGGCCCCTTCCTCTGAAGCAGGTGATGCTGGCTAGCGTCAGAGACAAGATGCTGGGCTACATGGGCCCTGGATCAGATCTAGACGGGCATTCCCTATGGCACTAGTGAGTAGGCTGCGGGGGAAAGCTTTCCGGGTAGTTCCCAAGTGTACGAGGCGTTGGAGAGTACGATGGCAGTGGAGGACAGGGGCCTACGCTCCAGCTCCTGGAACCAGAGATGAGCCAGGGTGCCGCGGTCCAGGCCTCCTGAACGAGGGTGGGTAATGGCAGGGAGTGATTAAGAGCTGTGAATAAGGATCTCAGCTCAGACGAGATCGAGGCCATGGGGGAATTCTGCTCCTGCTCCGAGGAGGTGACCCCAAGATCTCTGGCTTGGGGAGCAGGGGCAGGGCGAGTGGCCATGAGAGAAGGGATTGGAACAGGGTCAGGAGCCATTGAAGGATTCAGTGCTGCGGCCACGAGCTACCGGGGTCCAGACAGGCCGAGAGCCCAAGCCGAGGGAGTAGGAGAGAGGGCCTGGGGGGAGGCAGAGCTGTTGTGATCATGGGACCAGTGGGACATCCCAGAGGCAGACGACAAAGAGAGGAGGACAGAGCCTGGCAGCTGCATGCGGGGAAGAGGCATGCGGAAGGCGTGAGCCCGGGGCTGGTGGGAACAGAGAGAGAGGAGAGTGCTGTAGTCACCTGCTCCTGGAGGGCCGGCAACGACCAGGAGCCCACCTAGGACAGGTGGAGGAGGAAGCCTGTGGCCTTAGCCTAGAAGCAGGTCACTTACCGCCTTACGGTCCCAATGGGCTGGAGGGGTCAACACCGGGCTGCTAGTGGTGGACGGGGCTGGGCTGGGAGAGGCGAGCAGAGGAGATCTCTGTCTCCAGGGTGTCGAGCAGGAAAGGACGGCTGGTGCTGAGAGGATAGGGAAGCAAGGAGGGGCCACCCTTACGTCCAGTAACCCAGTGTCTGCAGTCCTCCCATGGCGGGCGGGAGACCCATTTGGCCTGGTCTGGAGCAGGGACTGGACTCCCACGGGAGCGCCCAAGACACGGGGATAGTGGAGACAAGGGGGAAGGGGACACAACCTCCCCTGGCTGGCTCTGTGTGTGTTAGGCATGCTCAGAGCACGCCTACTGGATTGGGCCCCGCAGGCAAGACAGGTGGGGGAACACCGCCTTTGCGAATCTGCTGGGGCTCAGGCATGAGCTTGGTGATGTCAAGCAATGTAACTGCCTGGGGGGCTTGACTGAGGGAAACGAGGGCACCTGCCGGGCTGAGCAGCAGCTCAGCACCGATTCTGTGAATGTCACTGGTGCCTAAATGTTGGAGTTAGGCGCCTAAGTCCCGCTTGCGACTCTAGCCCTGGGTGCCTTTGATTTCAGCCGGCGAGAGGCGCCGGCAGCCATCTGGGGTGCTCTGAAGTGAGCCAGGAAGGGGAGAGGGGAGCAGACCGGTGGCCAGGGCAAGGAGACAACTGGAGCTGATGCCGGGATGGCAAATCTCCATACTCCTCAGTAGCTGCAGAGCCCGGCTGGGTCTGTTCTGGGTGGGGTGACCAGATGTCCCGATTTTATCCGGACAGTCCTGATTTTGGGGTCTTTTTCTTACATAGGCTCCTATTACCCCCACCCCCGTCCCGATTTTTTCACATTGCTGTCTGGTCACCCTAGTTCAGGGGGCGAGGGATGAGCAAGGAGGCACTTCCTGCATCCACCGGACCTTCCGGTGCACATGGCAGGATATTCTCAAGAGCAGCGGGGCTGGGGGTCAGGATTGAGAGGCGTGGAGAGAGCTGTATGCGTGGGGAGTCCAGGACTGGACTAGCAGGGGGCCGAGGGTCTGGATTGAGGACCACGGGCAGGGAAGAGTGTGGGAAGCTGGCACTGAATCTCCCTGCATGGTGCCCTGCTCTAGCCAGCACTTGTAACCGTTCGCTTTCATGAACACTAAATTCAGGCAAGAGCAAAAAGGGCCTGGGGGTTCCCAGCTGCGCAGTTGGGGAGGGTTCTCGCAGCGTCTAGACTTTGTCACTTTCACCCCAGCGGCAGCGCCCGTCCCACTCCTCTCTGTGTGGCACAGACAATGCAGCGGGCTGGGGCAGTAATGCAGCGTGAAGCCCCCGGGAGGGGCGCTCAGAAAGAGCCCAGCCCCGGGAAAACAAAGAGCCCCTGAAAGGGAACGAGAGAGCCTGTCCTGCGAAGCCGGAGCACTTTCCTCCAGGGGCCGGCTGGCCCGGCGCAGACACGACGGGGGAAAAACCTGCCTGGCCAGGTGCCCGTGATGAGGTTACTGCTCCCTGGGCAGCAGAGATCTCAGAGGAGCCCAGGCGACCAGCCGGGCTGAACGTCAATGAAACCAGCACGAGCCAGACGCAGGCCCTGCCGGGTGCTCGCAGTCACACAGGGGGTGCTCTGCTCGCCCGGCCCCGGCCCCTCGAGAGGCTGCCTGGCAGGCTCAGCAGAACGCTCCAGGCCACCCTGTTCTCGGGCAAGGGCCTGGCTTTGTGTGCGGGAGGCTGCCCTCTAGTGGCGAGCCCGTTGGGATGGCGCGGGACCCACGGCCGCTCCTCTGAGCCCCAGTGGCAGAGGCCTGTCCGTGTGGAGCTGACGGATGAGGGTCCCCCCCTCCCTGCCTCGTGACGTGCTTGTGTCTGTGACGGTGACACACCCGGGCCCCGCTCCTGCTCCCACCCCCACCCTGATCGGCCCAGGGTTGTTGGGCGGTGGATGAATCAGGTAGCTCCACACACGGACCTGTCACCCCTCCCCTGCGCGCGGTCCCTGGGCCCTGTGGATGAGGTCTGTCCTCAGTTGCTCTGCTGCGGCCACAATCTGGGTAGCACCTGGAAGAAGATCCAGGCTTCGGAGCGTGTTTCAGCTGCCTCTGCTCTTTCCAGGCCTTCCCCCACCTGAGACTGTCCGCAGCCCCCAGCATCTCTGCAGGATGGGGACGCTGTTCAGTGCATCAGAGAGGATGGGGCCGGGCTGCTGGGGAGGAGATGCAGGGGAGCAGATGGGGCCAGGGAGGAGGTGTGGGGTGGGAAGAGGCAATGGAGCACAGGTCTGACCCCAGCTTGTGCCACGCATCATTAATCTCCCGTAGAATCTGTTCCCATGTGTGCCGGGGAAGATAGCAGCTGACGGGGAAAATCCTCCGCTCAGCAGTTATTGTGTAAGTTGCAACACAGAGTCAGGGAAATACTGAGTTATAGCAAGGCCCGAGAGAGGCAGAAGCAGACAGGCCAGGAGGACGGAGCTACATGGCAGTGAGGCTCACAGGTCCACCCCTTGATGTCCATCTCCTTCACACAGGGCCTGATGTACAGGAGCAGATCATTAGTCAGTGAAGCTGCAGCTCCACGGACTGTATCTGGCCCAGCAGCGTGTGATGCTGCAAGTGAAGAAAAATCCCTTCCTGACCCCTGCAGTGAGCAGCCAGCACCTTGGAGCATGAGGGTGGAGCTCACTATTGCTAGCAGTGCACAGCAACTACAGACACTGCATCCCACAGTGATGGGTCTGGGATGACAGACAGCAGTGGGGGTGGGAGGTACAGCCCCATGCTTTGAACACAGGGAGCCAGGAACACCAGAGTTCTGACGCCAACGCACTGGGAGACCTTGCACAAGTTGCTCCCCCGCTGTGTGCCTCAGTTCCCCTCCCCCCCATCCCCATGGAGTAGAGTTAATGATCCTGAGCCCAGTGTGTTGTGGGGATCAGTCACTCAGTGTTTGCAACGTGTAATTAATTCACGAAATATTATAGCCAATCCTCGTCCTCTTCCTCCTGCCTCATTGTGGCTTCTTCTCTGAGCCTTGCTGGGTTGGGCAAGGAAAGGTCCAAGCAGTACAGGCCAAAGCAGCCTCCCTAGCATGCACCACGCTGGGCCGTTTTACTGCCTTTTACTGCCAGTCGCTTTAGAGGATCCAATGTGTACAACTGTCAAGTGCTGTCCTGCCGCGGGGCTGCTAACCCAGCTGTCTGGGGCCACCTGAAACCGGACATCTCCACCCAGCAGGGATCCCACCAACACACACATAAACACACCCCACCACAATCCACACATACACCCCCACCATACACACACACGCCACAATGCACCATGCTCCTCATATACACACACCCCCCCCATGATACATATGATCCACCCACACACCACAGTACACCATGATCCTCCTCATACACAGCCAGACATACATACACTCCAGGATGCATCTGATCCATGCACACACCCCCTTGCTACACACTGTTTGTACACCGTGGGAGAAGGATGTGCACTTCGGGGTGTTACAGAATTTTACAGCTCTGAGCCCAGAACCACCACATTACTCATCGGTCTGTTTTTAGTGTGCGTGTGTGTTTTTCCCCCCTCCATCTCAAGTACATTAGCTACTATGGAAACAGTGATGTCATCCCTATGGGCGGAGCTTAGCAACATCCACAAATGCAGTATATAAAGTCCTGTGGCCACATTCAGATCTCAGTTCGCCCGGCTTCAATCTGCAGCGACTACTTTGGAGGCAACGGAGTGACTCTGGATTGACTCTGGAGCAGAGTTTGGCGCCTGGTTTGCAGTGCTGGCCAGGGCTTGTGGTTGGCTGGAGGGCCAGGGGTGATCCGATTATCCCATATGTGGTATAAATAGAGAGTATGGTGTGGATCTACTGAACACATGAAATAGATCTCATATGTCTGTCCAGGGTGGCTGGGTTATTTGTCACCAGCAGGAGATGAGGGCTCCCCAGTTGGTGAGCCGATAAATGGCCGGTCCACAGTGCACTTGATCACTCCTGGCTATTTAGACTGTGTTTGAAAGTGTCCTGGGAGCCGAAACCCAGAGGCTGCTGCTGCCTGCTCAGTGATTTATCTGTAAAAGTCAGAGGAGGGTGGAAGTCGCACAAAGGGCTCGAAGCTGTAGCCGCAGCCAAGGGCATCTGCTGAAAGGCTGAGCGAATATTGGGCCAGATCCACGGTGCGTGTAGCAATACCCATCTGCTACTCCAAGGGTGAATTTTGGCCAGGAAATCAAACCCCGGAGAAAGAGGCAATGTTCATTCCCAGGAGTTATTAAACCTGTGAGGCCAGAGTATCCAATGCTAAGTACCCACAATCGGGGCTGGATTCCCCAGGGCTCAGCACCCACAATCGGGGCTGGATTCCCCTGGGCTCAGCACCCGCAATCGGGGCTGGATTCCCCAGGGCTCAGCTCCCGCAATCAGGGCTGGATTCCCCTGGGCTCAGCTCCCGCAGTCGGGGCTGGATTCCCCAGGGCTCAGCATGCGCAATCAGGGCTGGGTTCTCCAGGGCTCAGCTCCCACAATCAGGGCTAGATTCCCCTGGGCTCAGCACCCACAATCGGGGCTGGGTTCTCCAGGGCTCAGCACCCGCACTTGGCACCAGGTTCCCCGGGGCTCAGCACCCACAATCAGGGCTGGATTCCCCAGGGCTCAGCTTCCGCAATGAGGGGCCAGATTTTCAGACGATACCAGCACCCAGGGGAGGCCCCTTAATAAGTTCTGACTTTTCGAAGTGCTCAGCCCCTAGAAGCTCGCACCGTGACCCCTCTAGCCAGCTTTTCGGATGGGCGCAGCACCCAAAATGTTGAGATCTCTGGAAAATCTGGCCCCCGATAGTGAGTGCTGAGCCCCTTGGAAGAGCTGGCTCTGAGAAGCAGTGAACAGGGAAGGCGCATTGGGAGGAGGGAGAGAGGAAAGTTCACAGCCTACAGAGGAGGCTGGTCTGGACTAGGAATTAAAGGTGTGTCGCTAGCATGTGTTAGCTGACACATTTTAATGCTAGTGTAGACGAGGCAGTGTGTTCACATGTGTTAGTTAGCTTGTGTGGGCCAATGTGGGCTAAGAGCACAATTTAAATCCCAGCCTAGGCAAGGCCTCAGTCAGTGATTGCAGCCTCCAGGCCTTTGTGGAGTGGGCTTGAGTGGGAGAAAAGAGAAAAAAAGATCTGGAAAGAAGAGAAGTGATACGTGCAGGTGAACAGGGGTCATGGGAAAGTTGCTAGCTGCACTGCGCTTCTATAGTTCTAGGGGCACAGACAACCAAAACCAATGTCACTGTAGATAGAGCGATTCACACAGGAGCTGCCTCACTGTAAAGTCAACCTTTGGAACTCACTGCTGCAAGAGGTCTCAAAAACAGATTTTCTGGAGCGATTTTGAAATGGGGGTGGATGGTCTGACTTCTAATAACATTTTCAGCCACATGTGTTAAAAGGATGGTCTCTCTTGTTTATATAGTGTCTTGCATTTCTCTAGTGCTTGTCCTCTTGAAAGATCCTAGTTATTACTATGCTGCACGATGGGGCCAGTGAGAAGCTTATAGAGGCAGCTGGATTAGAATTCGGATATTCCTCTTCAAAACCACAGGTCCCATCCACTTGAGCTAAAGGAGAATCTCCATTAATAGTTAGCAGTATGGGACCCATGACACACAGTTGAACAGTTCTGATTCTCTCCGATAGAGGGCCATGGTGCACATACATAGTAGCCAGTTCATTACACTCTATATAGAGGTCACTTCATCAGTGAGATGCAGCCACCTCTGAAATGTGAAATGTGGCAGCTGTCAAACAGTACAGAGCAAGCTACAAAACAGCTTAGCACATGGGTATAAAAAAACAACCCCTCACCACTTCAGGCGTTTATACTGATCACCTGTGGGGCTGAGGAAGGAATCCTGCTTTCTCCCCTAACCCTACCCTACCACATATAGTATGGGGCAATGGGCTTGGTGCATTATGGGTTCCCCACCACCACCTTCGTCTGTATCATCGGGTGCTAGCTACTTCCAGAGGCAGGATGCAGGACTAGGTGAATAAGTGGTTTGTTCTATTGCGGTGAAGCCTTTTAAGAACTGATCGGTTGATGCTTTTTTACAGGGAGAAGAGGGGTTCTGCTCACTGATCTTACAGCCAGAAGGGACTGTTACGACAATCTGTTCTGGCTTCCTGCTTAACACAGGCCAGGGGACCTCAGCCAGTGATCCCTGCCTCCAGCCCAACTCCTTGTGGTTGAGCACGAGTGTGTCTTTTAGAAAGAGGCGTCCAATCTGGATCTAAAGTCACCAAGCGATGGAAGAAACCACCATGTCCCTCACTAGGTTTTCCCAATGCTTAGTTTCCCTCCAAGCACCGGAGAAGCTCCCACGCCCCATGGTAACTTGTCCCAATGGTTAGTTCCCCTTGCTGTTAAAAATGTGCATCTTACTTGCTGCCAGCCACTGGATCTTAGTCGGCTTTTGTCTGCTAGGTTAGAGAGCAGAGCGGGGATGCCAGTGTGCACAGCTGATTGTCTGGGGAAATGATCAGTACCACGGTTTCTTACAGAGATACTAAAAACTGGGCTGGCAGTTAACTGATGGGGTTACCTGCCTAGGGCTCCTCAGCACTGGAGGGCTGCAAAAGTGAACCTGGCTCCACCGCAGATCATAGCCATACGAAGCGAATGATTACTTGAGTGTCTCGTTTCACAGAGGGATTCGAAGTGACTGCACCACTGTTCACCAAAGCTGGATACCAGATAAACTCCCTACCCACTCAGCTTTCAGTTGGATCCTTCCCTTTGCAAGGTGGGATTAAGGATTATTAATGAATTACTTGTTGTTATTTTTGTATCTGTATTACACCAGTCCCTGGAATTTTAGACCCAGATCCAAAGCCTACCACAGTCAATACAAGTCTTTCCAGTGACTCTTGGGCTTTGGATCAGGCTTGGTTGTACAGTTCTTTGTATTTCATTATTATTGTGCGTTAGCTGGAGGGTTCCCACCATGTTTCTCTTCCTGTTCTTGGGTGGGTGAGAATCAAACCATTTTTATTTCCAATAAAGCCCGAACTTGCTCTCCATTCCCACCCCCCGGTGCATTAACCCAAGAGGGCCCTGTCGAGATGGCGGCTGGCCGAGAAGCGAGCAGAGGTGGCAGCGGTGCTTTAGGGCACCGTCTGCAGCCTCAGTGAGACTTGCTGCAGGGTGGTGAAACTGTCCCCTGTGCAAAGGCCCGTGCACCGGTTATGTCCCACCAGGGCCATGCCTGTAAGTCTACACTGGGGTGTAATGGAGCATAAGCCTTGAGTCAGACCTTTGCACTAGAGTCAGTTTCATCCTGGAGGATTCATGACCCTGAGAGTTCAGGGTGGTTTGACTGAGCTCAATTTCACTGCAAATTGTGTCAGTGACGAGGTGTTAAGCTCTGTATTCAGGGTCCCCGTCACTCCCTCGTGCTCTCTGTTGTTACCGTTCCATCTCTGCTCATTGCATGCACATGCCTACATGCCCCCTGCCCTTTTGGCTGCTTCTGGAATTCTTCCCTGCTGTGTGTGGGTGCTGGGTTCTGGTAAACAGCCACTGTGCTCCACCCCAGAGGTAGCTGCAATTTCAGTGATTCCCTATGCACCCCTAACCTGCTTCCTGGGGATGTCACAGGGGTTACTTAGATAATGAGAGTGGAATGCACTATAGCAGCACACAGTGCAGAGATTGTGACCCTATGAGGGAGCCCCCCTAGATACTACCAGAGTGGGAGGTACCTCTCGGCTTTGGCCTCCTGCAGGGCTGAGGAATGAAGGACCAGTCATGCACTCAGACTAGCAATTGTTGCACTAGCTCCTGTATGGGATGGGGGGGAAAGAGCTGGAACCAGCCCCCCCCCTCGGCCCCCAACAACAGGGAGCAGCCCAGCAGCCAATAAACTTGCCTCCCAGCAGCTGTGCAAGTCCCATCTCTGTCATGCATTCAGACATTGTGCTGCTTTCCCTGAGCCCTGGACTGTGCCATCCAGATGCCTGGGGAAACTGGCAGCCCCAGCTAAGATGTACCAGCATCACAGTAGAGTGTGAAATGGAGACAGGGAATATTTCTTCTGGGAATGCTTGTTTCAGGCACGTATTATTAGGGAGTAGATGTTTATTGAACTCTTTAACATACCGGGATTAATCTCCTGAAGCTGATCTAGGCTATGATGATCCCTTCAACAGCATCTCTTACAACCCTAATTAATAGAGCTTTTGGGAAAGAACTTATTGGAAAACCGAAGAGCTACAAATCCACTAGCCTGGGCGCTTTGCACTCTGCAGGGCTGGGGCCCCGATCCAGTAAGGCATGTCAACATGTGCTTAACGTCAGCCATGAGAACAGTCCCATTGACTTCCGTGGAGCTACTCACATTAAAGTCGAGCACATGACATGCTGAAGAGCTTTGTCGGGGCAGGGACTAGGGGAGTTAACGCATGAAAGTGACAGTCATTTCTGAAAAATCATGCTTGATTGCATGGCGGGAAGAGATCAAAGGGAAGCAAATGTGGTACCAGCTTTCAAGCAAGCCAAGCAAAGTGATCCTGGTAATTACTGTCTTATAAATCTGAATTCTGATCCTGATAAATAATGGAGGAAATACCACGAGAGAAAAATTGCCAGACATCTAGAGAATAATAGAAACATGCAATGAATGGCCAGGGTTTTATAAATCTGGCGAGATGGTTATTTTTTGGTTTGCTTTTTTTGTATAGAATTTTTAAAATATGAGAGGGTAGTATATTTGGAGCCTCGTAAAGAATTTGATACAGTGTTTCATACAACCTTACTCTGACAATTAATTCAGACCAGCTTAGGTGTAAATATTGGGGCATGGACGGAACACTGGCTCAAAGGATGTAAATTCAAGGTAGTAAGAAACAGCAAAGCACTGAGTTGTGGAGGGAAGGGCTTGGTGTCACAGGGACTGGTGTTAAGTCAGGACAGCTTGTTTATTACCTTCTTAAATGAAAAAATGACAAAGTGAACTAGCTTGGAAAAGCACAGCTAATACATTCAGCACTCTTACAACCTTGCTATTTACCGATATAACTGCTTAAATGTTGTTTGTGATGGTTCTCTATTCTGTGTACCAAACTGCACCATAGGGTCTCTATGGATAGAAATTCCAGGCTTGAATAATAGGAATATAGTGGTAGGAATATGCTACTGACCACCTGGCCAAGACGGTGACAGTGACTGTGAAATATTCAAGCTGATTAGAGAGGCTACGAAACCGAAACACTACCTCTTTATTGACTGGGTACATGTCACCTCAGGATGGGACGCAGAGATAAAATTTCTAGACACCATTAATGACTGCTTCTTGGAGCAGCTAGTCCTGGAACCCACAAGGGGAGAGGCAATTCTTGATTTAGTCCTAGGTGACGCACAGGATCTGGTCCAAGAATGAACCGCTTGGTAATAGCAACCATAATGTAACTAAATTTAACATCGTTGTAGGGGGAAAATACCAAAGAAACCCACCACTGTAGCATTTAACTTCAAAAAAGGAAACTACACAAAAATGAGGAGGCAAGTTAAACAGAAATTAAAAGAAACAGTCACAAGAGTGAAATGCCTGCAAGCTGCATGAAAATTCTTTTTAAAACATCATAAGAGAGGCTCAATTTAAATGTATACCCCAAATAAAAATAAGCAGCAAGAGGACCAAAAATATGCCACCATGGCTAAACAACGAAATAAGAGAGGCAGTTAGAGACAAAGAGACATCCTTTACAAATTGGAAGTCAAATCCTACTGAGGAAAATAGAAAGGAGCATAAACTCTGGCAAATCAAGCGTAAAAGTATAATTAGGATGCCCAAAAAAGAATCTGAAGAGGAACTAGCAAAAGATACAAAAACTAACAGCAAAAAGTTTTTTATGTACATCAGAAGCAGGAAGCCGGCCAAACAAACAGTGGGGTTACTGGACGATTGAGGTACTAAATCAAGTCAAGGAAGACAAGGCCTTTATGGAGAAACTAAATGAATTCTTTGCATCAGTTATCACTGCAGAGGATGTGAGGGAGATTCCCACACCTGAGCCATTCTTTTTAGGTGATACATCTGAGAAACTGCCCCAGACTGAGATGTCACTAGAGGAGATTTTGGAACAAACTGATAAACAATAATAAGTCCCCAAGCCCAGATGGGATTCACCCAAGAGTTCTGAAGGAAATCAACTATGAAATTGCAAAACTACTAACTGCAGTATGCAACCTACTGCTTAAATGAACTTCAGTACCAGGTGACTGGAGGGTAGATAATGTAACGCTGATTTTTTTAAAAACGGCTCCAGAGGTGATCCTGGCAATTACAGGCCAATAAGCAAAACTTCAGTACCAGGCAAACTGATTAGAACTACAGTAAAGAACAGAATTATCAGACACAGAGATGAACATGATATATTGGGGAAGAGTCAACACGGCTTTTGTAAAGGTAAATCAGGCCTCACTACTCTATTAGAATTCTTTGAGGGGGTCAACAAATGTGGACAAGGGGGATCCAGTGGATATAGTGTATTTAGATTTTCAGAAAGCCTTTGACAAGGTCCCTCATCAAAGGCTCTTAAGAAAAGTAGGCAGTCATGGGATAAAAGGGAAGGTCCTCTCATGGATTAAAGTTAAAAGATAGGAAACAAAGGGTAAGACTACATAGTTTTCACAATGGAGAGAGGTAAATAGTAGGGTTCCCCAGGGATCTGTACTGGGACCAGTGCCGTTCAACATATTCATAAGAAAGGGGTAAACAGTGAGGTGGCAAAATTTCCAGACAATACAAAATTACTCAAAATAGTTAAGTCCTAAACTGACTGCAGAGAATTACAAAGGGATCTTACAAAACTGGGTGACTGGGCAACAACATGGCAGATGAAATTCAGTGTTGATAAATGCAAAGTAATGCACATGGGAAAACATAATCCCAACTGTACATACAAAATGAAGGGGTCTAAATTAGCTGTTACCACTCAAGAAAGAGATCTGGGAGTCACTGTGGATAGTTCTCTGAAAATATCTGCTCGATGCACAGCAGCAGGCAAAAATGCTAACAGAATGTTAGGAACCATTCGGAAAGGAATGATAAGCTAGAAAACATCATGGTGCCACTGTATAAACTAATGGTACATCCACACCTTGAATATTGCATGCAGTTCTGGTCACCCCATCTCAAACAAGATAAATTAGAATTGGAAACAGTACAGAGAAGGGCAAGAAAGATGATTATGGCTATGGAACAGCCTCCATACAAGGAGAGATTAAAAAGACTGGAACTCTTTACCTTAGGAAAGAGACGACTAATGGCGGATATGATAGAGGCCTGTGAAATCATGAACGATGTGGAGAAAGTGAATAGAGAAGAGTTATTTACCCCCTTCATATAACACAAGAACTAGGAGTCATCCAATGAAATTAATAGGTAGCGAGCTTAACACAAACATAAGGGACTACTTTGTCACACAATGCCCAGTCAGCCTGTGGAACTCGTTGCCTGGGGAGGTTGTGAAGGCCAAAAGCATAACTAGATCCAAAAAAGAACTAGATAAGTTCCTGGAGGATAGGTCCATCGACATGTATTAGCCAAGATGGTCAGGAACACAGCCCCATAGTCTGGGTGTCCTTAAGCCTCTGACTGCCAGAAGCTGGAACTGGATGGTAAGGGATGGATCACTCAATAAATTGCCCTGTTCTATTCATTCCCTCTGAAGCATCTAGCACAGGCCGTTGTCGGAAGACAGGATACTGAGCTAGATGGACCATTGGTCTGACCCTGTCTGGCCATTCTTATGTGGTCAGGAATTATGGTAAGTGTCAGAAATAACAGTCGAAGTGGTAAATGGTAGGTCTGCATCTTCACCAGTAATCAGCTGAAATGTGGTGGGCTGAAGGGTCCTGGAAAGCAGCAATGGCTGAAAGGGACCCATGGGTGACCATGGACAGCAAATGCAACGTGCGCCTGCAGTGGGAGGAGGCAGCTGCACTGAAGCACCATGTCATGGAACAGGCAGGTGATGCAGCTCTCTCTTGGCTTAACACTGTTGTCAGTCGGATTGCATCTAGCACACTGTATGCAGCCTGGAGAAAAGCTGGGGCAAACTGCAGCCAGAGAAGCCATTTGCACAAGTTTTATGGTGTTACAACCCCAGGATCTATGCTGCATATTCTTCAGCGCCATCTACTGGCACTTTATCTACTAACTACCTATCTCCAGAAAGAGAGGGAGCACTCCTGGACCAGGGCCTCCTTAGCAGAGGGATATTGACAAATCAGAGGGGCTGATTAAGAGAAGAATGACAGTAACGATCAAGGAGCTGGAGAGACTGAATTATGAGATGAGACTAAGGATTTTCAAATAAGTCTAAAGGAGCTAGGTGCCCAGCTTCTGCTGAATTTCAAACGCCCTCCGTTGAAGCCCCAATCCTGCAAAGGCTTATGCACATTCTTAATTTTAAGCATGCAGGTAAATATTTGCAGGACCAGGGCCTACCAGAGCTTGGCCAAGTGACCAGCTGATGACAAGGTGAGGACATGATAGTACTCTGCAAGTACTCAAAGCATGTTAACAGCAAGGAAGGGGATGAATTGTTTCGGGTGTAAAGTATAACTACAAGTGGTGGGAAGAAATCAAGAAAGGGAAAAGTTTAGGCTGATTATTGGCTGCGGGCAGAGGTGACGCGAGGGGGCGGGTGTCATGTGGGGTCACGTGCCTCCCCTCCCCCCCCCCCCGATTTCTGCCAGGGTTTATATGCCCTGCCCTGAACGCTGCTGCATACCACCAGAACCTTTAAATTGTGCCTCCCCACTGTCAACAGTCAGGCATTATCCCTGGCTGTGGGGAGAGAAGGGACAGCTTCTTAGAAGATTTGAAGCAGTGAAATGATATAAGCCATATTAGTTGAAAATGCACTGGGCCAAACAGTGGGGGGAAATTGTGCCGGACTCAAGAACAATCCTGCCCCCAGAGACTGGACTAGAAGCTGGATTCCCCTCTTATGTCTCTGCAAATCCAGAATATCTCCACTGAAGTCTTGCCAGCATAAAATAGGTATGAGTAGAAGGAGAACCCAGCCTGCTTGTTTCTGTTCATCTCTCACATCTGTGGTAATTACTGGAGCTGGCCAAACAGAACCAACAAAGTGCCACAAATCTGAGTTTGCATTTGGTATTTGCTGTGGTCACTGCTGGGCTCCTTTCGCCTCTGCTTTGCGCGGGCGTTTGTGAGGTTGAGTTTCACTGGCAGCAGCATCTGCAGGGAGTATGTTGCAAGATCACCAATGGAAGTGTTGTGTTTGCACAAAATGAATCTTACATGGGAGGCCCCGAGCATTTGCCAGCTCTTCCAGTGAAGGGAAGCGGTCCAACCTGCATATTATAGCTGTGCAAAATCCCATGTTTGGTGAGGAAAGCAGGCACGAGTTCTCTGTTTGCTTGAAGCTACGGGGAGGTTTGGAATGCTAGAAATAGGGCCAGCAGAGACGAATTGATGGGCAGAGTGCAGGTGAGGCAGTCAAAGGTGCATGCTAAACTATTAATCATCATTCTTTGTATTGCTTTCTCGACACTGGCCCCAAACACGATGTTACAATCCCTGGCCTGAACAGCTTGTGCAGTTTATCAGCTGGATATCCACACCACGTGAGTGTCTGGTGTGTATTATTTATTATTCATTATTATTATTGTTACTGGATGTTCTCCATCTGTCTATTAACAAGCTCTGTGTTGTGTTGATCACTAAACATGGACCCAGGGTGAGAAATTTTCCAAATTATATTTTCATGACCTCCGTCGCTGGAAAGGCTTTTCTCCCCAGCCTCAAACACTTTCAAATGTTTGATCTAGAGCAGGTTGGAGGAAAATGAAAAAAATAGTTTTCTAAAAAATGTTAAATTTTTTTTTGTCATTTCAGAGGCTCCAAACTGAGCCAGTTTTTTTGCAGTTTTTTAAAATAAATATTGTGGGAACTATTGATGCTTATCGAAATTACTCATTTGCTGGAATTGCAGGTTTTGGGAGATTAAAAATGTCAATAATACAAATAAACAGTAATAAACATCTGCCTTTATTTGCAGACAGCAAGAATTGTTGACAAAATCAACAATTTTTCATTCTTTTTTAAAGTGTATTTTTCATCGCTGAAAACTTTTTCTTAAAAAAAAAAAAAAAGTCAACCAGCTGTAGTTTAATCCAGGTGAAGTGGAATAAAATATTTACTCTATTTTAGGCAACAATATAAAAGGCAGATTAAATACTGAAAAGAAAAACATGTCTAATGTGGGAAGACGCACTATAGTGCAGCCTTAAAAAGTGATTGGGCTGGAATATCTCTTCCTCAACACTCTTTCTCTCGTTGGCCTCCTCCCTCCACCAATCATGTCTCCTAGTGGCCCTGCCTCCTGGTGGATGTCCTTCACGCACCATGTTCTTAATGTCCCACATGGAGCTCTGAAGACCATTCTCTTCCCCCTTAATGCTCTGTGCAGGCCCCTAGGAAGTCCCATGTCACATCCCCAGCCATGAAAGAGTGGGTGGGACTCATATCTGCACTGCTCCTTTAACTTGGATGTGGATCACTTGGTGAGGTCCAGTTTGCTTTCAAGGTCTACTGCTGGCATTTCAAAATTTGCATGGGCGCCAGTGCATCACACTTGGGTTAACTTATCACTGCATATGATATGCCTTCTGGTGGATGGCTGAATCGTACAGGAGTCCTCCAGTATGTCACAGAAGCCAGATCACACCCGGTAGAACCCCTGTGCTAGGGTGATGCCAAGTGTGTTCGGTTATTCAGGGGAGAGGTGAGACGTGCTGGTAGCACATCAGAAAAATGTGTTTATTTGTGCATTTGGGGTTCTCGAGTGGTCCTCGTGGCAATTCTGTAGGACTTTGGGGCCCTCAATTACTGAACTGCCTACAGCCACATGGCGTTCAGTCCTGAGTGCTATCCTTGCATATGACCTTCTGCTCCAAACGTGTGGTCCCTTACTGCTAGAGCTAACAGGCATGTGTAGATATCTTCTATTGGTTGCAGCCAGTAGAGGGTGACATAAAATACACATTTGAACACGTGGCACTCCAGTAGTGGGCAGTGCTCCTGCTCACACGCTCCCTACAATCATTGCAACTTCCACCACCGAGAGATACCCGGCGTAAGGTGGTGTAATGCTGGTGGCTTTGGGATGACAGCATTGAACCAAGAGAGGTGGCTTCTATTTCTGTCTCTGCAATACACTTCCTGTGTGACCATGGGCAAGTCGTGTAACCCCCTTTGTGCCTCAGTTTCCCCATCTGCGAAATGGAGCCAACTGCTTCAGAGGGGCGTGAGGAGGATGATTTCATCAGTCTGTGAGGTGCCCAAACACCATGGTGATGGGAGCCACAGAAAAACCAGATATGGCATTAAACAGGTACCTTGTAGAGAGGGAGCTCCTAGCTACACTAGGTGTTTCTGTGCACATTGAATGTATATCAAATGATCATTGTTAAAATTAACGAAGGCTATTTGGGCCCTTTTCTTACTCCTTGTGCCCAATCTTGCCACCCTCTGCACTTCCAAGCTAAAGCCATGAGGCACGATGGGACACGCACTATGTTGTAATAATGACACGCTGAAGCAAGTTGTGAAGCAGGAGGCTGGAGCATTGCGGGTGTGTCATTGTTACACAATAAACAACACATGCCCTAGAGCATCCCATTGTAATTATATGGGGCCCTGGTTGTGTGCAAAGGGAAAAGGAAAGGAAAACTTCTTTCAAATGAGGCACCGTTTCGCAGGAAAACAGTTCAGGGAAGAACGGATCCATATCTTTCCAATGACGGTGTTTGAACTGCTGCCCCAGGCCTGGAGTTCCCACAAGTTCTAAAAGACTGTCAAGTGTGAATATTAATTAAATAATTAAATGTCTTAGATAATTAGTCAGACTCGTTTTCCCGCTCGTGGGCATATTGATATGGCATGCGGAGACATAGGTGCCGACTCCGTGGGTGCTCCAGGACTGGAGCTCCTATGGGGAAAATAGTGAGTGCTCAGCACCCACCAGCAGGCCCCACCAATCAGCTCCCCCCTCCCGCCCCCCGCCAGCGTCTCTTGCCCACCATGGATCAGCTGTTCAGTGGCATGCAGGAGGCGCTGGGGGAAGGAGGCGGAGCGAGGGTGGGCACACTCGGGGGAAGGGGCGGGCAGGGGCAGGAAAGGGCGGGGCAGGAGTGGGGCCTTGGGTGGATCAGGGGTCGAGAACTTCCGGGGAAATGGGAAAGCCGGTGCTGGTGTGCGGAGATGTGATTAAAGAGTTCCAAGCCCTGGCCCTATCACCCAGTAAGAACACTGCTCATTACGTTCATCAGTCAATCAGCTAGGTCAAATGGAAACAGCTTGAGACCTAAGGCTCAGGAGACCTGGGCCTGATTCCCAGCACTGCCATTTACTTGCTGTGTCACCTTCCGTACATCACTGCCCTGTTGTGTGCCTCAGTTTCCCCATCGCTTACATTGGAATGTAGAAGCTACGAGCTGATCACCTAGTTGTCCACACCAGGGTAGGTGTTTGGGCATGTTCTGCTGGCACGTTTGGAGCCCCTGCTGCATCGGAAGGGTTGCCCACAACGGTCGGGCTTTATGAGGAACAGATCCACGTTAAAAGAAAAGGAGTACTTGTGGCACCTTAGAGACTAACCAATTTATTTGAGCATAAATGGGTTAGTCTCTAAGGTGCCAGAAGTACTCCTTTTCTTTTTGCGAATACAGACTAACACGGCTGTTACTCTGAAACAGGTCCACGTTAGATGCCATTTTGGCCCTCCGCTCGTTTTCGGAGATACACCGCGCGTTCAAGAAGCCCCTGCACGGGGTGCATGTCAATCGCAAGGCTGCGTTTGATTCCGTTGACCGAGTCGCGCTATGAAAGGCCTTAAAAGGATGTAGGTGTCCCAGCCATTCTGCTGGACTTGATTAGCAAGCTGCGTAATGGAACCACTGCCCGTGTACCTCTTGGGAATCAGATGTTGGCACCTTTTAAATCAGTATCTGGTGTCAGGAAGGGCTGGGGCTGGGCCCCTGCGCTCTTGGGTCGGGCAGTGGATTTCACAATGCAGCATTCCGTCAGGTCCATGGGCATTAAGACCAGTGATCTCTCGCTCTCAGACCTTGACTATGCTGATGACATTGTTCTTCTAGTACAGAGCCCTGACAGGTTTCCCAAGGCATTCTAGCAAATGGAGGAGGAGTCGGCCAAGGTCAGCCTCCATATTTGGTGGTCAAAGACAAAGCCGCAAAACCTAGAACCAGGCCCCCCGCCATAGGCGCCAACTTCTGCTAGCGCCAGTGCGTGCTCGACCTCCCCCCCGCCCCGACTCCACCCCTGCCCCGCCCCGTCTTGCCCCTGCCTCGCCCCCATTCCAACCCCTTCCCCAACTCCACCCCCCTCCCTGCCCCAATTGCAGCGGCGTATTAATGCCTAGGCCGACAAGGCCTGGGCCAACAAATTTGCAGGGGCATCAAATTTATAATAGCAGCCAGAGGCTGCTTCCCTCGGTGTCGGTTCGCACCCTCCGCCCCTGGCCCCGCCCCAACTCCACCCCTTCTCTGCCCCCATTCTCTGCCCCCTCCCTGCCCCTATTGGTCCCCTTCCCCAAATCCCCACCCCGGCCCCGCCTCCTCTCCTGAGCATGCCGCGTTCCCCCCTCTTCCCACCTCCTTCGCGAAGCTGTTTCACGCACAAGGACTGGCAGGGAGCAGGGAGAAGCAGGACCCGGCGGAGGCAGAGTAGAGGTGAGCTGGGGCGGAGGGGGGTGGGCGGCAATTATTTTAGGGCCTAGGGGCGGCAAAATCTTTAATCCGCCACTGCCCTATTAGATTCCTTCCCCAAATCCCGGCCCCAGCCCCGCCTCTTCCCCACCTCCTCCCCTGAGTGCGCCACGTTCCCGCTTCTCCCACCTCCCTCCTGGAGCTTGTTATGTCACAAAACAGCTGTTTTGTGGCGGCAGGTGCTGGGAGGTTGGCAGAGGAGCGGGGACGCGGTGCACGCAGGGGAGGAGGCGGAGGTGAGGTGAGGCAGGGGGGCGGGGAGGGGAGCTTGGATGCCAGTGGGTGCAGAGCACCCACTAATTTTTCCTCGTGGGTGCTCCAGCCCCAGCGCACCCATGGAGTTGGTGCCTATGCCACCCGCAACTCCAATCTCCAGTCTCCAGCTTGTGCTATTTGGGTTCTATACTCGCCAGTCCCTCCAGCTCTCACACGGGGATTCGTCACCAGATTGGCATCGCAGCCATGGGTCATTTACAACGAATATGGAATCCACCTTGTCTCGGCACGACAACCCAGTTCAGGATCTGTACGGTTGTGAACACGGACACTCAAACGGGGCAAAGCTGGAGGCTTTCCACACAAAATGCCAACCTCGAATAATGGGGCATAAAATGGAACAACTTCAATCGTAATGCAGGCGTTTATGGTCGCTCTGACCTACTGGCTCCTGGGGCCACTGTCCGCAGAGGGCATCTTATGCTTTTTGGACATGTCACCAGACTGCCGCAAGATGGGTGACTTGTAAAATCTGCGAGGGTGTTGTGACGGCTGATGTGTGAGAGCCTGGGAGGAGAGAGACTGTAACCTCCCATCCTTTAATATTTTTGTTGAGCGTGTGTGTCATTTTAGTCCTGGTGAAAGGTACTGGAACGACAGCCCTGGGAAATAAAACCACCTCTCCAGCCGCAGAACAGGCATAGCAGAGGGAATAATGGCTCTTCAAGTGTAATCCACTGGCCGCTGTGTATTGCGCCCTCCCACCCCATGCAGATCCACAGGGGATGTGACTCTGTTACAGCTCTTGCGCTGTAGAGATTCATGCCTGTGGCTCTGGAGGTCCTCGGTTCAGTGCCTGGTGTGTCAGTCAAGATGGTGGCCAGCGTTCAAACGTCCCCCTTCCAGCTCCTCCTAGAGGGCAGCTCAGTCTCGATGGCATCTCTGCTAAGACTGCCATCCCAGGAGGCCAGTTCTGAGCGGTGGCTTTCCAGATGCTGACTTCTGTCCACTGGAGGTAAATGCTTTGGAGCCCCTGACCCAGTGACTGAGCCAAGCAGATAGTTTTCTCTGGATAAAGTTCTTCTCACAGTGCTTCTGTTTTGAGAGCTCTCAGGCAGTTGAGATTGGGGAATGTTAGTAGAAGAGGGCCGTGTGCTGATTTGGGCATCACAGGGCTTTCTGCAAAGCAGGAGGCTAGCAGCGTGTCTGTGACGTCGCTGGGAAGAGGAGAGCATCTCTGGTATCTGCACACTGATGCAAGTATTAATTTTAATACCGACAAGCTGGATTTCCACTGGGCTGAGACGTTTCAGGGACTCATAATGACGCCTTTGTAACCCGGCGGATAGTACTACCTAGAGCAGTGGTTTTCAAACTGCAGGTCACAACCCAGTACCGGGTCGCAGAAGGTAAGGCACTGTGTCACGGCAGCTCTGGTCAGCACCGGCTACCGGGCCGTTAAAAGTCCCGTCGGTGGTGTGCCTGGCTAAGGCAGGCTAGTCACTAGCTGATCTGACAGCGCACTGTGCCCCAGAAGTGGCCAGCAGCAGGTCCATCTCCTAGGCGGTGGGGCCATGGGGCTCTGCGTGCTGCCCCTGCCCCGAGCACCAGCTCCACACTCCCGTTGGCTGGTTCCCAACCAATGGGAGCTGGGGGGGGGCCGGTGCCTGTGGGCAAGAGCCACATGGAGCCGCTTGCACGCCTTCGCCTAGGAGCCAGACCTGCTGCTGGCCGCTTCTGGGGTGCAGCGCAGTCTGCCTTAGCACCCCTGCTGCACCGCTGCCTGGGAGCTGCCTGAGGTAAGTCCGCGCCCCAACCCTGTGCCCCAATCCCCTGCCCCAGCCCTGAGTCCCCCCGAAACCTGGAGCCCCTTCCTGTACCTCAAACCCCTCATTCCCAGCCCCACCCAAGAGCCTGCACCCCCAGCCCAGGACCTGACCCCCTCCCGCACCCCAACTCCCTGCCCTAGCCCAGAGCCCCCTCCCACACCCTGAACCCCTCATTCCCGGCCCCACCCCACAGCCCTCACCCCTCTGCCCCAGCCCTGAGCCCCTCTCACACCCCAAACCCCTCATCCCCAGCTCTGTCAGGTCGCGAGCATCAATAATTTTCTTCAACTGGGTCCCCAGAAAAAAAATGTTTGAAAACCACTGACCTAGAGTGCGTGTAGGTACACGGCTGGTGACTGGAGAATGCAGAGCCCCTTCTTGGGGCTTGCAGTACTTATAGGGAATTGACAGTTGCCTGCCCATCACCCTTGGTTTCTGTTTACACTGTGAGCGCTGGTGGAAGGAGCCAGACTGAGATCCTCAAGGAATGAGAGCTTCTCTCTGCCTGCAGGATGGGGAGCAGGCCACCAGCACATCTCAGAGTTGCCCTGGAGGGGATGCCGCCTGGGGCCAGAAACATGGGCCAGGGTGGATAAAATTCAATGATTTTTTAAAAAATTGTTTAAAAAAAATCAGATTTTTTGATAAAAAGGTTTTTTTTCCTCAAAAAGCAATCTAAACATAGTTTTAATTAAGATACATTATAGCTCAAAGATATCTCATCATGGAATAGGGATTTTAAATTCTAATTCTATAGTATGAGACAATATATTCATGTAATGTTTAAGAAAAGTTTGTAAATGAGTTCCAATAGTTCATGGATTAGGACCTAATCTTATGAGGTTCCAGGGGCTTCTGTACAGATTATTAGGTTAATCTTTCTATCTACTCAGTGCTAAATCTAGAAGATACCATCAGAGATGCTTAGTTTTGCAGTTCTCAAAATGTGGATTTGTGTCTCCAGAGATAACATGCTTGTTAACAGAATAAAATAAATAAATAGAGGCAAGAAATAACAGACCTCAACCCTATTGTCCCTCTGCAAAGTTGTGTACACAGAGTCAATCCCTTACATCTCTCTAAAAGTGCAAAGTTTCAAAAAGTTCAATGGATAGAAGATTGTTGGGGGCGGAATAGATCTGGACAAGGAGAAGAAGTCTGGAGATAGAAGTGAGAAGGAAGGGACAGGCAGTAGAAACAAAAGTGAAACTGTTTGAGCAGCATATTCCAGAAGTCTTGAGGTCTTTCTGAGTGTAGCCTTCATTGATCTGAGATCTACCATACCATTCTCTCACTAGAAGGGAAAACCTATAATGGCAGCAGGCCGTAAAAGAGACCCAGTTTGGGTCTCATCTATCTTTGAGTTGTGAAGAATATTTATTAAGGTTATAACAACCAACAAGAATGCACTTTTATGTAGAAATCCATGATTAAATCGAGTCTTCCTGACTTGTGATTTAAATCAAATCCACCCTGACAGGGGCCCACCGTTCCTTCACCCCTCTGCTGAGGCTGCGCCATGTAGCCGTGGGAAGTGGACACCAGGCTGGAAGCCATCCATTCGTTTCAGAGGTCATCCTTACTGGGTGTGAGAGATGGCCCCTCCTAACCTGGCCTGGATGCGAACTGGTGATCTAGAGGTGAAAGGCTCCATCCCCCATTGCCAGCCAGTCATTCTCCACCATTATCAGACTAGTCGTTCTAGAGCCATTAGCCATTCAAGAATTGAAACAAAGAATGCGGGTGGATTACTCCATAGCTCCGTTACCTTTGCTAGGCTATTTTTAAACACCTGGGTTTGCTTCCCCCCCTCCCCATCACCATGGAAATAATTCCATTGTTTTACATGTTCCGTTCAGCACATTCAGGGCAATGGAATCAGTTCAATGCGTGTTCCAGATTGATTTTTGCATTGAACCTCCCACCCATAACCCACCCCCCGCCGGCTCCCTTTTACAACCCGGGCCAACACTCCGAAGAGAAGCAAAGCAGAGCCCGGACACCCATAGGACGCCCCTCCCGCATGGCCAGAATGTCACCTCTGCTGGCTTCGAGTCCTACCCCACGGGGCTGACCTAGAAACGGTAACGGGAGCCCGGGGATGCTCAAGGCTCATCCCTCTGTTTTCCAGAGCCGCTGAGTGACAGTCGCCCCGCCCCGGCTGCTCCAAAGAGCGCAATGAGAATTTCCTACTAGAAGCAGCTCATTGCCATGGAATAAATCGCTCTAGCAGCAGGATCTTTGCAGAGGATTAGAGAGAGGCCAACTTGCTGAGCTAGTGAAACGCTCCCCCCTCCCCCTACACACACACACACCACCCTTTGCTGAAGAGGAGGTGAAACTCCTACTGCCTCTTTTGCCTCCTTAATTAATTTGCCAAATTTATCGCCTACCACGGAAGAGCAGCCCAGCCGTCGCTCAGCAGTTCCAAGCAAAGTTCAACCCTATAAACTTCGGTTTTGAAGCTCCCCCTCCTTTGCACACACTCCTACCCCCTCTCACTAGCATCCTCATTCCTCTCTGTCACTCGTCTCTCCTGGCGCAGGCTAGATAGAGGGGTGGGGAAGCAGTAAAAGAGCAGCTGCCTTTTACAGGCAACAGTTTTGTTGTTGTTGTTCCTCTTTGGACTGCTGAGGCATAAAATGTCAAGCTCCGTCTGTTTCTCTCTGACACACATGGGTCAGGTCATCCCACTGAGTTGGACGACTGTAACTAACCGACGTGAAACACAGGTGGGTTTCTCGCTTGGCTTGTTCTAAGGTGGCCTTCGTTTTAGTCATCAGTCCCACGCGGGGTTATTTTAAAAGTGTCCTGGTGGGAATGTCATTTGCAATTTCATATTTTTCTTTCCCAAATATTCAAAGTTTCGATTTTAATCTCTCCTCTCTCTCTCTCTATATATATATGTATCAAAGTGTTCTACAGACATAGATGTCTCACCCTGAAAGAGCCTCCCCTGCCGGAGAAGGAGACACGCATGAAATATTAACGTGAAGTTCAGCAAAGGAGCGTTACTTTCCTCAGAGTATTTGGAGAATCCCCAGAGGCAATCTCCGGGCTTTGCTACTGCGCTCAAAATTCCAGCTGCACTGACCACCCGCTACAACCCCAAAACCACAGTCACTGCCATGATCGGAACCGACCACTCCTCTTGGAACGTAAGAGGGGCAGCCTGCGGAGACCACAGATCCTTGTATGCGCTGTGCCATCTAAATCCAATGTGTAGAGATAACTACACCTGCTCTGCAGTGCCCCCGGTCCGAGTGGTCACACTTTGCACCATCCTCTGCTCAGATCAATAGGGAGCATCACGTTCCGGGATCTGTTGTCTGAGCAGGCTACTCATAATTAACTGTTTGTATGACAGTCACCCCTCGAGGCTGAGAGCACGGTGCCATTGGGTGAGACAGCGTACGTACACACAGCGACAGAGTCCCTGCCTCGGAGCGCACAGACAAGGTGCGAGTGGGGAAACCGAGCAGAGGCACAGAGAGGTGACATATACACTAGGGCAGGGGGTCCTCAACCTTTTCCTTTCTGAGACCCCCCCAACAGGCTATAAAAACTCCACAGCCCCCCCCTGTGCCATCACAACTGGTTTTCTGCATATAAAAGTAAAAACTGGCATTAGGGGGTAACAAGCAGGGCAATTGCCTATGGCCCCACGCCACAGGGGGCCCCGCAAAGCTGAGTTGCTCAGGCTTCATCTTCAGGCCCAGGTGGCAGGGCTCAGGGCTCCAGTCTTCAGCCCCATGTGGTGGGGCTTCGGCCTTCTGTCCTGGGCCCCATTAAATCTAATGCCAGCCCTGTTTGGCAGCCCCCCTGAAACCTGATTGCACCCCCCCAGGGCCTCAGACCCCTGATTGAGAACCACTGCACTAGGTCACACAGCAGTAATGGAGCTTAAAAGAGAATCCAGGTCTCCTGACCCCTAGTCCAGTGCCCTGCCCACTAGACCGTGCTGCCTTCTCTAAGGCCACCTCCTTATTCAAGGTGAGACAACCATGCTGTTGTGGGCTGAACACCACAGGGGGTCATTTGCCCACCCTATTTTAACAGTCTGTCACACCTAACCCCAATGTTGAACATTCAAGTCCCATGGGCACAATAAGGCAAAGTGGAGATGAGCACAACATTTCCAGCTAGAGGCGAAGATGCTGGGAATCTGGGGCATGTTTGCATCTTGTTGTGAACCTGCAGTCAGGACTCAGGTCATCAACAGAGCTACTGCATTTGGGGAATGTTCCCCTGAAACAGAAGCTCTTTTCCAGCCCAAAATTCAAAGTGAGTTGTTGAAATATTTAAACTTAAAACATAGTTTTGAAGTTGGCTGTTGTGTGGGATGGGTATATCGGAAAGCCTAAAATCCATGTTAAAATAGCTTCTTTGGCAAATTTAACAGAGACAAGGAAACTGGGGGAGCAAAAAAATGCCAGACGTAAAAAGTGCTAAAAAATTCCATACCATTTTTTCTCTTCTTGAACAGCTTTGCTGAAGTTTGGGCAGAGATGAATGTCAGGGTCTAATCGCAGCAAATCAGAATGAATAACCATCCAAAAATAAACACAGCAGGAATCATAGAAATGCAGGGCCGGATGGGACCTCGAAAAGTCAGCAAGCCCGGCCCCCTGCGCTGAACGATTCATACTTTGTAACGGGCTAGCAGCAAAAAACTCCATTAACAGGGCTGCCTGGTTCCTTTCCCCTCTTCTCTGTACAGCCCAGTAGCCGCTGAGTCCATTCCACACTGCTACTGCGATCTTGTATCCGGGTTTTCGCAACCACTCTATCGAAGACGGACAGGAGCGTCGCCCAATAAGGGGCCGCAAAGCGTCAACACAGCGTTCGCTCGGGGCTGCTAGCCAATCCGCGTCGCCTGGGTCCTATATCCCGCCTTCCGAGGACAGGCACTGCTCCGGCCCAACGGCCATGTTGAGTGTGGCAGAAGCGCTGCTCCGCCCGGGGCTGCTCGTCCGCCCGCTCCCATCGCCCCATTCCTGCGACGGGCACCGGGAATTGCCTTATGAAGGTGCTGCGGTGGCGGCTCGGCCAGATCCGGCCTTCTAGAGCCCCTGGCTGGGAGGGAAAGCCGAATGCTTGCCCCATGAAGGGCTCCGGGCGCCATCTTGAGTGTGGCACTTTCCTTCCCCCCCCCCAGTTTCCATGCCCAGCTGCCTCCATTGAACTCAATTGCAGCTTGAAACGGGACTTTCTGCCGGTCCGACTGTACCCGGCCCAGCTTGTGACACAGACGTAGCTTCGTGCAAAACGTGGGGAATTGCGCAAAAAAAAAAGAAAGAGAAAAAAAAGGGGGGGTGGTTTTCAAACAAAAATTGCAATGTGGCTTTTAAAAAAAATGCAAAAAATCCTATTTTGATTTATTCCATTGTATGATATTAAGGCGGGGGGGGTCTCTCTCTCTCTCTCCCCTTTGCACCCCATTTGCAAAGTTACGGGGGGGGAATGGTAGGGCTCTAGCAAAAGGGGGAAAAATCCTCGATGCAGGTGGGTTGGGGTTTTTTTTTGTTTTTTTAATTATTCTTCACCGATTAATTTGTGCAAATTTCTTGCTTTTGGGAAAACTGAGTTTTGGGCTTAAAATGAGATTTACAAGGCTAAGGCGGGATGAGAGCGTTGATACCCAGGTGGGAAAGATGCTGGATCCTCCCCTTCCCCACCCCCCCAAAAAGTGTGAAATTTGGGGGAAATCGGATCTGGTTTTTTAAACTGTAATTTCCTGGGTTTTTTTAGGAGGGGGGGAGGTTTTGTGAATGGTGGGGCTGGATCGTAAAAGGTTCAATCAGCACTGAGAGAAAGGGAGCGTGTGGAGTGGGGAGGGATCGCTTATTCGATCGTGGATTGAAACCCCGACCTCCTCTCCCGTGAGTTGGAAAGTCCCAGCCCCGTGCGAGGTTTTTCATAGGGACGAACGCGGCTCTTGGGTTTTAATCAGCGAAAGGCGGAATAACTCCCCCCCCCTCCCCCGCCGCTTGCACGCGTGTAAAACGCGCAGCGGCTTTTTGCAAAGGGGGGGGGGCGATTAATGTAGAAGCGGATTTCTTTTGCATCAACTTTTAAAATCCCCCCTCCCCTTACAGAGTGTGGGTCCCTTCTCTAATGGCAGCGGAGACTTGCTGAAGTCGGCGGCGGCACCGTGGCTGCAGGAGAGAGACGCAGGCAGAGACTGGGGCGGGGGTGGGAGGTGGGGGGGGGGTCGGTTTCTCCTCCGGCTTAGTGCCTCTGTTCCCTTCCAGCCTCGGCTCAGCGCTAACAATGCAACCCAGGGCTCTGCGTTTTGCACGCGGCATGCGGGGCGACTTCCCTGCGGAGGGAGGGAGGGAAAGGAGCAGCCATGCCGTTGCCGCGCTTTGCTGCCTCTCGCAGCGCTCCGCATGCTGAGGCCGGGCGCAAACTCATTGCACCCATGGGGGGGCTCTGCCGCTTTAAGCAGCCTTGCCCATTGTTCGCCCCCCGACCAATGACCGGGCCCATCTCCCCTCCGCCTGGCCAATGGGGATCGCGCAGGGGAGTGAGCGCGCCGCCCACTAATCTATATTAAAGCTAGTGGCGCCGCGTGAGTTCTCCACTGGCTCTGTCCAAAGCCATCTTTGCATTGTTCCTGCCCTGCTCCGCTCCTCCGGCCGCCGGACCTGCACTTTGCTTATTTTTATAGCAGAAATATTTTCTATACCCCGCTCCCCGCGCACCATGTCAGACACAGCCGTGGACACCAGTTCTGAGATCTCCACCAAGGTGAGGCTCCAGACCCAGCTCTCCTCCGCGCCCCCCCCCCGCGTTTTTTCCGCTGTATGTATTTTTTTTTTTTACTTTGAGTGCCCCCCAAGTACCGTTTTGTCTTGCGGGGAGGGGGAACCTGCTGTGGTTTGTTTGTTTTTCTCTACGAGGGGTGGGGGAAGGGAGAGTGATTTGTCTCGTAAATGTTGCAAACCTAGAGTGGCTTTTTTGGGGGGGGGGCGAGTTTTGTAAAGTCTTACGCTGGAGGGGTTTTGCTGTGTGTGTTTCAAGGAGGCATTGGGCTGATGTTGCCTGTCTAGGAATCTCTCTCTCCATTCAAATCGCCTCGCAGCTTGACAGCCCCCCCCCCCATCAAACTTGGATCCCACTTTAGTCCCCCTGCCCTAAAGAGGGGAAATAACCTGCTTGGAAAGCGGTGGGAACGGATCCGGCACGAAACACCTACTTTTTAAGGGGGATTGATCGCAGCCCCCTTGCTTTTGAAATGAAGCGTTTGTTGGTGGGTTCGGCTGGGTTGGGCATTTAAAAAAAACAAACCATCACCCAAACAAACAAACAGCCCGATCACTTTAATTGCACGGAAATAACTTTACAACTTGGCGGAGGCGAATAATCGGAAGCGATTTCGTTGGATGGCCGGCGGGGGGGCGAGCCTTGACTTTGATGGGAAACGCTTGGATTTGACTGCGAATGTTTGTGGTGATCTGCGCGGGTTCTTTGTTTAATGATGCCAGGAAGCGAGCACGCCGGGCCGGCGAAATAGCATGGCTTTCCCTCTCGGGGATCGCAGCCCCAGATACCTGCCCGGATCTCCCCCCTTCCCCAAGCCCCGCCACTTTCAGTGTCAGCCTGGCTCCCCAGCTGAGGACGGAGCCCGGTTTCTCCCCCCCCCCCCTTTTTTTTTTCTTTTTCTTTTTAAGCGGGTTAAGATCCCCATCAGGCTGCAGGATTTTTAACTCCAGTTAAAGACCGATTAACCTTGTGGGGCAAAAGGAGGGAGGCGAAGGGAGGGACCCCGCACTGTTTTAATCGGAAGCTTAATATCGCTTGCGCTTTGTCCCCCTTTCCCCGCTGGCGTTTGCCCTCTGAGCTGGGCTCCCCCGTGGCGGGGGGAGCTGGCGAGCAGCGGGTATCCCATCCCGGGAGGTGAAGCCTCAGGACAGAACACGGCTCGAGCGAGGGGAGATTGTCAGGGAGCCCACGCGTGCGAGTGGGTGGGAGTCCCGGGGGGGGGGGTGAAACTTCCAGCCACAGCTTGGGGGGCGGGGGGGGGGAGAGAACCTCCGGCCCCGCCTGGCAGCGTCCGAAGTGGCCGGGCTTGGATACAGCGTAGCGAGCGGTGGATACAATGTAGCGAGGGTCACCCCACGCGGTACCAGCCCCGCTTTCCTTGCGGGGTCGCGGCTTCTCCCCGCGCTCCGGGCCGATCACTGCGGGGGGGGGGGGGAGTTGCGGCCATAATCCTCCAGCCCCAGCGGGCGCGGGGGGGTTTCCTCTGCCCCCCCGGTAGGGACGCCGCTCTGCTCTGGGCATTGGTCTGGGTTTCAAGGTGTTCCGCCCGCCGCCCTACCCCCACCGACGCTGGGGAGTAGGTCAGCGCCCCCCGCCCCCGACAGGCGCTACAGCCGGTTTCGGGCTGCGGGGTCAGCGCCGAGCCGCCACCGGGCTCAGCGGCCCAGAATCCGGCTTGCAAATTTCGTTTTCACTTCTGTTTTCCCGCTTCTGCGATTCGAGAGTCCCAGGACCCCAGCCCCCGGTCTGCGGGGGCTCTTCCCGCTTCCCTTCTGCCCCCTCCCCCCCCCTTGCTGAACTTTGGCTCGCTCGGGTCCCAGCCGCGGGCCAGGGGGTCCCGCCCAGCGGATGCAGGGGGGGTGGCTTTGCTCCCTCGCTCGCCCTCCCCCTCCAGCAGCCTGTTTCGGAGGGATCTGGGGGCGGGGGGGGTGAGAATCTAATTAACCTTCCCCTGCCCTTTGGGGGCGGGGGATCTTTCCCCGCTGCGCCCCCCCCCCCGGATTTGTGTAGCAGCCCCCTACGCTTCCCCCACAGGAGTGCACTTGTGCGCGGGGGGGGGGGGGTAGACCGGTGTCGCCCCCGCTGTGCGAGCTGCCCCTAGTGCCCGGGGGAGGAAGGTTCGGGCGATGCACCCCCAAACCTTGCAGGGAGCCGGCTCTGGAGCGGGCGGCGGCGCTTTGCACCTTTCCCAGTCCGGGTGGGGCGTTGAGTCCACCTCCCTCCCGCCCCCGTGGTGACTGCGGCCCTGGCCAGCAGGACCCCGCCCCCATCCCCGTGGGGGTCCGGCGGGGGAGCACACGAAGGGCGCGGGTCCCGCCCGCTTCACGTCGGGACACTGAAATAAACAAGACACTGAAGATTTATTCCGCCGGGTGGGGGGAGGGGTCCCAGAGCTGCCGCCTCGGCTCCCGGGCGGTGGCTCCTCCTGCGCGGCTCGGCACCGCCCAGCTTCGCAACAGCTCGCTCATCACCACGTGCTGCTGCCTCTGCGCGCACCGCCCGCGCGGGGCCCCATGGGAGTTAGAGTTCTCTCCCCGCGGGCGGCCTTGCGCCGGAGGGCCCCGCGGAGACTACAGTTCCCGGCAAGACGCGGAGGGCGGGGCCGGCGCGCCGGCGCTGGGCCAATCAGAAGGCGCGGAGAGTGGCGCGCGGTTTGAAATAGGGCAGGGCGCGTGGCGCTGAGGAGCCGGCGCCCCCTGCTGGCGGGAGGGTTGCTGCAGCCCACAGCCTGGCCCTTTGAAGCCAGAGTGAGCTCCATTGACTGACTCGGAGCACTGGGGGGTTGCAGGTGGGATTTGGGGGTCGCAGCAGACTGGCAATAAATAAAATAAATGCAGCTGCCAGTTCCCTGAGAATCCTGGGAGCGTTCAACTTTCTTTTGCAAACTGCTGATTTTACCGAAAATTGCGGCCCCTTAAAATGCATCGCACCTTGGAGTCCATGCAAACTGAGTGACTGAATGGTGTGGCTAGAACTAAGGGGGCAGGGGAGTCCCATGCAGCAGGGCAATAAATCACATAAATAGTCCAGAAGTACCTGGGACTGGACCAATCCTCACAGTTTGTGGAGCATATTTTTTACCCCACTTTTAAATTATCAGTCCTGATTGTTTTATTTGATCTGTCTGTACCGTGGTCTAGCTATGACATGACCTATGAATGCAGTTGGTTTTGATGGTTTCTAGTATCTGTTACTACTATGTCAAATGGAATATTCGAGTTCACTTTTTGGGAGTAGGAGAAGGTGGAGGCTAGGGCTTCCCTATGACTAAACATCACTGCTGTTTTATGGACAAACAGCCCTGCCACACCTATAACTGAAGGCTCCATCAAAGCATTAAAACTAAAGTAATACTGCTACCTTGACTCCTCATCTGAAGGCTGGTACAAATTTGTCTATTTGCATTGGATTCGTTCTTAGGAATGGAAAAAATAGTAGTATTTCTAGCAGAGCACTGTCTCTATGCAAATAAGCATGGCCTGGTAAGTCAATTATAATCGAACTGAAAGTATCTTAAATGGAACACTGATGACTGGTGCCTCAGATTTATTAAACTAAACTTAGTCATAACATTACTGCTCCTCTTTAGCCATAAGAACCACTTGTGTTTTACGCATAACTTCTCAAAAAGGATTATGAACATAATAACTGGTGACTTGGAAATTTTGACTATTTTTCATTTCTTCTGTGTTAAACTTGGGGTATCTTAGAATTTCCTTGTAGATCAGTTCAAAACTGTGTGCTGGCTCTAACTAGTTATGGCATGGCAGCGAATAAGAGTGAGGTTAAAGGCGAGCATCTCACTCATCCAGTAATGAGTCGGAGATAGTGTAAAAACTGATGGAGTGGGTCAGTTCAGAGAAACTGCAATTTGCATGGGATTCAAATGTTAGTGGAAGGAGGAAGTAGATCTGCACTTCTGTGAGCCATGAACAGAATATTTACTTGACTAGGTGATGTCTCAGTAACAGGTGTAGTAAACCCCAGTGCTTTCAAGCTGTTCAGGGCTAGGTCGTAGGCTTGGTGCCTTGGGATAATGCAGTCAGACTTTATTAATCCTTGCTTGGTTTATCCAGATGCCTGGGTATCTGAAAGGCTTAAGTAGTCCACTGTTCTAATACGCCAGTGCTGTTGACCGAATAATCCAAAGGTTATTTTAATCCAAATAAAAAGAGAGAGGTGGCCACAGTAATCAGGGCTGGCCATGCTGTGACACTGACTTGGGTGACACGAGGAAGTGACACCAACTCTGAGAGTGAAAGTGACACGCTTCCCTCCAGGCTGGGGGGCTTGCGGAGATGCCAACAAAAAAAAACAGGTTTGCTGCTGCAGCAGAGGGAGGAAGCTGCCAAAAAGTTTCCAACACCTCATGGTCTTTGTTCAAGGCAGACTGCGTGGCTGCCCTGCATCCCTGGTGAAAGGCCTCTTAACTTTCCTTGGCAGGGGTAATAACTTCTCTTGTGGCGAGCAGGATCTAGCTGCAGCTGATGCAGTCACATAAAGGGAGGATGATGCAGATTCGGGTGCCAGAGCGTTCTTTTTAGCCATGTGCAGGAACAAAAAGTTGGATCCATTCAGCCTGTTTGCCGAGTGACTTGGCATGACATCTTGACAGTGATCAACAGCAAAAACATATGGGCGCTTGCTCTCTCCTGCCTGTGCTTGCGGTTCGGATTTGAACTGATCTAGCAGTGTTGAACCTAACGGCGCCATGTTCCTTGGAGTAATGTGGAAAAAATCGCTGTCTCCCTGCTGTTTGACTAAGAGTCTTGAGATTTATCCTGGATTTCCACTCTGTGACTACAAGTAAGAGCAAGCCGGTTGGGAGAGACACCACAGGCTCTGCTAATAACAATTTGGGCTCAGTTCTCTACCCTTCCCTGTTGTGAAGGCAAGTGGCTGTGTGAGTCTGCAGACCCTGGGGTGACTGATTCTGTAATTCAGCACACTGATAGCCAAAGGGCTATCAGTGGGAATGCAGCCGTTTCCCCTGAACACGATAAGGTGGGAAATGAGCCAATGCTTTGGCTGCAAAGCCGATGCAGGGGACCAGCTCTTTATGTTTGGAAGATCCTGGGAGTTCCTAAGTTAAATGTAGCCACCTTTTGCTTTAATAAAGTGTAGTAATACACACTTAAAATCTCTCTCTCTCTTCCACCGGTTCCAACCCCTGCAACAACTGCCCAGAACAAGTTGCTTGTGCAAGGGATGTGAAGGGGAATTGTCTCCCAGACCTTTCTCCCCCGCCCGCCCCTTTTAACTTTCCTACCGTGAGGACTGTAGGCTGGAATCCTGGTGACTCATTGGTTATTTTTGTTCCTTTAAGGATCTAAAAGAGAAGAAGGAAGTTGTGGAAGAGACAGAAAATGGCAGAGATGCACCAGCCAACGGCAATGCTGTAAGTATCGCTAAACCAGCCTTGGGAGATGGCCCTTTGCTTGCTGATGTTCCTGCGGACTCCTTCTTTGACGTCCTCTGGGAGGAGGAAACGTTCCATACAGCAGCACTTGGCTGTGTAACCCCATTGTGAAAGCAACACGCTGGTGCAGTTTCAGAGTCAGTGAAAGCCTCCAGCCCGCAGGCGATTTCCAGGTGTACGGGAGGGGGAGGAGAGGTGTGGTGGGAGCTCTTGGGCTGACTCTTACATCCCTCAGAGAATGCTTGTCTTCAGTGCCGCCTCCTTCTAGAAGCCGTCATTTGGGTTGAAAATGTGGCAAACAGATGGGTGGGAAAAGCCTTGTACACAAGGAAATGTGGGGTTTGCTTGTTTGGTTTTTTTTTGTTTTTCTAAAAACTGCCAGAGGGAAACTGACAATGCTGCCTTTTAATCTGACACGATGTCACAATAGACTTTAGATTCCTGTCTGAGGCTTAAGATGCAGCCGCCACATTACCATAAAATTTAAGTCCTTCATCTTTGTTTCTGCGTGAAGCGTAGACGGAATGGGGAACAGCCTTGAAGTGAAAACACATGTAGCTTGCATGTCAGCCAGTGGGCACCTGCTACGAGAGCTAAGGGAGGGAGCCAGGCAGGGGCCTGTCTCCTCAACTTGCACTTGCTGGATGGGTTCCTAGATTGCTTGATCTCAGGCTGCTGCTCTGTATGTGTGTGGGGGGTGGGTGGGAATGGGAATGGGATGGGGAGGCGAGCCATTTCCCTCCATGCATTTTTTTTTTTTAAGTGAGTGTCTTGTCTTGACAAGGAGAACGAGGAAAATGGAGAGCAGGAGGCTGACAACGAAGTAGACGAAGAGGAAGAAGAAGGTGGCGAAGAAGAGGACGAGGAGGAAGAGGGTGATGGTAATTTTTCACCCTGCTTTCTCACCTTAGAGTAGCCAAATCCGGCCCTTAAACGGAGCCCTTTAGCAAGAGGCTTGAGTTACCGCACGTGGACGGCGAGTGCCAGGAGCAGCATCTCCCCCTTGTGGCTGCTCTGGGGCAGTTCTCTGCCTGCTGCCACTGAGGGTCTAGCCAGCCTTGTATTGTCCCTCCCCTTCCTCCTAGCGGCCCCGATCCGCCAGCCCGGGTTTGGATTGGTTTCCAGTGAAATCAGCCCCGGAGTTGGTTCTAACAGGCTGAGGACCGATCGCTCCCCATTCTGGCCGTGCTGCGTAGCGCAGAGGCCCTGAGGAGATGCTCTAGCTCATAGCGCGTAGTTGAAAAACCTGCCCTCAATCCCAGGAGCTGTGCAGGTACCAGCGAAATGGCACACCGACGGGCGAAGGCGCAGTCTGACTGGCCTGACCTGGCCGGGGAATGAGCCGGGTCTCCCTTTGCAAGGCAGGCGAAGAGCAGAGTGCATAGGAGGTCGATGCCACTCTCGTGCAGTCCGCACAATCATACTCCCTTCCCAGGCTAATGATTCATGCTAAGCAATTGGTTCCAGTTAAGCAGATGCATGAGCCTTTAGCTCTTTCCTGCAGTGCGTCTTATCTGCAGCTAGAACAGGAGCAAATGGCTCATTTAAACTTTTTCAAAATGTCTCCCCTTGCAGCTCCTGCCTCCCTCTGGTGTCCTAGCGTAACCCAGCCTGCAGGCAGGCGTCAGTGGACCACCAGTCACTTCCCTACCTGCTTCCCTTTTCAGCCTCCCCGCTCCTTGTCCAAGACCCACTTGGCTGAAAAACACCATCTATTTTTATACCCCATTAAGGCTGGGAGGAGGTTGCGAACCATTATTAGCAAGCCATGCCCCTTGAGCTCAACCTGAAAAAAGTCCTTTGATTAGCTATTCCTGGTTAATCCCCTGCAATCTTGGGCAGCAACACTTGGGTTGTGCTGGGCGTGGGGTTTTGAGGCCAGGAATTGAAGGCCTTTAAGCAAGCCCCTGTTTGAATAGAGGAAAGTCTGGGCTCCTGGCAGCAGCCCCAGGAGGATAAGGGGGACACGGCGCTCTCAGTATAGGAACTGGTTCTTGGATAGCTCACTGGAGATACACGGGCAGCCTCGGCCTTGCGGGATGGAGGTTTAACCCTTGAAGTTGAATTTCACCCCAGCCTCGTGGGAGCCTGGGCCATCTGCCTTTTCCATGAAACCCATGAAGGGCTGCCTGCTACTTCTGGGTGGTTTGCAGAACTGGGCTTCGCTGCGGGTGTGGGGCGTTGATTAGATACCTTGGTGGTGAGCATGATGCAGCCCCCTCTGCCGTCACCCCCACCCCTCAAAGAAGAGCATGGATACGATGCGGAGCACTGAGCCATCTGCGCCCTGCTCCATGGTTAACGCCTGGCATGGGCAGGGGAGGGGGAAGAGGGAGGCGCTCTTCGAGGAGGGGTTAAATCATGTCTTTCCAGCCTAACCCCGGGTAATCTCTGCGTGGAGGAAGTTCCTAAGGGCTGGTCTGAGCAGTCTAGGCATTGCATAGGAGAGAGAAAAGCCAGTAAGGGCTGCCAGTGACCCTCTTGCCTCCTGCTGGTTTGAAACATTGGGAACTAAACTTCAGCCCAAAGTCATCAAATCTGTTTTTAAAGACCCCTTCCATCCTCTTTAGCCCCCTCCCCCCCATCCCATCATTTGCTTTGCTGAAAGAAGCTCAGGCAGCTAAGTGTGCCCCCAATCAGCTTGACTGCAGTCACGTGATCCATCCAAGTAACCCAGTGCGTGAGCTTGCGGGCGAAGTGTTGAGCCATCACTTGAGGCTAATCTGGCAGCTCAAGAAGCTCGGGCAATACTGGGTCTGAGCGTCTGCTGGCAGGGGGCAGGCGGGTGGCTGTGCCAGGTGGATGACCCTAATCCCCAGCTGTCTATACGTGCAGCTCGTGGGGACATTTAAAGCCAGCTTACTGGCCTGAACGCTGTCAGTTTAGCTGGGCCTCCCGTTATGCAAAGGACTTAGGTTGGTCTGCAACCAGGCTTTCCTCTCCCAAGTCTCACACCCCTCCCGGTTGGACTCGGGCGCCGTAGACAACATTGTTCTGATCCACTGGCCTATTTGAGCTCAAAGTGGGTCACGTCTGACTCTCTCCCTAGAAGGCTGTGGCCTGTCAGCAGAATTTGTTGGCCGCTCTGATAATTAGAATGTGTTCTGACTCAGAACTAATGCGTTCTGGCGCTCTTAACTCATTAAAGATGGACTAATAGCTGCAAAGAGAAGCAGAAGTAATCTGGAGTAGTTAGAGCAGCCGCTAGGAAAGGCTTTTCTTTTTTTTTTTTTTTTTTTTTTTTTTTTTTAAAGCGAATTTGGTGCTGGTCGCTCTATTTATCCACCCAAGGAGTGGGGGGAGAGGTGGCCAAGCCTGGGGCTCCCGCCCGTGCCAATGCGCCCCACTCCAGATGCGGAGGGGACCATCTCTAGTGTCCAGGTGGCCCACTCAGCTCTTGGCCCCTCTGCTGAGGCCCCCCTACCCCCAGAAAAGGGCCGCGTGGTGACGATTTTGCAGCCCAGGAACCTGCAGCGATGGGCATCAGGGCCCCAAGCGGCTGTCAGGCGGTAACTGCTCAGCTAGGATGCAGCTGGCTTTGAACTAGTCGGATAGCGGCCCCGTCTCCTATTCCCAGCTGCCATCTTTTGTAATCATCCCCACCCTTCTCGTCCCACCCCTGCACGGCGGGCGTGTTGATCTGGTGTCTGGCTGCACAAGGCAGAGCCCGAGGGTGTCTGGTGGCAGCCGAGTGCGGCGTATGCCAGACCTTGCAGCGGGGGCAGGAGGGCTGTGCTGGGCGTTGCAGGGGAGCTGAGCCGCTGGCTGTCTGGAGGGGGGTCCCGCGCAGCCCGGCGCTGGGCAACGTTCACGAAGAGCTGGCGCTGCCCTTGAAGGTCTGAGGAGCAGAAGGACAAGCCCTGAGCTTGTCCCCGTAAGGGTCGGGTTCCCGTTCCAGCGGGTCTCTGCCTAGTCGGGCGCTTTGCTCGACCGCCTGCCCGCCTGGTGTCCTTTCCACGTCAGGCTGGACCAGCGTGAAGCTGCCACCAAAGGCTCACGTTCCTTGTTCTCCCTGCCTCTCCCAGGTGAGGAAGAGGACGGCGATGAAGATGAGGAAGGCGACGCACCCACAGGCAAACGGGCAGCTGAGGATGACGAGGTAGGTGGGCTGCCTCAGGCTGTGAACCAAGGAGAACAACCGGCGCTGCTGTGCCTGGACTCTCTAGCTAGCCGGGAGCCCTCACAGCTACTCGAGGGCTGGGAGAGGAGGGGGATTGGCAACAGTGCTGGGTGCTCGGGGAAACCCTGGGGTGGATTAGAGAGGGCTGGGCAGCCAGCTCCCCGCATTGTCCTCCATTTGTCGAGTCCTGATGAGCGTGGGAGCTGTAGTGCTCTGCTAGAGAGGAGTTTGGGGGTGGGTGTCCCCCAGTGCGCGCTTGGCTCTGCACACAGCCAGGCTGCGCATGGGGGAGGCGGGCGCTTGCCTGAACTCTGGGTCCCTTTCCACGCTGCACCCGCTCCCCTCGCGCTTGGCTCCGGCGTCTGCACTGACTATTCGGCGCGCACTTGGTTTCCAGCCACACACCAGAAGGAAGAAAATGCTGGGAGCCTGTGGGGGGGGGGGGTGTGAATAGGTACTTCCTGGCAAGGGGGGGGTCTCACTTGGTATCCAGGGGTATGTCTACACCGCATGTTAAGCCTGGGTTCTGATTCAGATTTGAGCCTAAGCCCCTCTTCCGTTACACACAAGTCAGTTCAACTCTCGGCAAGCAGCCAGGTCCTAGCACCCTGCTGTGGGGCGGAGAGGGGGTGGGTGGGTCAGAGCCTGATTCCCACTCACTGGGGGCCAAGCCCTGTCATTTTGCAGTGTGGACGCCGCTCGAGCCGCAGACCCGAGTCAGGAGGTCCGCAGGGGGCAGGCTTGTGTTTCAAAGGGACCTGGTCACTGGTGGGGGACGTGGGATGGAGAGGCACAGGCAGGCAAGGAAGATAATTGGGCTATTAACTCCTTATCCCTGGGGGGAGAGGAGACCTAAATGCCAAATCCCTTATTGCTGGCCCCAGCTCCACGGGGCATGTGCAGGGGAGTTTAGCTTCCAAGAGTCCTAATGGTGCCCATAAGGGCCCTCCAAAACACACACACCTATTGCTGAGAAGCCCTGATTCACTACACAAACGTCCTAGTGCTTCTTCCCACGCTGGCCCGAGCTGGGCCGATCCAGCCAGCGATGTGTTGGTGGCCCTGCAGGTCTCAAGCTCCCTAGCAATGCCAGCAGGAGCTGCTGGGTGAAAGAGAAGCCAGGCTGGCAGGGATGAGCCCCCTGCCTGAAACAAGGCTAGGCTGCAAATCGTGGCTTTGCCGGTCTACCCATGCAGTTGCCGGGCTGACCCCAAGTATAGCCACGCCCGAAGGGATGAGCGCTCCTTACGTGCTTCAAGGGGCTCTGGCAGGATTTCCCCGGGGCAGCGCCCGGCAGACCGTGGAATCCGCACCTCCCCTGGGCCGCCTGGCCAGGCTTGTCGCCGGCACCCACCCAGCCCCCTAACGCCTCTGCTCTTCCCCAGGACGAGGACGTCGATCCCAAGAAGCAGAAAACCGACGAAGATGACTAGGCAGCACATATGTATAATTTTTTTTTTTTTTTAAATAAGGAGAAAAACAAAACAAACAAAAGGCCAGCGCGACCTGTTCACTTTCAACGTCCCGTCGCAACCCCCCGCCACGGTCACCCTCCCCAAGTAGAGCGAACCTGCCTGCAATGCCGACGCCACTCGGAACGAATGCCCGAAAAGATTCCCCCCCGCCCCCCGTCAGTGGGGCGAGAACCCCTCTTTCCCCAGCACCAAAACTTCAAGGCCCTGCTTTCTTTCTTAAAAATACTTTAAAGGAGAATTTGTTTGTATTTTTTATTTACATTTTATATTTTTGTACATATTGTTAGGAGGTCAGCCATTTTTAAGTGATCTCGGATTGACCAAATGGGGGGGCTTTGAAGTGTGTCTCTCTCTCGTTACCCATCTCTGACTTTACTTGTGGTGTGACCGCGTCCCAACAAACCATTCTCCCGAAGGAGGAAAAACGACCTTGTAAAAAAACAAAAACGCAAAAAAAAAAAAAAAAAATTTACAATCTTATTCCGAGCATTCCAGTAACTTTTTTTGTGTATGTCCTTTAGCTGTACTATAAGTCGTGGGTTTGTATGAGATGGCAAGGCCAAAGATAAAAGGTTTTTTTTTTCTCTGTCTATGAAGTTGCTGTTTGTTTTTTATTTTATTTTATTTTATTTTTTTTTTTTGGCCTGTTTGATGTATGTGTGAAACAATGTTGTCCAACAATAAACCGGAATTTTATTTTGCTGAGTTGTTCTAACGAAGCTGGCTCCCAATCGCTGGTTTGTTTTTTGGTTTTATTTTTTTTTAAGTTGATTTGATTTGTCTGATCAGAAGCTGGGCCAGGCCGGAGAGGGAATTTGATGTTGGGATTTTGCTGGGCGCTCCAGGCCTTCCCTGTATGCAGTAGGCCTCCTAGATTCCAAGACCAGATGGTGGTCTAGTCTGAGCTGTATAATGCAGGTCCAGAGAACCTCCCAAATTCCTAGAGCAGATCTTAGCGAAACATCCAATCTTAAATTAAAAATGGCCAGTGAGGAGAATCCACCACCTTGGAAAATTGTTTCAGTGGTTAGTTATCCTTCTTGTTAAACATTTATGCCTTATTGCCTGTCTGAGTTTGTCTGGTTACAACCTCCAGCCTTTAGATCATGTCAGATACCTTTCCCTGCTAGCATGAAGAGCCCATTATGAAATATTTGTTCCCCAGGTAGGTACTTACAGGCTGACCAAGTCACCCCTTAAACATCTCTATACGAGCCCTTCCCTTCTGCGAGTGTCTCCCGGCTGAGGATCCTAGCATCTAAACGCTAGCCACTCCCTGGGAGGGAGAAACCCTGGAATGGCTGTGGAGGCTAAATACCCTCTTGATGGGAAAGAGACATGATTTCAGAGGTACTCCTCTGCGGACTTAGGCCTAGCTCCTCAAAGCTATTTAACTCCCAGGGGAATTAGATCCTGAAGTACCTTTCAGGAACTGCTCCTCAGCTGCCCCAAAGGATGAGCAAGTATATGCACTGCAAGGGCTCTGGTCTTTCAGCCGAGCAGCCTGCTTGTTTATGCCTCTTCCAGCTGGTTTCTGGGTTAGTAGGACAGCGAGTCATCAGGGGACTCACCAGGAGCGGTGCTAGAAGAACGTCTGGGTGAGTGTTTAGAGCAGGGGGTCTCCTGCAGAGGTTGTTAAGCAATTTCCGGCCACGGGAGCTGGTAGCTCCGAGAGCGGGAAGGCTCCGCAGGCTGGCCATTACGGACATGTGAATCCCAGCAAAGCTGCCATTTTCTCCAGGGTAGTTTCTTCGGCAATTGCAAGAGGCCTGGCTGTGGGCGAGAGCATATTTAAAGGTATGGACACCATCCATCCACCTAACCCTGCCTGTGGTTTGCACTCGGTTTAATCTGCCTGTCGCTGCAGAGTGTTGGACTCCCCAGCGGCATCTGGCTAGGGTTATTTCTCCTTTAAGGTCCCGGTGTTTCTATAGGGCACAGTGGCTGGGGGTGGGAATAGCACTCAGCCCATCCTGGGAGGGGCACAGAGCTGTATGTGGTAGGGGAGAAGCAGCTGGAGTGTGATGGGGAGGCAGAATCGGCCGCAACAGGTCTTTGAGCACTTTCATGGGCTCATGTCCTAGAGTGGATTTCTGAATGACTTTGTAGGACAAGGGAGGAGTTTTAAAAAACCCCCAGCAATCCCTAACCTGCGGCCTATCTCTGCTGCTTTGCTCTGACTTCCCTCCTCCGGGGTTTTACAGCTCGGAATCACTCAGCCTCCATCACCAGCTGAGCTTAACCAGATGGGCCGAGCGTTCGTGAGAACTCTCCCCAACGGGGAAACACTGTTCTCCGTCTGAACTGGGCCGAGACAAAACTGGGAGGTGTCCCCCCTGCTGTGTAGTCTTAGTTCCTGGCCTTGTATTGCATCCCCAAGAGTCAGTGAAAAAGCCCATGTAGGATGGAGCATGCTGCAGCGGTTTTAGCTGGTTGCAAGGGTCACTACCTCCTGTTAGTTTGAAGGCATCCAGCCCACCAATGCTCTGCACCTGAGTCGCTCTACACTTACACTGATGTTACTGAGCTCAAAGTCTGGACCATTGTCCTGAATCACCTGCCTAATTGCACTAGCAGCTGGTATGCAGCATTGTGGCCGTGTCCATTCCAAGATAAGAGACAAAGTGGGGAAGGACTGACTTTATTGGACTGACTTCTGTGGGTGAGAGGCAAGCTTTTGAGCTTACGCAAAGCTGGTCTTCAGGCCTGTCTTTCTTACTCAGCGGGATTTGCAATAGCTGGTTTTCATACCAGCTTTGCAGGCTTCTTCCTCTCAGGCTGCGCTGGCTGTGTCCAGCCACATTAGACTCTAAGGTGTCACAAGGACTGGTTTTTTTACTTACTACCCTGGCTCTTTGAAGGATGATTAGCAGGAATGAAGGGTGATTGATCGATTGGTGGGTTTTCCACTCTCCACCTGAATGGCTGCTTTGACCTGATTGTGGCTTGCATCAGCAATCGGGGCAGGGGGACAAAACTATGCACCAAAATGGACCTGGCAAACAAGGAGCGTAGGGACCACCGCTTTGTCCCTTGAAGTAGCTGGGAGCTTACTTCAAAGACTTGGGCTGGGGAAGATGTGTTGGAGGTGGAAGTGCTAAACAGAGGCAGGAATAGTAGATGGTGGAAGTGAGCAACAGAGAGCGCATCCCGTGCACAGCAGAGCGTCCCCACAGCACGATCAGCCAGCCAATGGCTCCTCCTGATGCCCCGCTGAAGGCTCTGACTTTTGGTGGGTGACCAGCCTAGCCCAGATCTTCTGTTTCCTGGTAGAGCCAGGGGAGAGACTAACCATCTTAACCCTTTGGAGACTGCAGACAGGGAGCAGCTGGTGGAGACCTGGCTCAAGGCTGGGCTAGCTCTAGCCTTGTCTGTCAGGGCCTTGGCCATCCTGCCTCTGACAAAAAGCGAGTCTTACCTTTGAGGGCCATGGCTGTGTGCACAAGAGGAATAAAAGATGGGGGCAGGGCTCCTGAACCCAGCCCTGACGCTAGGCTGGCAGCAGCGGGCCCCAGACCAGTTTAAGGCAAAGTGTGAGCTGCCCAAAGGATCTTGCCCGTCACTACGCCTTTAAACGCTGCAGGGAAAGAGAATGCAAAGTCAGACCATGGGGCAGCTTTCAGGCAACGACCCTGGTTTCTAATGCTTCAGCCCCCTCAAGCTCAGGGACTGCTGGGGCTTCCATCACTGGCAGCTGAGCTCCACCCAAGCTGCAACGGGTTTCGCCTCATCGCACCCTGGAGAAGGGGCCTTATCTCCATTTTACCGATGGGGAACTAAGGCCCAGATCTTCAAAGGGGCCTAACTTCTGCTGACCTCAGTGACTAGCCAAGGGTTGGCCAGGGTGGGAACTCAACAGAGGTCTCCCATGCCCATGGCTGGTGCTCTAACCACTGAACTGTCCTCCCCCTGCCATTTGCACAAGGATCTCTCTTTACAAGTGTGGGTGAGTTTAACCCCCGGCAGTACGTCGGTACCATCCACCCCAAGAACAGAGGCAGAGTGAGGGGCTCAAGGCCACACCATGACAGAGGCAGGAATGGAACCCAGGAGACCTGCTCCCCAGTCCTGTGCTTTTAGGGACCGTGCTTCTCTAGGGGGGGGATTCCCGCTAGGGCTGCGTGGACGGTGTTTACAGCGAGGCCAGTCCTGGCCCCGCAGGAGGTTTGAACTCATGGCTCTGTGCACGGAGCAGGCACAGCCAGTGTTTATGGATGTGCAAGGTAAAATATGCCCATAAGCTCCCGGCGCTATAGCGCGTGGGCGGAGTGAAGCGCTGGTGCCCCTCAGAGCCCCCATGGTCCTGCCGCTTCCCTGCAGTCTGAGCTGCTCGCTTCATGTTAACAAGGGGTTAAATGGGGGCTGGGAACCTGAGCTGGCATAGAGCCCGCGCCCGGCCAGGTTACTGTCCAAGGTCGCCCTTGCGAAAGGGAGGCTTTGTCTGCATGGTGAATTTGCTCAGATCCCATCGATCCATGACCAGCCCCCCATGCAGCTGCCCTCCTGTAAACCCGCATTGTGGAGAAAAGAAGTGGTATTTACCCCAGGGGAGCGCCGCAGGCATAAATCCTGGCTTGGCCGGCCTGCAAAGGGGTTTGCCCCAGTGTAGCTACCCCAAGGGCTGGAATCAGGGCAAATCCTCCGTGCAGCCAAGGCACAAGACATGGTCCTAGGGCGTCAACAACTGGGGAGGGAGGGGAACCGGTTATGGGGGGAGGAATGAGAGACTGTAGCGGCTGCGACGAAACCGCTGAGTTTATGAACCTCTGGGAGAAAGGGGGAGTGAAACAGTCCTGTGAGAGTGAGAGCGGGAACGTCTGCTCGAGCCCAGCCTGCAGGCCAGCTGCCCCTGGTCCACCGCTTTCGCCCAGCCCGCCCACTGTCCCCAGCTCATCGCCCTGCCAGCCAGCTGCCCTCGGCCCACCACCCTCGCCCTGCCAGCCCACCAGCCTCATCCAGCCAACCAGCTGCCCACCACCTTTGCCCTGCCCCCCCAGCCCCCACTGCTGTCCCCTCCCAGGCTCACAGTCAGGCTCTTTTGGCCACAGCTGCCTTGTATGCGAGGGGCTAACGGCCCCCGGGGGGTGCGTACTGCAGGGCAGACTTGATGTTGCTCATTGCCATGAGGGGGGAGCTCTACTCCCTCAGCCCTTCCCCTCAGTCCTGCCCCACCCCACCCAGGACCAGCAGGAGGTAATCGGGGGGGACCTCTTGACACCCCCACACCAAGCCCCCTGGCAGTACTTCCAAGGCAGCTGGGCCAAGCTGTAACCGTAACAGCTTGTGCCTCTTTCCCAGCCAAGCGCAATGGCCGGGCAGCTTGGGAAGGCTCCTCTCCCCACATGTGTGTCCCTCATGGGGGGTCGGGGGATACATGCAGACCAGCCCTTTGCACGCCACGGGCAGGGAGAAGCCCTGAGATGAAAGGGCCCAGAGGAAGCCTCCGTTAAATTGGTGGCAGGGGACTCGCCTTCTGCTCTGCCCCTCCTGCCACGGATCTCCAGGTGCTTCACTGAGCCTCACGGCCCCGTGGGAGGGAAGCAAGTGTTTGAATTGCCATCCTACTGATGGGGAAACTGAGGCACACCTCAGCGAGGTGACTCGCCCAAGCTCACAAAAGAAAAAAAAGGGGCAGAGTCGGGAATAGAACCCAGGTGTCCTGACTGCCCCTCCCCCACCCCGTTTCAATCACAGGAGCCTGCCCAGCTGGCCACGGGCAGTGGCCCTTGCCACAATCCTGGGCTTTTCCAATGAGGCTGGGTGCAGTGATAACAACAGCCACAAGGGGGCATAGGGGGCCTGACCAAGGCTCTGAGTCTAAGGTCTCAAGGGGGGCGTGAGGAGGGCACCGTGCCCCTGCCAGGTTAGCAGAACATTACGTAGCCACAGCTTCTGTACGCAGAGCTCAGTGCACGCACAGCAAGCTCCCAGCATCCCTCCAGGCCCCGCTCCGGGCCACCCTCCCATCCCCCCCTCTTTCAGGGACTCCTTACAACCCCCTGCACCCACCCCAACCCTCATACCAGGGGTTCTGTGTGTCCCCCATGCCCCCTCCCCCAGTGCCATTCACCCCTCTCCCCCCCAGGGCAGAGTGTCCCATTGTCCCCTTCACCCCATGCCCAGGGCCCTGTATGCCCCCCCTCATGCCCTTTCCCCATCTTCATTCCAGCCCTCCTTCCAGGTCCCTGTTTTCCCCTCCCTGTCTACCCTGCCTCCCCAGGGCCCTGCATCCCTACGCATTCACCAAGTCCCCCCAACCCAATCCCTGTTCCCGTATCACCGCGACGCCCCATCCCCCCAGTCCCATTGGATCCCTGCAGGCTGTCGAGTTGAGTTCAGACCTCTTTTTGTTCAGCCAATAAATCTCCCCGGGGGGGGGGCGGGGAATTTCCACCCCAAAAACACAGGAGAGCCAGGGGAATGGATGGAGTTCCTGGAGGATAAAGGGTGAGACCTGCAGGCCCAGCAGTGACGGTCTGGCTTTCCCCACTGGCATGTCAGTGAGCAATATTGATAAAGCACCTTCCATCCAAAGTATCCAACCAATTGATTGCAAACTCTAGACACAGAATGAGGTGACTTAACCCACCCCTGAAATGCAGCCACCTCTGGGGTGGAATACAACAGCTGTTTAACAACCACACGGCGATGCTCCACAGCAGAATTTAGTGCACTACATCCAATGAGAGCTGCAGGGGAGAAATAGGTCAGCAGAATAGAACCACCTTCTTCTCCGTTTCCATCCTATCTGGCCCCCTTGCCAGTTTCATTCCCACCTGTTCTGTTTTTCCACTTGCCTGGGGGCCGTGTTCCCGACGGATCTCCTGTAGTTTGTCGTCTGTCTCAGAGCAGCAGACAATCTAGACAACCCCGGTGCTGGGCTGGGAGGAGTGGCTAATGTTACTGACATGAGTTAGTATCCCTTTGCCGTAGCCTCTTTCTCCGCCAGGAGACTGGTGTCCCATTCCCTTTCAGTCTCCAGCTCTGTCTTCGTGAGCAGTCAATCTGGACAAGGCCCTCCCTCGCCTTCCCCACCATTAAACAGACACGGGGTGCTCAGACTCTCCATCCACGGGCTGCACGGCCTCCTTGCCACAAACCAAAGGGCTGCATCAAGTGGAAAACCTCCCCACCAATGGCGCATACCCTCCTGGTCCGTACAAGGGTGCAGGCCACAGAGACTACATGTCCCAGCATGCAATGCTCCTCGAGCCAAGCCACCTCGCCACCTTGCATTCCAAGACCTGTTGCTTCCATGGGCCAGGCCTCTGTATTAAAGGTGTGGGCCTCCGCCGGATCGAAGGGAGGCCTCCGTAGGACGAGGACAGGCTACACTGTGCAGAGCAGTGGGGGATAGATTATGGTCCCTGTGCCAGCCCCACACATAGGGGACACGGCCTTCCTTGAAAACCCTGGCATCGGGGGCAGAGATGGAAACATCTTGGGTGGGCCGGTAGCGGGGGCATAAAGCCGCCTTTGCCCCCATTGCCCTGGGCTGTGCTTCCAGGACGGGCAGCAGAGAATCACACCTTTGCTGTACATTGGGGCTGCTCATTACTTGGCCGGGGGGGTCCCTTTGTGAAGGGCCCTGCAATCAGAAACGCTTACAAGTACAAATTAGGCTTTGCAGCAGCGCTTCGCCCGACAAGCCCAGAGACAGGGACCTGGTCTAGCGAGCTGCCCACGGCCAGGGGGGTCTGCTCAGCTGCTGAGGAAAGGCAGCAGTTTTCCCCTTTGGAGTGGAGTGAGAGACATGCTCCTGAGATCCGCCAATGCCCAACATGGATCAGCCGGCGGCCTGGGTATGTTATGCAGAGGCCCCAGATGTCGGAGAACAACAAAGAGCAAGGAGACCACCCAGCCTGAGACTCGAGCCTTCCTAGTCACATTAGCCCATAGAATAAAGCGATACAAGTGCTTGCAATTAAACACCCTGGGCTGGAGCCCCCGCAGTGCCGCTTGCAATGGAGTGGGTGGAGCTGGGCTGGTTTACATCAGCAGAGGGCCTGGCCCTAAGGAAGTAGCAACAGGCAGAGCTTGGGTTGGAGTGAAGAGTGGAAGCGGGGTGATAGCCTGGCTCCAAAACAGGGGAACCTGGGCCACCCTGGCTCTGCCTGGAGATGGTGTAAAGATGGCTCCTGTGCTGGAGAGGGACCCAGCTGCTTTCACCAATACTGGCCTCTTCAGAGAGGCTGATCCTGGGCAGACGTTCGGTGGGGCCGTGATCTGCGCTCCAGGAGCTCCAGCTGGGTTCTAATCCCGCCGCAGGCCCCGATTCCCTCTGCAGACTTGGGCGAGTCACTTATCCACTGTACCACTCAGTTTCCTGCTCTAGGAAATGGGGGACAATGGCAGTTAATTACCCCCCTCCGGGGAGGATTTGGGAGGTGCTCTGAAGACAGAGTGAGGAGGCTGCACTAAAGAGGAGCGGGGAAAACAGAGGGGAAAGGCAGGAGGCTACCGGGCACCGTGATTGCATCGGAGGAAATACACAAGACAGCACCAATAGCCCCAGCACCTGCAGCGCGATTTGTGGAAGCTGAAGTATAATAGCTGCTCAGAGGCCACGGTGATGGGCAGGGTGTGAGTACCTAGAACAGAACGATCCAGAGCACTGAAATCTGCCAGGCTTTGGAGTGTCACGGGGCGGTCAAGTGGGGGAAGGGACGGGATGAGGAATCTGGCAAGCTGGGTTCTGTTCCTGACGCCGACATGGGCTTCTTGGCTGTGTCTCGAATTCTCTGTGCCCCATTTGCCCCCGTCTGTGTAACAGGGCTACCAGTGACTTACCTGGGAGGGACGTGGCAATACTCAGCCGCTACGAGGCACTTAATGTCGTACACGGCTGTGACGCTGTTGCAAATGCATCTACACAGCAGCAAGGTCCTGGCACTGACCCCGGGAAGCATCGTCTCTTTGCTCCACCCCACCGGTCCTTGACTGCAGCAGCCACGGCCCCAGGTGGTGCTGGCAAGCCAGGGCTCGCTGGGTGGGGTTGTAGCAGGCACCTTCAGTCGTGTGTGGATTGGCACAGCAGGGCCGTCACACACTCCCCAGGGCGACACCGTTGCTCTTTGGCTGCGCTGTCAGGGGCCTGGGGCAGGGGAACCTGTCCCTACTCTGAGGTGCTCCGGGGAAGAGAAGGCCGAGCCCCTGGGCATGTCCAGGGAGATGTCTAGGGTGAGGGAGGTACCACTCTGTTTCAGGGCCCATCAGCACCATCGTCACAAGCCCCCCTGTGCACACTCATCCTGGTGCTTTGGATCTAACCCCTCCTCCCCTTTCTGGGGGCAAAAGACATATCTGGCTTCAAGACTAAGCTTGATAAGTTTATGGAGGGGATGGTATGATGGGATAGCCTAATTTTGGCAATTAATTGATCTTTGACTATTAGCGGTAGATATGCCCAATGGCCTGTGATGGGACGTTACATGGGGTGGGATCTGAGTTACTATAGAGAATTCTTTCCTGGGTGTCTGGCTGATGAGTCTTGCCCACATGCTCAGGGTTTAGCTGATCGCCATATTTGGGGTCGGGAAGGAATTTTCCTCCAGGGCAGATTGGCAGAGGCCCTGGGGGTTTTCGCCTTCCTCTGCAGCGTGGGGCACGGGCCACTTGCTGGAGGATTCTCTGCCCCTAGAAGTCTTTAAACCACGATTTGAGGACTTCAAGAGCTCCGACATAAGTTAGGGGTTTGTTACAGGAGTGGGTGGGCGAGATTCCATGGCCTGCGTTGTGCAGGAGGTCAGACGAGATGATCATAATGGTCCCTTCTGACCTTAAAGCCTGTGAGTCTATGATTCTGGGTGGAAGCCAGCAAGGAAAAGCCTTCGCATCCCTGGTGACAGTGACACAGAGCAGAGAGGAGCACAGGCATCAGAAGCCTCCCCTCTCCGGGATTAGCAGCCAGTGCCGGATGGAAATTCCTTTGACTGTGCCGAGACACCCTGGGGACCGGAGCAGCAGGAGCACAGCAGCTAAATTAGGGCGTGCCAGGAGCTGGATATGCCTTTACCAGGGGAGACATGGGCCCCAAGCCTCCTTCCTCCTGAGCTGCCAGCCCCTCCACCCTGGAGCCTCTGGCTTCAAGTCCTGTGAGTTTCTCAGCCTGTTGGGCCCAGTAGGAGCGAGATCAGAGCCAGGCCCCCAGGCTTGTCTAGGTGGGGATCATCAGCTGCAAGGCGGCACGTGCTGTATCCGTGCCGAGCGGGTGCCCCTCACACCTCGTTCGTGGGATCGTGGAGCCCGTCTGCTCGGGGCTGCCTGTGTTAGCGCCGTAACTGGGGGAGCGGGGAAGCGCCCCCTGTGTTTATCGAGCCCCAGTGGGATGGGCTGGGGGGCCAGTGCATGGCTTTGCTAGCTGTGAGCCAGCGGGCAGTGCCACGCTGGGGGGTGATGCTCTGAGGCCTCTCCCTCTTGGACTGCAGACCTCCCGTCTCGCCAGGGCAATAAGCGATGTGAGCAGGTGGGATCCAAACTTGCCCACAGTCATGGACTGGGACCCCACTGCGCTAGGTCCCGTACAAACCCAGAACACAACCATGGTCCCTGCCCCAAGGAGCTTCCCATCTATGTACAAGACAAGAGACAACAGATGGATACAGGCAGACCAACGGGGCAGTACCAGGAAGCAGTGAGACACTATTGGTGAGCGGCCGTGGTCACAGCACAGACACAGCTTCCCTGGTGTCCATTTGTTTGGCAGCTTTCCCAGCAAAGGACAGTTCTGAAGAACGATTTGAAGGTGGCTAACAAGGTGGCTTTGCAGATGTTTATGGGGAGCTTCTTCCCAGCATGAGGGGCAGCCCTGGAGAAAGTGCAAAGGGGGTTGTTTGAACATTTAACAAACGGGCAGTAGTGGCTGAGATCATGGGCCGACCGGAGCCGGGAGCCCACATCTCGATAGTGAAGGCGAGATGCTCCGTGGTTTGAGCCTTGGCCTGCTAAACCCAGGGTTGTGAGTTCAATCCTTGAGGGGGCTATTTAGGGATCTGGGGAAAAAAATTGGAGATTGGTCCTGCTTTGAGCAGGGGGTTGGACTAGATGACCTCCTGAGGTCCCGTCCAACCCTGAGATTCTATGATGGGTCGGGTGGGAATTTGCCTGGACAGCTTCGGTTGGATGCGACAGAGAAGGAGGGATGAAACAAGAGGGGTGACGGGCAAGGAGAAGTGACGAGTGATCCTGGGGATCTTAAACACAAGGAAGGGCCCTGAATGTTAGAAGATGGGTGCTTAGCACTTTCTGAAAACCAGGTCCCTTTAAGGCATCTCATGCCGGGAAGCCAAACATCGAGGCCAGGGCCAGGTCACTGGTCACTACTGAAAATGTAGGTCTTAGTGACTGTGTAATGCCTGTAACGTGGGGCTGGATCTCCTGCTGGCTGGTCCCCAGAGGAGATAAGAGCCTACACACCATGTCCATGCTGTTCTGCTGACCTCCACGGGTCAGTGCGTTGCCTGAGGACAGCACTTTACCAAGAGACCTGACTGCAACCTGAAACGCAGCCCCGGGGCAGGGCGAGCTGGATTTCTGAAGAAAGGGAGATCTCTGGTGGAAAGCAGGAGAGTTGCAAGAGGACTGCAAAACGGCAGATTTTCGAACGCTGCCTCTGCTAGCCCAGGGGGCACAGGCAGGGAAGCGGCTGGCAGGGAGCTGCCCCTCTCCTGTGTGCCCTCAGCTGGGGTGGTCTGAAGGAGGAAGGTTGCCAGTGGAGACCAGACCCCCTTGCCTTGCAGGGACACAGGTGTGAGCATGTAATGTACAAGCCCCAAACAGCTTGTAGCTTCCTCCCAAAGATTGGTTTGCTACCAGACAAGCTGCCCTAAAAGGATGCAGGGGCACCAGATGCTCGGGACTAAGTTTTCCAAGGGACACTGTTTCAAACAGCAGCCGCTCCAGTGGGCCAGCTGCTCTGCCAGCAGTCTGCATGGCCAGGTACCGCGGTGGTGGTTTCTGATCACGTGTTACTAAGTGTCTGGCTAGTTCCTCTTGGGCGGCCAAGCCAGGGGACAATGGGTGAAGTAACTCGCAATGAGCCTCCTTCTGCTGCTGGGCCTTCTTCTTGCCCCTTAGGTAGCCTAGCCTTGCTACAGTGGGGCCGGGGGGAGGGGAGGTTTACTTGACTGGTGGGGCTGGGGAAGGATTCTGACCCCTCTGGGCACAGGCTGTATTTGACACAAGCAGGAGAGAGATGGGACCAGAGGCTGGAGTTGGCTCCCCCAGGCAAGGTCAGCTGGAGACCTCTAGCCATTGATCTCTGATGTGCGAGTCTGTGTAGCTAGGCCCACAGCCTCCTACTGCAGGGGGACAGACCTGACCTTCAGCTCATTTTCATTGTTCTTCTGAGATTCCAGTGTGAGGATCCTTCCTCCGTAGGTCTGCCAGCACCCCTCAGTCCCAGCCCGCAGCCCCCCGGTACCAGCCTCGGGCTCCCCACACCCAGCTCTGCCAGCGCCCCTCAGTCCCAGCCCACAGCCCCCCAGTAGCAGCCCCAGGCTCCCCACACCCAGCTCTGCCAGCGCCCCTCAGTCCCAACCCACAGCCCCCTGCTGTTCCATCACAGCCCTCTTCCAATGGCATGTCATCATTGTATGCCCCCCCCAGGGCCGGCTCTGCCAATGGGACGATTCCATCCAGCCCCCCGAATGCACAAACAATATGGTGGCGGCCGCACAGCGTGACCTCACACACACCATCCAGGCCAGGTCACACTGCCTGGAGGATGCCCGTTTGTAGAAGACATTGGTGTCCTCCACACGGGGTGACCTCGGACAGTCGGTGTGCGTGAGGCCACGCTAGGCGGGGGACACCCTTGTGCATGAAGGGGTACGGCTGTGAGCACACCCCTGCCATCTTCTAAGCAGCCCTTGCCTATTGTGTTGTGCTAGATGGTCCAAAGGTTTAAGGAATGCCCCTCGGCTGTGCTGGGAGAGGCCTTCCCAGATGTATGCCCCTCTGGTTAGAGGCCAACTACCTTCCTTCCCTGGAAGGAGAAATGTATGAAGAGCTGTAACTGGGTGGGATGTCAGGCCTCCCTCCTCGTCCAGCAGGGCCTTGGGTTCAACCTCAGGACAGGCGTGGGGGTCAGGAGCTGGGTTAGTGTCTCTTCCTGCCTCTGCCGTGGAGCCACTGCATGGCTGTGGGCCAGCATGTCCCCTCCCAGTGCCTCAGTTGTACCATCATCCTCACTTCATAGGCACTTCAGGGACTGGATCTGCTGTTTATTCGGTGTGTTGAGAAGGCTCTGCAGGGATGGACCTGGGGAAATACAGGCTTGTTGATAACAGGTGACCGGGCTTTCTGCCCAGTTCCACAGCCCTGGGTTGGATCAGCCAAACAGCACCGAATCAACAGAGTGCAATGCAATGGCTCCTGGCACACACAGGCCAGGCGGCCTTAGCCTGTGGCTCTGTCCGAGAGCACGCAGGGTGGCGCCCACCATGAGGGACAGCCCAAGCTGAATCAAGGCCAATAGCCACTCTGAGCCCATGAGACTGAGGCCATCTGACAAGCCAGGGGCCCAGTCCACTGCTCTGGGACAGCCCACCAGCAGCTGATAAGGGGAGCAGGGGGAGCACGGCCTGCAGCACACACAAGGACACAGTGCAGAGCAGTAGGTGGATCCCCAAGACCAAGACGGAAAGTGGTGGGGAGAGGCCAGTGGGGCCGTCGCTGCGGGGGATGGGGATGGGTTGCCTTGCTGGTGCGTGTGGTGTAGCCAGGGGCAGGTGACTTTCCCCCGCTGATCCACAGTGCTGAGCTCCTCGGGGAGGCAAGGGATGGAACTGGGCTGGCAGCTCTCTGGGCCGCTTGCAGGTGAAAGGCGCTGACTCAGACAGGGCGCGTTTGTAAAAGGATGTAAGACAATGGCATGCAAACCAAGCCCTCCATCCCCTCCAGCTCGGTCACTGCTCCCGGGGGGGTATGCAAAGAGCCATGTGTGACTGGCCCTGGGGCCAGCGCCGAGAAGAGCCAGCTAGCGCCCTTAGCTCAGTGCACCCTGCTCCTTTTGTCCAGAAGATTCAGGAATTGCATTTCAGCCAGGATCTGCCATTGGGTTTATTGGCCTTTCACCCCGGCCACTGCTCCCACTGCCAGTCTCATGCTGAGGGGCAAGGACGCATGGCTGGCAGCTGGAGCCGAAGATTTACAAGCTGGCCAGCAAGCCGAGGGCATTCAGCTGGGAATCCCAGCCGGGCCTGGCAACTTGAGTCTTCTCTTCCTCACTCAGAAATCTAGCGGAGCCCGGAGTTCTCTCCTCCATCTCCTGGTTTGACTTTTTTGGCCAAAGATTTCTGGAGCTGATTAGAACCCTGGGGCCCACTCCAGCCCTGCTGTCACAGCACGGCCAGGCGTTCGTACCAAAATCTGTGAACTGTCCGAGGTGTCCGCCGGCCTCTAAATATCCGAACGGATCTCGCTGTCTAGTCGGGAGGTGGCTCTGCTTGGCGGCTTATCAGCTGCGTTTCCTGGCTGGTTGACCCACTGGGCGAAGGATCATGTCCTCTCCGGGAAGGGACGAGCCCGTTTCTGTCTCCTGGGTGGTTTGGGTACGGAGCTCTCTCTCGCAGCTGTTGGTAGCTGGGCAGGCGGCTGATTCTTTGCTCTGCGCGCTCGCAGGATCCCACGCGGCTTGCTCATCCTCAGACCTCCCACATGGGGACTTGCAGGGGCGTGAGACTGAAGGCTGGTATCTAAGCCTCCCTTCCGTCCCGCTCTGGACTGGGCTCCCAAGGGGTTGGAAGCATTGTTGTGGTACAGCGCCATCTGGTGCCCCCGCAGGAGAAGTGGCGAAGCTAAGGATGAAAGGCCAGCCCTAAAGTTACTGTCATAAATCGGAGGCCACCCCCAATTCCACAGCTGTTCTGGGTGCACACTAGGACAGCAGCGGGGAAAGAGTCCCAGCCTCCCGCTCCGTCAACACAGGCTGGGCGAGGCTGTGTCGCCCAGTGGAAAGAGCACTGCCCGGAGACTCAGGAGCGGGCGATGGTGTGCGCACACCGGTATGACAATATTCCGGCCACTGCATCCAACTGCAAATTCACAAAGAGTAAATCACTAAAAAAAAAAAAAAAAAAAAAGGGGTGTCTTAGAATAAAGATGAATGCAAAATAAAACAGGGAGCTTCCGTTTTGACAGAGCGGGGCACAGAAAGCAGATCCAGTTAATATGGGAAGAAGCTGGGGGTCTCAGCTCCCTTTTCAGGCCCATAGCCTGGGGCTCTTACACTCTGGGAGTGTACAGACAGCTCCTTCTGGGTGACCATGGGCCAGCAGGGACGGTTACGCCCATTCCTGTTGCTCCTGGATCTGTCGCGTTCCCCTGCTGACGCGATATCAATTCGTCCTGATTTTTTAAAAGATCATCGCCCTTTAGCGGGCATTGGAAAGTTCCCGCTCTCTTGTGCATTCCCATGGATGCTCCAGGCTTCGTGCCCCTACCCTTCATGACCCATCCGGGCCGCGATCTCTGACAGACGCACCATCATGGCTCGCAGCTGTGGGGACAGGGAAGCAAGCGCTTGTGTTAGAATACCTCCTGGCTGGAGATTGCCACCTGGGAATTCTGCTCTTGGCATCGGGTCACGCTTTCCCCCTGCTTTCCGTGAGATCACAGAGCCTGAACGAGGGAAATGTCCTGGACAGGGTGAAAGGGAGGTGCTGGGAGTGTAATCCCAACCAGCTCCTGCACTCCTCGGCCACACCAGAGTCCCCTGAAGAGGGAGACAAACTGTAAAAGGCTAGGCCCTGGTGCTGGTTTATGGGTCATCACCTCCAGCTGGAGAGCCAAAATGAGCTCAGTGGTGAAGCTAAAGTCTCCCGCTACAGTGAAAAATATTCAGGGTTTGAGGCTTTCTAGAGAGGAGGGATGTTAGTAGGAGAAGGCAGCTGGCTGGGATTCTGGAGACTGGGGTTCAGGTCCTACCTCTTTGTAAAGCAGGGCTGGGGAACCGTTTTTCTGTCATGGGCCATTGACCCACAGAAAAAAATCAATCGCGGGCCACTCACCCTTCCAGGGTTGCACGGGGGCTCGGGGCTTCCCCCACAGGGGGGAGAGCCGACGCTTACAGCTCCAGCCCCGCAGGGGATGCCCTGGGCCAGATTAAATTAACCAATGGCCTGATCTGGTCTGTGGGCTGTAGGTTCCCCACCCCTGGTGTAAAGGGATTCATGCACTGCAGGAGAACTGCCTTGTGGCCAGGCATGGCATAGCAGCTCTTGCCCCATATGGCACCCCTTACCGACAGTTACACCATGACTGCGCTGGTCTCTTTTCCTCACAACTTGGCCCTCAGGCCAGGTCACACTTTAGTCCACCCCTTCCAGGGTGACAGAGCATCCGACACAGCTGTGGTCCAATGACCTACAGCAGGTCTTGCCCCGGTCTTTGGGCTGCGTGGTCCTCACACCCCTTACCTCCGTGGGATTCATCCCCCCATCCTCGGTGGCTGGAAGAGGAACCCAGCCTCCCTCTGCTCTGGGGTCCAGCCCAGGGACCCTGTGGCTGGCAGCCAAGGTCTGCTCCCTCAGACTGCTTCCTGCCTCCCTGGACGGCTTCCTCCCTCTTCTACCGCCCAGAGAGTGGCTGCCCTGTCTCTTGCTGCAGCCACTTTCTGCTACAAACTCCCTGGCTTTCTAATTACCATCCAGCCCCTCCCCAGCTGGGCTTCATTATCAGTGCAGCCTGGCTTCTTTTTCTTCGGCAGATGCTGCCAGGTATCTCAGGCCCACATTCACCCCCCCACCCCCCACCCCCGGGCCTGTGTGTGGTACACACCCCGGCACCCTCTGCCTTGCACTCACTTAGGCAAGTCACTTAACCTCTCAGTGGCTCAGCCCCGCAATCTGTAAAGCGGGGACGATCCTTCCTTTGACTTGTCTATTTGGATGGTAAGCTCTGTGAGGCAGGGGCTTTCTCTTGCTTTGTGTCTGGGCAGCGCCCAGCAAATGGGGCCCCGGTCCCAAATTTGGCTTGGAGCCGGAGATACTATGTAAAACTACTGATAAGGAGTGATAGAGACGTCACTCAGAGATCTCCGCTCTTTGTGGGATTGGCTTTTGGACACCGCGCTCTCTAGCCCTTCTTCATGACTAGAGCTGGTCGGGAACTTGCCGAAGAAGCTTTTTGTGGTGGAAAATGCGGAGTCATCGAACCCGAACCCATTCAGGGGAAAGTGTCGGGGTTAAGGCCTTTGGTTTTTTAACTGATTGAAAAATTTTTGAGAACAGTAACTGTGAAATGTTTTGTCTTGACATTATTGGAACAAAAAAACTCCATTTTGCCGATTCCAAACGGGTTTTGGGTTAGAAAGTTAAGATAATTATAGTAAAAAAAAGTCAAAAAATTAATCAGTGGCCAGACTGAAAATAAAACATTGTGTTTGACCTGAACTGATGTGTGATGCTGATTGTTGTTGTTTTGCAAAAAAAAATTGAGATGTAAACTTTTTGTTCCAATTTGGGATGGGAAATTTTTTAGATATCTCAAAACCCATTGTGGGATGAGAAACCTGTTTCCCACCCTGCTCTAATCCTGAATCCAAACAATTCGACTGCCCTCCCTGGACTTGCTCCAGCTTGTCTCACAAACAAGCTCGTTGCTCTTTCCCCTAGTTCATCTAGCCCCACCTCTCTCTGGGCCCATTCCCATTCACTGCAGCAGGGCAAAACTCCATCTCCGCCCTGCCTCCTGGTCCCTGGCATTCATAGATTCATAATGTTTAAGGCCAGAAGGGACCATTAGATCATTTAGTCTGACTTTCTGTGTAACATCGACCATTACATTGCACCCAGGTAGCCCTGTATTGAGCCCAATAACTTGCGTTTGGCTAAAACATCTTCCAGAAAGAGGGAGAGACTCCACCACTTCCCTTGGTAGCTTGTTCCAAATGTTAATCACCCTCACTGGTAAAAATTGGTGCCTTATTTCTAATCTGAGTTTGTCTGGCTTCAGCTTCCAGCCATTGCTTCTCGTTGTGCCTTTCTCCGCTAGCTTAAAGAGCCCTCGGCTTCCTGGAGGTCTTCGTGCCTTGACCATCACTGGTAAGAACGCTGGGACTTGACTTGACCGGGTGGCACATGCCAAATAAATAAATAGTATCCAGTGTTTTCTCCCTGTGTACACACTTCTATACTGTGATCAAGCCACCTCTCAATCTTCTTTCTGTAGACTAAATGGATTGAGTTCTCTACGTCTCTCCTTGCGTGGCATTTTCTCCAGCGTTGGAATAATTTTTGGGGCTCTTTCCTGCCCCCTCGAGTCACCATGTGGACAGCAGAACCGGAGGCAGTGTTCCAGTATCGGTCTCACCCATGCCCTGTACAGAAGTAAACTCACCTCCCTGCTCACTACTCCCCTGTTTATACATCCCAGGGTCACAGCTCCCCTTTTTTGCTGCCGCATCCCACTGGTGCCAGAGAGCCTTCTGCGCAGCTGCTGGCCTCTGGACCCGCCAGCCTCTGTGCCTGGCCTCATGGATTCTCCATCTCATCTCAGAGCATGGTCCCTCAGCTGGGTGTTAGAGATTTCCCCTTTCCCTCTCCTGTGATTGGATACGAAGCTCCATAGAGTGTTTGGAGGATGGAAGATGCTGTTCACATGGCACTGGGCAGCGGGGGACATCGCCCTTCACTCATTTCCGGGGTTATTTTTCTACAAACACCCATAAAAATAAAAATCCCTGATCCCCAGCCGGCCTCTGCTTCTGTACCTGCTTCTGCCGGTAGCCAGCGAGTCTCCAGCAGGAGGCCAAGATCGGCCGAGCACCGCCTGTGGGAGTAGCTCAATATGGCTTGCTCTCCAAACCATCCTCTCCCAGCACCGCCTCTCCCCACCAGGCCAGGAGTAGGGTTGTGGTGACAAGGTGGAGGGGGTTGCCATGGGCGGTCAGTGCCCCGTTGGCGGGCAAGGAGCAGGATGCAGCAGTGGCAGAGGAGCAGGACACTGGCCTATGATTCCTCCCCCGAGAAATTTGCCTTAGTAAAATGTTTGGAAACTATAATCATGTGACATCGATACATGGTTGCAATTCATGTTCTAGTCTGCAGCTGCTGTCAGGCATGGACATGAATGGCTTAGGTTTAGGGCTTCTGATGTTTTGTTTTAACCAATAAAACTCCCATAGGGCACCCCACAACAGAGCCTTTTAAAAAAAAGCCGTTTATCCAATAAACCCCAGAAACGGTTGCTTGGATCTAAGGGCTTGTCTGCGTGGAGCAGTAGGGCAGACCAAGGGGGTGTGATTTCTAAAGCGCACTAACATGTTTCGAATAAATTGGTCCATGTAGACCCTGCTGGTGTGTACTAATGGTTCCCTAGCGCACTTCCGCACAGCGTGGTTTGAAACAGTTTTACGTTAAAAACACATGAGGGAAAGTTACCAAGAGATGACTCATTCCGTTATGTACTACTGCAATGAATAACAGACATAAATCACAGCAATACATACAAAGAGAAAGCCTCGAAGGACCCCGACTTTTGGACAACTACATAAAACTCAAAAATTGATAAAAATAAACTCCAAAACCTGAAACAAAGAAACCCTGAAAAGCCAAAGCCCTAATTATGTTCCAGCTTTACAAAGAACAGTTTCTGTGTTGGGCAGGCATCTTACCTGAGGATCTCCAGACCCACAGGGTATTTTGTAAATGGGGAAGGAGAGGTTTAGGGGTTCCCCTGAGAAAAGGCTAGTAACAATGGGATTGTGCCCGTGGGCTGCCTTCACAGATGCTTAAACCCCCTTACGCTCCATGGCAGGCTTCCCTCTGTCTAATCTCCAGCTTCCACTTCCTGTGTTCATCTAATACAACCCTCTTCTTCATCTCACTTTGGGTGCAAGAGTCTTCTCCTTTTGCAGCTCTGGAAATAACTTCTCCTATCATTCACCCACGTTGACCTCTCCAGCTTGTTTCAAATCTCAGTGGAAAATAGCACAGGAAACATACAGAGAGCTCAGAAGACAGTTACATTTTCCGTAACTGGTGTTCTTCGAGATGTGTTGCTCATGTCCATTCCATATTAGGTGTCTGGGCTTGCCACATGTACCAGTGCTGGAAGTTTTTCCCTCAGCAGTATCCGTAGAGGACCAGCTCTGGCACCCTCTGGAGTGGTGCCCACATGGCGCGGTATAAGGGACACCGCCGGCTCCCCCCAACCCTCAGTCCCTTCATGCCGGAAACTCCAACCTTAGGGAAGGAGGGGGGGTCGTGGAATGGACATGAGCAACACCTCTCGAAGAACACCAGCTACGGAACAGGTAACTCTCTTTTCTTCTTCGAGTGCTTACTCATGTCCATTCCAGATTAGGTGACTCCCAAGCAGAACCATGGCAAATGTTTTGTGGACAGAACCCCCGCCAAGCCGTAACAGGTCCTTATGCATGAGGTGATCCAACTGGAAATCCTCTGCGAGGACACCGGAAGTCCCTTCATCCCATCTGCTGTAGTGATGAAGAGCTGAGTTAATTTAATGAAAGGCTTGGTACATTCTAAGTAGAAAGCCAAGGCCTTCCGGATGTCCAGCACGTGGAGACACCTCTCTTCAGTGGTCTTGTGCGGTTTGGGACAGAATACCAGGAGGAAGATGTCCTGGTTCATATGGAAGGTGGAGACCACCTTTGGCAGGAAGACCGGGTAGGGCCGCAGCTGAACCTTGTCTTTGTAGAAGACCGAGTACGGTGGTTCTGAGGTCAAGGCTTTAAGTTCAGAGACCTGTCTCGCCAATGTCACTGCCACCAGGAATGCGACCTTCCATGACAGGTGGGAAAAGGAGCAGGAACCAGCGGCTCAAAGGGTGGGCCGGTGAGCCTAGAGAGGACCAAGTTAAAATCCCACTGCGGGACAGGAGCCCACTGCGGGAAGAGTCTCTCGAGCCCTCTCAAGAATCCGACCATCAAGTCATGGGAAAACACTGTCTGTCCTTGGATCGGCGGGTGAAAAGCGGAGATGGCTGTGAGATGCACTCTAATGGAAGAGTGTGCCAGGCCCTGGTTCCTCAAATGGAGCAGATAGTCCAGGACAGCCTGTATAGAGGAACACGAGGGAGAGATGCCCAGCCCGAGCAATTCAGATGCTTCCTGACCGGCTTCCTGGCACTGCATTATTTCTGGCCACCCAGCAAGTATGAATGATACATCCCCTCCATCTCCCAGCTCCAATCGCTGCAATGGCTTCGCCTCCCTCCAGATCAGGCGGTCCCAGGGGGAGCTGGGCCTTTGAGGGGTTCAGGTGCCATTTCCCCTGCCATGACAGAGCAGGTGACGGAAAGCCAGGCTGCTGGGGATACATGAGGCTGCAGGATGTGCAGGAGCTAGCCAAGAGCCAGAGCAGAGGTGACCAAAGGCCCTGGGGAGCCAGAGGAGATGCCTGCCCGGAAGTAGGCACCATAGGGGGTGGCCTAGTGGAGCAGGGTGGGCTTGGGGCTAGGGCAGGGCTGCTGCCCAGGTTGTGGAGCACCAGGGCTGGGGTCCATTGCAGAGAGAAGGCAGAGGTCCCTCCTGTGATGCCATCTGCAGAGGGGAGCCGTGATGGGCATCTTGCCTTTTACTGGACTCTCCTTTTGCCCCGGATTGGGGGGCAAATCACCAGCAATTCCCAAATCCTCTGTCCAGCCAGAGGAGACATGGAGGCAGCAGGTGTACCCTGCTACCAGCCCAGGTACGCCCATGGTGGGCCAGGCATTTCCACAGGGCTGCATTTCACCCCAGCTCCAGCCTCCTCTCCATGCCAGTGCAGCGTGAGCAATTGGAGGGGAGGCAAGAGTTGCAACGCAGGCACTGAATGTAACGTGCCCTCAGGCCACCTGTGCACCATTTGTTTGCCTGAGACAGATAATTAACTTCTTTAAGAGGGCTCAATTGAACCAGCTGAGCGTTAGCAGACAGAACAGATCCAGGGCACCCGGCCAGGAGGAAGGCCGATTTCGCTTTTCAGGGAGTTGAATGAGCTCCCGACTTTCCCAGCGGTCAGGGATAGAAGGTCCAGCCAGAAACATGGCCAGCCATGCGAGATACAGCGTGAGTGGCATGCTTGCAGCGCCTGGCTGGCTAGATAGACAGTGCAGGAGAGGGGAGGGAGAGCTGGGGTGGATCTAGCTATTCTCCGCTTTGCTAGTGCCAGGGGAATGGTTTGACTTCCTTCCCCTCCGAGCCAGCTGGAGCCCTCCTCCCCCATTCATCAGTATGGGAAGGACAAGGTGACTGCGATGGCTGATGAATCTCAAACCACCACCTCTCCCCCCAGTTGAAAACCTCTGGCCTAAAGGACCTGGAAGCAGGAGCTCTGCACAGCCCCAGGCTCTGTGACTCGACTCCAATCCGAGGGTGCTTAATCTTCATCCATTCAGCCCACAGCACCTGGGCTAGATTCCCCACCAGTGGTGCCTCTTCCTGCTTATGGCTTTGACGTTAGGAATGCCGGTCTTTCCTGGAAAACTCACCTGGGGATCCAGCGGGTCTCTTGCATCACAAGTACCAAGCAAAGGATTCTTAGCCCAGCTGCTTAAGAAAACGGTGTTAGCCCTTAGGTAACTTGAAGGCTCAATGTACTGTTCGGAGAAAAGGCCTTTCTGTTAAAGACCCGACCATTTTCCTTTGATTGCTCCCAATGCCCACTTCAAGGAGGCTTCAGGAAATAGATAAGGAGGATGAGGCATGATATGTATAAACAAACACACAAACCCACATTTAGGAGGGGGAAAAGAAAGCTTTTAGGCCTCATCTTTAAGAGAAAAGAAGCACAGAGATTTGCAGGTAGGGTTGCCGGGCATCCAGTTTTCGGCCGGAATGCCCAGTAGAAAAGGGACCCTGGTGGCTCCGGTCAGGTCCGCTCACCAGGCCATTAAAAGTCCAGTCAGCGGCGCGGGGTGGGGGGTGGGGGTATGCCCTGGTACGGCGTACCGGTAAGAGCCGGCGCGCCGTACCGGGACCGGCTTTCCCAGACGGCAATTTAAAGCCCTGGGGTACCGGCGGCAGGGCTGCAGTGGGGATTTAAAGGGCCCCGGAGCTCCAGCCTCTGCTACCACCCCAGCCCTTTAAATCCCCGCCGTCGCCCTGCTGCCGAAGCCCTGGGGTAGGGGCGGGGGGGCTCTGGCGGGGATTTAAAGGGCCGGGGCAGTAGCGGCGGCTGGAGCCCCGGAGACCTTTAAATCCCCGACAGAGCCCGGCCGCCACTACCCCAGGGCTTTAAGGCCCTGCCTCTTCCGGTTGAGGCCACGCCCCCTGCTCAGGACTCCGGTAAGTCCTCTAACTTACTTTCACCCCTGCCCACGCCCCAACCCAGAGCCCCCTCCCGCACCCAGACTCCCTCCCAGAGCCCACACCACTCAACCCCATGAAGCCCCAACCCTCTGCTCCAGCCCAGAGCCCCCGCCTGCACCCCAAACACCTCATCCCTGGCCCCACCCCAGAGCCCGCACCCCCAGCCAGAGCCCTCACACACCCCTCCTGCACCCCAACCCCCTACCCCAGCCTGGAGCCCTCTCCTGCACCCTTGACCCCTCATTTCTGGCCCCACCCAGAGCCTGCACCCCCAGCCCAGAGCCCATACCACCCCCGCATCCCAAACCCCTCATCCCCGGCCCCACCCTAGAGCCCACACCCCCAGCCGGAGCCCTCACCCCCCCTGCACCCCAACCTCCTGCCCCAGCCCGGTGAAAGTGAGTGAGGATGGGGGAGAGCGAGCAATGGAAGGAGGGGGGATGGAGCGAGCAAGGGGTGGGGCCTCAGAGAAGGGGCGGGGCAGGACTGGGGTGTTCGGTTTTAGTGCGCTTAGAAAGTTGGCAACCCTACTTGCTGGTCACTGTCCCACCTGCCTCACCAGCCCTCAACCCCTCGTCAGGGCTCAGAGCCACTGCCAGGTTTGGGCAGGAGCCCTTCCCCTTTGGAGGAACCCTTCTGGCCCCTCAGGTACATTTGAGCCCCAACTCCCAGCCCTCGGCTGCCTCTCCCTCCCTCCCCCGCATCCTGTTTTGACTCTGCAGCCTTTGGTTTGCTTTCCGTGCCCAGCACTGGCTGCTTGGCATAACAAGTTCACCAGCCAGCAATTGCTGTCAGGAGCAGCTCCAAGCCCCCAGCCCTCGCTAACCAGTGACCCTCCAGGCGCGTCCCAGCAGGTCGGCTAAGCCCATGGTTGGCACCCTGGGCTTCTGAAGAAAGGAGGGCTCCTAGCAGCTGGCCTGTGGGAAGGGAATCGCCTCCCCGGCAGAAATGTAAGGGCCAGCATCTGATTGGGAGCAATTAGCAGGAGAGTCATTTACTGTCCGCTGGGATTCTTCAGAGCAGCTGCTGCTGACCCAGGGCGAAGCCCTCCCACACCCACAGCTCCTGGACAGGCTGGGCCCTGGCCTGAGCGTATCCGGACACCAGCTGTACCAGCCAGTGCAGGGACACGCCCGCTCTCAGCATCTCCAAATCAGCCCATTACCTGGAGAGTAATATTTGCTGGTTGTGGGGAATGGGCCACATGGGATGGGCAGGTCCCAGTAGGATGGAGGCATGGCTGGGGTGCAGGCAGGGGGAGGCTCCGACCCACACATTAGCCAGTCTCTCTGAATCAGGGCTGGCCCTTCCCTTCTGGGAAGCAAAGCCTTCAGCCCCAGCCTGTGGTGCTAGGCTCCTTCCCGTGGCCATGGTCACCCCAGGAGGAGCTGGTGCCCAAAGCATGGTGCCTAGGTCTGGCTGGGGAGCACAGACTGTGACCCACCCCTGGCTCCATCGTTGGGCTTTGGTCCTGCACCCACATGTCCGTTAGAGGCGCTGTGTGAGCTGGGGCTAGAGTGGAAAGCTGCTTCGCTCCACCAAACACAGGGGGAACTTGGTGTTCTCTGGGGCTCAGTCTTGCGCAATGCGCTCACCCTTCCCCATTGGTCCACAAGTCCCTGCCCTGCGCCCCTCCCCGTGGGCTGGTCTGCTCTGGTTCATGCAGGTCCATGCCTGCTGGCCCATCACACAAGCCACCTGCTATATATGTCTGTATCTGGTGACCCCTGGCAGCAATAGCAACCTACCAGCAGTGGGGCTTCCTCCCCAAACCAGCAGCCAGGCCTGCTCTCTGCATGGTGTTCCCCTCGGTCCATGAATCCACAGACTCGGCGGATGGGTTTCTGCTCCCATGTGGCTGGGTCAGATCTGGGTTCCCTGGCCTGCAGAAGGGTGCTCCTCCATCTGTGATGGGGCAGAAACTTTCAACAGGTCCTCAGGGAGAGGTCTCCATCTTGCTGAGCCACCTCAGCCCTGTGTCTTCTTCTAAAACTCACCACGCGAGTTCATCAGACCCCAGCACGGGGACGTACCCAGCACGTAACTCAGAACTCTGAAGCCAGCTGTCAGTGGAAGGTTATAAAAACCTTACCTGGGCAAGGCAGCAGGGCTTTGCAGAGCATTTAAGTCCACTCAGGGGGCAGGTGTGGCAATCAAGGCCAGCCACAGGCAGGAGAGGGAACGCTTACTCCTGGCAAGTTGGCCTCACTTGGCTTGTGCAGGAAATCCAGCAGCAGAGTCACTTGGGCAGCAAGATGGTAGAAAGTGCTTGTGGGTGGGCTTCACAAATCATTGGGAGTTAGGTGCCTAAATACCTTTGTCAATTGCACCCTGTCTGTCTATAGCACCTTCCACCCAAGAATCTCCAAAGTACTTCACAAACGTCTCTCAAATATGCTGCCCGAGCATTGTTCTCACTGTGCAGGGACCTGCTCCAAGTGCTTCCGTGAAGCCCATCAACAAAGCAAGGGATTTCTTCCTCTTCTTTGCAGCCACGAAGAAATGTCTGCAACCATGTGTCATCCTCAATGTCTCCTGCCAACCGGTACAAGAGAACCTCAGAGTTACGAACACCTCGGGAATGGGTTGTTTGTAACTCTGAACAAGACACGATGGCTGTTCTTTCATAAGGTTACAGCTCAACATTGACTGAACACAGCTTTGAAACTTTACTATGCAGAAGAAAAATGCTGCTTTCCCTTGATTTGTAGTAGTTTATTTAACACAGCACTGTACTGTAAAAAGGACAGGAGGACTTGTGGCACCTTAGAGACGAACAAATTTATTAGAGCATAAGCTTTCGGTCTCTGCTGCTGCCTGATTGTGTACTTGCGGTTCCAAATGAGGTGCGTGGTTGACTGGTCAGTTTGTAACTCTGGTGTTTGTAACTCTGAGGTTCTACTGTATTTGAATTTAGCCATATAGCACGGCCAGGTCTCAGTCTGTCCAGGAAAGGAGAGATCCAAACACCCTGGATGAAATCCTGGCCCTCTTGAAGTCATGGTCAAAGCTCCCACTTTAGTGGGGCCAAGAGTTCACTCTGTCAGTGGTTGGTGCACAGGCTGGCTCTGCGTTCCCATCAGCCCTTTGCTACGTTCTCACAGCCAGTGACGCAAGCTGGCAGCAGGCAGAGGATCACCCAGTTCAACAGCAAGAGACCACAATGAGCAAATGGTGGGGGAGGGAACTTATTTGGCCTGGCTTCACCTTTGTCGTGCAGGAACCTGGTAACCAGAGAACTACAAATCTCGTTGTCTTGGGGGAAGGAGCTGAACAGCCCTGTTCGGGACAAGACAGGTTCTGTGGGAACGGACCAGGACATGCATGAACACAGTTATATCTTCCACAGGACTGGATACACCGAGGGTTGTTACTACAAACGGAGCTCACAGCAGTTAATCCGAGATGCACCCACAGCCCTGACCTTGCTAGTCAAGACCTCCCCCTTTCCTCTAGCAGCTCTGCCAATGCACCTTGATCCTGAGCTTCTGCATTCTCTGCTATTCCAGTCACAGGCCGCCCACACAGACAGCTCCTCAACGCTGACCCGTACCCTGGAAGAGAAGGGGAGGGCTTCTCTGAGTCCTGGTCCGAAGCACCAGCTGCTATTCTAGTCTTGAGGGCTTGCCGGGCAGCTCTGCTGCGTTGGTTGGGGCGGGGTGAAGATGACCACCCCAGGAAAGTCCATCCCCAACCCTTCCATCTCTGTCCTCAGACCGTGTTTGAATCCAGCTGTCCAGAAACTAAAGGCCAAGGGAATTCCCATTACACAGTGGTTAGCTCCGATCTCTGGCCCGCTGAGTTTCTGCCCAGCTCTGCAGAGTTTTTCTTAAAGGCTTTCAGTTGGGTCTCCCCCCTGTACTGTTTGCGTGCTGAAGAGGAAGCCAAAAGCAGCGTGCTTTGATCAAGGTGTGGCTAGTCGTGGGTCCCTCCGATAGTATAAATAGACACTGTGGTGACAGGTGCTTCAGAAATGCAGCTAGAAGGAGAGATTAAAATCAAAGTGTGACACCAGGGAAGAGAGCAACGCTGGCAAATGGCCTGAAGGGACAGACCGGTCAGCGCTAGCCTGTTGGTCCACGTACTGGGGGCTGTTCTACGCTCCATCCGTCTCGCTCCACCTCAGGGTCAAAGGCACTTAAGAGCTGCAATGAGGCTGGTGACGCACCTGCCATCAGGGCCTTGCGGAGCTCGGCTGCTAGCCTCCCATGGGCAGAAACTATTCCTGGTCTTGAAGCTCCTTTGGCAGAAAGCGAAGGCTGACCCCACTCAGGCTGACCCCACTCAGGAGACCTTTGGTCACAGTCAGCGTGGGGTAGCACTGAGCAAGCCTTTCGCAGCCATTGGTGACCGTCGGGAGACCTAGGACCCCACCAAGCAACTTAAAACAATGCAGCAGCATCCCTCTAATTGGGGTGTGTGTGACAGATCAGTTATCAAAGCATCTCACTCACAGTCCTTGGTAAAGAACCAGCAGGCGTCTCTCTCTGGTGGCTTGTCCCACCCATGTCAAATGCATTCTGACTAGGGCTGTCAAGCAATTAAAAAAATTAATCGTGATTAATCGCACGGTTAAACAATAATAGCATATCATTTATTTAAATAATTGTGGATGTTTTCTACATTTTCAAAGATATTGATTTCAATTACAACACAGAATACACAGTGTACAGTGCTCACTTTCTATTTATTTTTATGACAAATATTTGCACTGTAAAAAACAAAACAAATCGTATATTTCAATTCACCTCATGCAAGTACTGTAGGGCAATCGCTTTATCATGAAAGTTGAACTTACAAATGTAGAGTTATGTACAAAAAATAACTGCATTCAAAAATAAAACAATGTAAAACTTTAGAACCTACAAGACCACTCAGTCCTACTTCAGCCAATCACTCAGACAAACAAGTTTGGTTACAATTTGCAGGAGATAATGCTGCCCTCTTCTTATTTACAATGTCACCTGAAAGTGAGAAGAGGTGTTCACATGACACTGTTGTAGTCCGTGTAGCAAGATATTTATGTGCCAGATGCGCTAAAGATTCATATGTCCCTTCATGCTTTAACCACCATTCCAGAATATATGCGTCCATGCTGATGACGGGTTCTGCTCGATAACAATCGAAAGCAGTGCAGACAGACACATGTTCATTTTCATTATCTGAGTCAGATGCCACCAGCAGAAGGTTGGTTTTCTTTTTTCTATATTCTTATTTGGGTTCTGTAGTTTCCGCATTGGAGTGTTGCTTTTTAAAGACATCTGAAAGCCTGCTCCACATCTCGTCCCTTCAGATTTTGGACAGCACTTCAGATTCTTAAACCTGGGGTCGAGTGCTGTAACTATCCTTAGAAATCTCACATTGGTACCTTCTTTGTGTTTTGTCAAATCTGCAGTGAAAGTGTTCTTAAAACAAACGTGATGGGTCATCACCCGAGATTGCTGTAACATGAAATATATGGCAGAATGCAGGTAAAACAGAGCAGGGGACATACAATTCTCCCCCAAGGAGTTCAGTCACAAATTTAATGATCGCGTTATTTTTTTAATGAGCATTATCAGCATGGAAGCATGTCCTCTGGAATGCTGGCCGAAGCACAAAGGGGCATATGAAGGTTTAGCATATCTGGCACATAAATACCTTGCAATGCTGGCTACAAAAGTGCCCTGCGAATGCCTGTTCTCACTTTCAGGTGACATTGTAAATAAGAAGCTCACAGCATTATCTCCTGTAAATGTAAACAAACTTGTTTGTCTTAGCGATTGGCTGAACAAGAAGTAGGACTGAGTGGACTTGTGGGCGCTAAGGTTTTACATTGTTTTGTTTTTGAGTGCAGTTATGTAACCAAAAAAATCTGCATTTGTAAGTTACACTTTCACGATAAAGAGATTGCACTACAATACGTGTACAAGGTGAATTGAAATATACTATTTCTTTTATCATTTTTACAGCGCAAATATTTGTAATAAAAATAATATAAAGTGAGCACTGTACACTTTGTATTCTGTGTTGTAATTGAAATCAATATATTTGAAAATGTAGAAAAACCATCCAAAAATATTTACTAAATTTCTATTGGTATTCTAGTGTTTAACAGTGCGATTAATCGTGATTCATTTTTTTAATCGCAGTTAATTTTTTTGAGCTAATCGCGTGAGTTAACTGTGATTAACCAACAGCCCTGATTCTGACCCGAGTCCATGTGGGTTGGAAGCAGGATGTGGTATTGTTGATTTCATCTATATTCTTGCCATCTCCAGAAAGACTTGTGAGCACCGCCCTCCAGGATGTGTCACTTACTGGCCTAACAAGAATCTTTGATGATAATGCTCAGTTGAGAGACTTCCTGGCAGCTGGTCCAGTGGCTGCAGAACCAAAGTTAGGAAAGGGGTGACCATCCCAGACTGAACAAGACTAGTCTGGGTGGGAGAAGCATAGGACTGGGTGTTATGATCTTTGCTCTCTACCAATCACCACCACAGAAGTGCCATGTGATCAATTTCTCTTGCTGGAAAATGGGCCCATGCATGGGGGTGGGTTGTGAGGCTCCATCAGTTAACATTTCTCTAAACTCCTGCCAGCTGTTCCCGCCCCAGAGTGCCCGCCCTACTGCTACAATTGCTTGGATTCAGACCAAGGTGAGTCACATCTGCAAGAGCAGATCCTGCCAGAGGCGAGAAGGGAGACAAGCCTAGCTGATCTACTTGGATCTGGGTCAGCGTTCCACCCCGAAGTTCTGAAAGTGTCTGGCACATTTGCACCCATCCCCTGAGCAGCTAAGATCTTGAGGGGAGACACTGGTATACAAAGGTGCCTAAAGATGCAGCTAGGGACCTAGCGGGGTTTACGAAAGCACCTAAACAGGTTAGGCAGATAGGTATTTAGGTGCCCCATGCCCACTGATTTCAAGGCACCTGAGGATCTGGATCGTAACTCCTGTTGAGACTGTCTGGCTACAGTTCTCTGTGCTGCCCTGGTCTCAGCGCCTGATTGGATTAGGATTGTGCTCACCTTGCGGCTACTCCCAAACCAGACTCAAACATCAGGGGGTGTCAGATGCAGCTGCTGGTGATCGTTCCATCACCGTGCACATCATGCTGTGCTCTAGAGACCATGTGGCCTTTTCTTGGTGGATTACAGCATACTGGTATTTGACACACAAAACCCTGTCTGCTCTGAGGCTTGCAGAGGCTCGACACCTCCTTCCCCCCCCCCCCCCCATTGGGCTCAAGTGTGAGCCTCATGCTTAGGTCTGTATGGCTCAGGAAAGAGTCATTGAATCCTACTTGCTGCCAGACCTCGCATTGGACGTACTGAAAGGCTCGGCTCTTGGCTTGGGTTTTTGCAGCTGGGTGAGAGGAGGAGTTTGGTTGGACACTTTTTTTTTTTTTATTGGTCACTGAAAAATATTTGTTAAAAAAACCCAACACCTTGCTGTAAGTGCCCCCACAAGGCTCCCTAGTGGGCACTGTTTCCAGCAGAATACACAAATGGGGGTTTACCCTCACTGATCGTTGTAGTACAGAGTACTAGGAAAGAAAGTGCCCTTGTGAGCTATTTTCCATGGTACCACAAGAGGGCAGCAGTAACACACAACACAAAAAGAGGGGGCTTTCAGTCCTTGCAAGGACACTGTTAATTGTCTTTTTCATGCCAAGGCCGGACTGAAGGCAGAAGCAGCACGGGGTGTGCAGTTCAACGAGAATGCACCAGAACACGGGGCCTGCCAACACACGCACTTTCCTGAGAAGCCTGGCTCGCAGCAGGCATGCCACACTGGACTGGAAAGGGGTGAAGAAGATTCCAGGCTGAAGCCTTTTTGAGCTCAGAAAGGGGGGCCCTGATAATGTGATAGAACCTCCCCCCAGCCTGGCATGACAGCCGCCTCTCTGACTAGGAGGAGTTTAAGCCCAGGCTCGTGCTTAGTGGCCATTTACTGATGGACAGCCCTCCCCATCGCATCAACCCTCCAGGACAACTGGCCTGCTTGTGAGCAGTCACAGACAGCTGTGATTCCAAAGCTGAAGATCCCCGTAAGGCAGGGATCTAGCTTCCGCCCAAAGCTAGCAAATGACCCAGCACCAAAATTCCTAATGACGCCAGTGGGACCTTTCCCTTTAACTAGGATGCTCCTAGGCTAAACCAGCCAGCCAGTTTTGCAGTATGAGTTGAAGGTCAAACTCAGCCTTTAGTGCAGAGGGAGTAGGCGATCTGACTCCCCGAGAAGCGCTGCCCCTGGAACGCGGGTAGGCTTGAGGTAGTGTGGTATGCAGCGGGCTTGGACCACCACCGCCTCTAGGTAGCTAAAGCAGAGGTTTCAATCGTGCGGCTCACAACCGTCCCCTTCCCATAATGCTAAGTAGGAGGTGTCCTGGCTAGATGGACAAGGGGAAGAGGATGAGAACCCCTGGGCTATAAGCTTGTCTCCAGGGCTGTCAATGAAGCATCATTCACCAGCATTCCACTCACCTAGAAACCATGCCCTGCACGCTGCCAGTGCAATTACATTACTCTGGTACCCTGAGGCCCCAGCCGAGATTGGGGCCCCATCGTGTTGGGTGCCACCTACTTGCCCCAATGAGCTTCACCAGGATGGGCAGGAAAACGGGGGCACAGGGCAGTACAGTGGCGTAATCACTGCCTCCGGCAGGTGACAAAACATCACCTTGGTTAAGATGGATAAGCTGAAGGCCTTTTGGAATACATCCTGGGCCAGCTCCTCCTCGGCGATTGCACCGCCCAGTACGCTGTATTAGGAGCAGTGCAGGTGTAGAGGGCGCCAGGCTTGCTGTGCCCTGTGCTGCTGGAGCCTAGTCTAATCAGCCTCTATTTCACACCTAATGAAACACACCTCAGTTACAGAGAAACAAAGTCAAAACCTCAGGCCTACCTCCCCACCCCCTTGTCTTGCTGCATTTCCAACATGGGCATCGCAGAACCCTCGACCACAGGGACAGCTCACATTCAAGAGCATGCTAGCACCTGATGCCAGTGGGACGCTACCTAAAAGCTGCCATCATAGCAACAGGTTGGAACAGGTGCAATTCTCCAAGGAGGTAATCACAAATGAAGACCGGTTCAACAGGAGCAAGCATAGGCTCAAGTGTGTGAAAATTAATATCCCAGGTATTACAGGCCCCCACAAACTGAGAGGCTTTTTTAAAAATCATGCATTCCTTTTTTATTAATCTGAAAAACGCTCCCTGCTACTAGGTTGTAGCTTTTCTTGTTGACAAGAAGCCGCCTCTGCAGCGTGTCACTGGCTAACTCTGCCTGAACTGCCAGTTGGAGGCATAGTGGTAAACATCAGAATGTAGCTCCATGTAAACACTGAAATGGGCTAAAACTGTTTACCAGGACAGTCGAGAGCAGCCCTGTGCTGTAACTTTACCTGGCGTATGTAGGTTATTTTGGGTTTGAAAAGCAGTTTGAAAATAGGAGGCTATGCTATAAAGCTGGGTAATTTACATGCGACTTACCTGGCGCATTCGGACTGTGCTGGCTTTGGGGCATGTGCGCCTGAACTTTGACCCGGCCCCCGGCCGCGAGCCCGCTTGACACAGGGTTTACATTTCATGGGTTAAAGTGACTCTCCTTCCAGTTTGCCAACTGCTTCCAAATGGAGATTCTCACCCCCAACCACACACATAGCCCCACCTCTCCTCTCCCGGTCGCCCACTGTATGATTCTCGGGACTTGTCTACCCGGTGATTTAGTGTACAGCAAGCCAAAGTGTGAATCTACAGCGCAGCAGCATGTGGGCCATGTGGACCCAACTACCGCACTCTGGAAGTTTCATAGTGTGCTTTGACGTACTAGTGTTTCAAACAGTCGTGGGCCCCACCTAAGAGATTGCCTAGTTGGGGCATGATGCTGGGAATGCTCTGCCCCATATATCCATTAGGCGCAGACACATTAGGAGGAAGCTGCTGCTGGGGATAATGCACTTTCTTCTCCCAGATCAACAATCCAGCATCAATTCAGGCACTGAAATGATGCATTTCCCTTATTCCCTATCATTTTCTTTTGAATCAGTCCCCATTCACAGGACGGTTTGATCTCACAATCCTCCTAGTTAAGTTCATCAATGTCCACTAATCATAAAATTGTCAGTGATGTCTGAGAGCAGAAACTGAAGGCACGGTCTGTGCAAGATTTAAGTTTACTAAGGGAATGAAGATTGCTAATGATAAGAAATGTAACAGGAGCTGTGAATGAGTTTGTGTGTGTTTGGAAAAGCCCTTTGCAGCAGAAGCGCCCTGTGAGACAGTAGATAGGCCCACACTGAGGAAGAAGGCCCCAGACAGGAACAGTGTGTGGGGCTAGCCCTGCCCCTATCAATCATGTATGGTAGAGAAGAGGTCTTTAAAAAGAAGGAAATGGCTGCAGTCAGCTATGGGGAAGATCACCCTGGGTAGTAAATGGGTGGAGTGATTCCTTAAGCCACAGGCGGAGCTCCCAGCCAGAAGATCTCCACCCAGACTCTACAGGGAGTGCAGCAGACTCCCAGGGTAAGCCCCACAGAGAAAGCCCCATTCAACCACCCAGCCAGAAGGACTCCTTGAAAACAGCTACACAGACAGCCCTGAAGTATGAAAGTACTGTTGGCCTCTTTCCCTTTCAGTTGGCTCTGGGAAGTTATTCTTGGGTGTGCTGGGACATTTAACTTCCTTTGGATCCCCATCAAAAGAGACTTAAGAAGGCCCACAAGGGCAGGGTCCCCCTTGCAAGAAATAAAAAAAGTGAGGCCTGTGTATGAGCCACCTAGTGGAAATAACTGGCTGTGGCCAGGGTCTCCTGTGGCCTGGGAGAAAAGCTTAAGGTCACTCTCTTACACTTGATGTTAGCCACTGTAGCCCAAACAGAGCCCCGAATACAGCATTTTAGTCTCTAGTAAACTCAAGAAAGAGACATCTTTAGTGATCATAGCTAATGCCTCTCTTCCTGGAGTTTGTGAACACGGTGGACTATGTTAAGTGCTAGTCTATTCAGTATAACTCCCATTTTCCAGAGGGTTTTGGACATACCCAGTGGAGTCTGGATAAACTAACGTCTGTGCATTGCTACCCAGGGAAATGAGTAAGCTTAGGTTAACCACTGGTTGAATGAACAGAGACAATCCTAGTGTGGAGGGGGGAATCTGAAGGAAGACCTGGTCATCAGCTATAGTTTTCACCTTATTTGGAGGAAGCCTTGAGGATCGAAGAGTCCAGAGAGAATTTAGTATGGCAGTGCTGACGAGACCTTTGTTCTGCTGCCGTTGGCTTGCTGGCAATGGGCTTTTACACTGCAGTCTGTCACTTGCTCACATTTTTAAAATAAGAGGGGAAAAATACAGCTGAAAGCGTTTCCATTCTTTGGACGGTACGAATGTTTTAATTCAGAAATTTGCTTTAATTACATTATGTAATATCAGACTATTTTACAAGTTTAGGATATGAGAATGTATAGACCACTACACAGAAATCCAGAGAAAGCATAAAAACTAAACATGGGAAAGGAAAAAGTTAACTTAATCCAAAACAAAGTGCCGAGAGAAGGTGCAAGTGGAAATGAGTGATTACTTACCAAGATCCAGAGAAGTACAAAGGATGAAACTAACATAATTTACAGTATTGGTTCTGCACAACCATTTTTTGCCCATTTTTACAGAGTCTTTATTTCCCCCCATCACTGAGCTGATGGTTGCGTCTCTCAGGGTTGGGTTTGGTCGTAGGGGAAAACCAAATAACTGATGGGCAAACGTCACAACCCCCGGTGAGCTGGTCCCCAGGCTCACACCTACAGGAAGTGTCTTCCACTGGATAGGCAAGGGGTTCTGCACCAAGAACTGTACGGAGGAAAACTAAAAACAGCCCCCAAAAGCCCCCTTATCTCAAACGTAGAAAAGTCTCACTCTGGAAGTGCTTACAAGGAGGTCATCATCGAAGAACTTGGTTTCTATAATAACGTTACCACTGTGGAGGGAAATTGAAAGGAAAGCAAGGAGATATTAGACAAAAGCAATTACAGAATACTACAGCTAACACTGCTCTTGCTGGCTTGAGCTAACTCCCTGTCCCCACAATACCCGCTGCCTTTTATTTAAGAATATTTATTGCACGCATTGAATAATGCAAACGGTAGCAGCACTGTAACCCGACGCCATCAGCAATGGACTAGAAGGGAGGGCTGTTCTTTACAAAGTGCTATCAGCCTTATTTTCCACAGACAATGAGACTTGCCCATTGCATTCCTATAGGGAGCTGCTCCCCCATGTCAAGATGAACCGTTTCTGTTCACTGGGTTGAATGGCACACTGGCTGTGTCACAGGGCAGAGCAGGGAGGGGATGTATATGATACCCATGAATGGTTAACTTCTGCACAATGTTTTTGAAGCCATAGGTAAAGTTGTAGCGTGGCTGGTCACCTTGTATTACTCATTCTCTACTGGGAGACATGAAAAGCAGCACCACACTTCCTACGCTGTTATTCCTCTCCATGTCCCCATATGCCCTCTAGCAGTCGATGTGATTCTCCCAAGAAATGCTTAAAAGCAAGTGTCTTGTCTGAACCGCAGTGGAAAGATCTAGTGTCCCACATGGAATATAGACTTTGGGTATGACTGCACACTCTGCTGGTCCAAGTTGGTTTTATGTGTTCTGTATACTAAAGCAGAAGCATAGTATACTAATGCTGGGTGTGCTGCAGAGTGAGAGATGCTGCTACTCATCAGCGTATCCAATGCAGCGAGGCGGTGGTGGTCGGCAAGAGCTGGGATGCAGCTGCTCTGCCAGCCCCACTGGCAGGAGGAGGTGATAGTCTACTCACCCCACCCCAGAGAGGGCTGGGTTGTTTTCAGACCTGACCTGACACTTGAAGTTGGGTCCAGCTGGGTTTGGCTCAGGTTTCAAGGCTCTAATTTTAGGAAGCCTTTGGAGAGTGGAATGGAGAACTGAGAGGCCTAGTAAGATTGGTGAATCTGGAACCTACAGAGAACTGGGGGGGTGGAAAATGCTCGTGTACCCTTGCCACCATCAGTAGGGCTCAGTCCTGAAAACTTTCTGCTTCCTGAGGTGGGGAGAATTGTGTCTCATCCAGTGAGCTTTTGTCTTTATTCTGGATTTTGCAGTCTGGCTTCCCCGGTGCTCACTGGGAGCTGGGTTTGCTTGCAGTGCCCACAAAAAGGGCTCCCAGGTAGCACTGCTCTAACCACTTCACTTATTGTTCCCTCTTCATAGTCTTTCCTCTTTCTCAAAAGTGCTGTCAAAGACTTTTGTGACATCAAAGATGGCGGCTGCAACCAAAGCTCCCTCACTGTATGTCTAGTTTCCATCAGGGCAGGGAGGGAGCAAAGGGAAGTTTGACAAGAAGGATCTTCTAGGAGCACACCAATCTTGGTGTGACCAGGTTCCCGCTATCTGCCTAAACTCCTCCTGTCTCTGCTGGTGACAGACAGAGAGAAATGTTTTGCCAGCACATATCTAGCCTGGGGACAGCTCCTATAGGGATGCTGGCCTTTTTTAGGGATTACTGCTTGCCAAGGGTCTGCCTCTAGGCTTCTCTTCCATCAAACCTCCCATTCAAAGTGACGCCCTGGTACTCACTAGCCTGATCTAAGTCCATAAATTGCTGATTTCCTCTGACATCAACGTGTAAGGAGTCAATTAGAGGGCTTTTATTTTGTTCACATGCTATTTTGCATAACTACGCTATTTTATATCCAAAAGAGGGTAACATATTTGAAGCCTGGCAAAAGAGTATAGTGTTAAACGAGCACCAGAAGCCAACTTCAGGTCACAGAGGTCCCCTGCGTGACACCACCTGAATAAGGTCTGCAGGGATCTCAGAGCAAGAGCCAGTCAGTAACAGCTGGCTTTATGGGAATGCACTGAGTAGCTGCTTAGCCTGGATGTTGAGGGCATTAGAACAGAATTTTTAAAACTCCTTCATAGTCACCTTTAAAGGCAGGTCCAGTATTTAACATAGAATCAATTCCAGTTTCTCAAAAGTCTTAGCAGCTCTATTAAAGCAAATTAGACCTATGGGAAGGAGGGAAATGGGGAAGTCCCTCAAGAGCTGGCAGTATGGAACGTGACAAAGTCAATATCAACTCCCCTCCCTCTTTCACATTTTGAACAATCCTCCAATTTTACTCTTCTGCACCCATGGAAATGCCAAGACCTGCTTCCCCCTTCCCTGTTCCTCCCCCAACCCCCTGCCCCCGAGTGCTCAGATTCTCTAACCCTAAGCAACTCACGTTAAAACATTAGCTGGCATCATCTGTGATTCTGGTGCTGCCTCTATCAAGGACTGCCAAGTGTTTGTGGAGTTAGGGATCACAAAGCCAAATTCAAAGAACCATTCTGTGAAGTGAAAAAGAGATCCAAAAGCTTTTTATGAAAACCACATTGGTCCTATTGCTCTTTACCTGACTGCACACCCAACTCCTAAAGCGGTCAGTAACTGACACACCTTATGCTCTGTCAGCAGGTTGTATGTAAACTCAGAAGAAGGGAAATGCTATGTAAAAACTAGGATTGTACAACTCAACCCGCACTAAACACCCTCCCTGCCTCCACTATGCCCTTGAGGAACAGATCGGAAGAGCAATGGCACAGTCATGCCACTTTTCTTGTGATTAACTCAGCAGAAATTGGGCCAAGTTAGATTTCATTGTTTCTAACCAATCTTTAGAGTGTTCTAAATCCTCCCCCTCTTCAAAAAACTTCCCCGTGTAAGAAAGCTCAAGGTAGGGGCCTAATGAATAAAACAAGGCAGCGAGGTTCTGAACTCTTATACCCCCTAGATTAAGTGTAATATTACAACAAGGCATTCTAGATCATGCTGTCACAGGTACAAGTCATGCTTGCGTAAGCGTTAATACGCTTCTGAAATGGTCTCTTTAATGCTCTGGCCCATTAGGTCCGACTAACACTCCACCTCCACGTTACTCTTAAAAATTAAAAAAATGGTCAGCCCATCTCATTACCCACAATCCCAGCATTTTACAAAGTTTCAGTTCACCACATTCTAGTACAGACTGTGTCCAGAGAATGGAGCGATACCTTCTAGACACTGCCCTTTGAAATAAACTTTCTGTTCCAGTCGGAATTTTTCCATTTGTTCTGCTGAGGAGAAGTTTAGCTCCCGAGACACGGCTTTGCATTTCAGAATTTTCTTAGGAACTCGAGCTGTGGAAGTAAATCAGACAACCATTACTCTGACGAATAATAAAACAAACCCTGCGCTATTCTGGCATGCTCTGAAATGCTAACCCAATGCAGAGGCTCTGAGCACAGTTCAGGCCAAAAAAGCAACTAAAAATGTGAGTTCCATTTTACAGAAGTGAACACTAAGGCACAGATAGCTTTAACCTAATCCCTTGCCCAGAATCTCAAAGCAAGACTGTGGCACAGCCAGAAAAATACCCAGGTCTCTTGACTCCTCATTCCTGGTAATGTACTACTGAAGCCCTGTTACCTCAGGCTAAAATGTGACCTGCAACATTACAAATTACTTAAGAAAATGTGCTAAACATGGCAAATAGGCAGAGGGATACTCTGCCCATTAAATAGTACCCTTTCCTCCTTCGGCTCCCCTTTTCAGGCTTTGTGTCATGATCAAACCCCAAACTCCCATTTCCCAACCCAGCAGGTGCAATTCGGGTGATTTCACATGGACCCTGGGAGCCATTCTGTAAGTGCACAGGAAGTGTCTGGTTCACAAAATACCTATCCCAATAAGGGCAATACAACTGTACATTTTTAGAGACAAAATGGATTTGGCATGCTCATGTGGCTGGGCTCTCATGGTGGGTATGACACCACCAGCAAATGGAAAACTGTAGCTGATTTTGTAAGATCTTTAGGGGAAGAGGAGGTAGTCTGGGAGCATCAGTTATTGTGCTGAAATGTCCCAGTAACAAGGATAAAAGGGCATATTCAGTACACTAACACGCTACCAAGCCCTTCACTCTTAAGTGGTGTGATTATATATCCTTACAGTGTACTAGAAAGTGTTTTCATGTAAATTTCTATTTTATGAGCAGAACTGCTCCTAAACAGAAAGCCTATCAAAATGTCCATGAGCAGACAGCAAGTTGCTGTTTAATAACAGGAAAAGCCCATCAAACCCCAGGTAAATCCATCTAATGAGCGATAGCTTAATGGACTGGGACTTTGATATGATGCTGATCTAGAGAGCTACAGGGGACCATGATGTAAGCTACCACTTTGTCCCAGGGAGGAGCACCGATCCCATGATTTAAAAAACAGAACCACAATGGAGCTGCTTGAAGTTTTACCCCCCTAATCCACTAATAGTTTTAAGCTATTTTCACCGCATAACACCAACATCCACCTCTGTTCCTTGCAAGTACAGACTGCAGCCTATTGTGAATATGGCCTGCCCATTTAATGATATAGTACTTCATTAAATCATTGTGCATTGTATTTATTTGGGCCTTAAGACATAGGGTGTTTTTCTGTTAATGACTGTAAATGTCTTAAAATTACTCAATAGTCTGTATTTTGCACAGCTGACCTTTGGAATCTTTTGCTATATATCTGACTCTATGGTCATCATGACCAGGCTGTGACTTGCTGTGAAGTGCCAAGACAAAATAATAGCTGTAATGATATTAGTACTATACACTTCTGACGCAGGATAGTCTGAAAGACATCGGAGACTCTGTTTTAATTAAGTCCCAGTTTACCTGTGAAGTAGGCAAATATTATTGCGGTTTTATACAGCAGGGAAATCTAAGGTGCAGAAAGGCAATAGGACTTGCCCAAGTGATAGAGCGGGGAATAGAACTCATGAGTCCCAATCTTCTCTTCTATCCACAAGAAAAAACACTCCACCCTGTAGTCTACAGAAGGTACATAGAGCCAGGGAAGCGTAACAGTCTGTCTATATACAATGAAGGAAGAAGACTCAAAAGCTACCAGTGCCTCTAGGGAGAAGTTGTAAGAGGAAGTCAGAGAACAATGGGAACAAATGCCTCAGGGTTTACATTTTCTGCTTCCTGCAGCCCAGTGTCTTACTTCTCCCTGGGCTGCTATTAGCTACTCTCCTCTCTTTCGTGCTCCTTTCTTGCCTTCACACCCAATATTACACAGTGGCTAAAAAGCGGGCAAAGCAGCACTACCCCATAGTTTAAGCAACAAAGCACCAGGCTGCAGAATTACCTTGTTTTATTTAAAGCTGTGTTTCAATTATTTTACTACAGTTGTATTTAAAATTGCTGGAAACTTTCCCTTCACAGCAGGCATCTGAATAAACCCTGTTCTACAGAGTTCTGATGTATTGTTAAATATTTCCTTGGTTTCAGAACCAGACCCGTATATGTTCAGTTGTGTTTGTAATAATGGCATTTCCAGTTTTTTCCTAGGTGTGCAATCCTAGCAGAGTATGTCAGTAGGTATGTTAACAGGACTGCAGCTATTTGCTGCTAAAAAGCACTGGAGTGAGACCAGGAGAGACTTGTCAGGCCCAAGTGGATGAGCTCAGAAGAGGCCAGATTAATGTTTTAACACAGTGCTTCTCTTATCTAACTCTGCATTTCAATTCAGACTCTCAACATTCCCATTACAGCATCAGGCCTCTCTTGAGCAGAGACTGTCATGCCCCACTGTGCACTGTTTGTGTGAAGTGGAAGAGTGTCCATGAGGGACCTGATTAGGAGTAGCACGTCCATTTCATTTGTGACCCAAACTAGCTTTGAAACCAAATCTCTGTAGCTGAAAGACAAGAAGTTATCCTGTGTCCTCCCCAGCCCTGAACTGTATTAAACAGCTCCAATTCCCATCCTCTCTACCCTGACAGCATTACTACTTAAAAAAAAACAAAAACAAAAAAAACCCCACTTTACAAAGGAATAATGTAAGAGTTGGATCCTGCTGCCACTCTCTGGTGCCATGTACCTGCTGCCCTTGCATGGTAGGAGATTTTATAATTCACAGAAAGATGAATGCCCTCGTATCCCCAAGCAGGATTCGGCCCTTGTCGTTTAAGCAAAAATTCATAAGTAACACTGACATAAACGGATGACCAAGGTCACGCCACTCTTCAAGGTCATGCCACTCTTCATAGACCATTTGCATGGTGCTCACATTATCAGAAAAGCCTTTTGAGTGAATTCGCTGAGGCCATGCTGTTCTATGCATAGCCAGTGTGACAAACAGTCTATATTGCGGTAAGCTTGCTTTCAATTACTATCCCTTTCCGACATGTTTCCACACTAGCATGGGATATTAGATATCAAAGCAGAGTAATGGACAATGGAATACTTTGCTAGGCCTCTAGGTACAGATACCAAAGGCAGAAAGGGAAGAGAAGCCACAGACAGAAGTGGAGAGCACAGAAGGGTCCCATTTACCATTTCAGCACTAAATTCTCCCAATGCTTTGCAGAAAGTAATAGGACTGGTCAAGCTGGCAGAGGGCCAACAGTGTGCACATTTCCCCATGTAGCTCTCCCACTGTGCCTCAACTGTGATCAATACAACTACTAGCCCAGTCCTAGTCACACTATGTGATAAGGCTTTCCCCCCCCACAAAGGATTAAGAGGAAAAGTTTGACAATCAGGTGTGCAGAAGTAAATTAACCCACTGAGCTCCTTGTATTCAGTCTTAACATCTCTCCTTTGTCTGCAGCTGACCCACCTGCTCCTTGTGCTGTAGAATCAAAGTCCAAGCAAACGGTCTATCCTTCAAAAGCAGTGCCATGCTGACTGCAGTCATGCCCTGTAGATACTGTATTACCCAACCCAACAGTGAGGCCACACTTTACCTTCATGCTCCACCCCAGGTACAGACAGATCTTCTGTTCCTTGCCAGAGGATTTTCCCCGTCTCTGCATCCCGAAGGTTCATCCAATTTCTGATTGGAGGTGATTAAGGAAACGAACTGTGCTTTTAGACGCTGTGCCCATTAGTCTTTGCCTAGCACTGAAACAGGCTACTCAGAATTAAGCAGGAGTTATACTAAAACCTTAGTTTGACACGCCATGTATTTGGACCTACAGCACCAACGAGGGGAGATGTCCTGCTCATGGTTTAAGAACAAACCAACATTAGACCAGAGTCAACGCAACAAGCGAAGGGCATCCACTCTAAGTTTTTCCTTAAAACTGACGCTCTTGGGCCTTGTGCACTATATTCTACTGGATCAGGTAAACATCACTGTATTGCAGGGAAGCAAGCAGCAGCATTAGCTTCTATAGCAGATAATTCTATAATACGATTCCTCATCACCATTCCCCCAGCTCTCAAGAGGAATGGGGAAAGGAGAAACATAAGAGAAACACACCCCGTGTGTCACTAGAGAAAGAATGTTGGATCAATTTTCCTGATCTGCACAGTGTGGTAAAGAACTTTGTTCTGACATTTTTGGCACACGTAACTCTCATATTAACTGGAATTCTCTAAGAACAGCACACCCCTGGTGGAGTTTCCCCAAGGCACAAGAGCTAAACACACCAGTAAGAGGGAGTAGGGAGTAAGTTTGTAAGTGTTATGTACCAGACTTCTAATGGTATGGATTGATGTAATACTCATGGAAGTTATATAGGAGTGTGGAATACAGACACTTTCAAAGGCACAAATAGCAATTAGCCTAAGTGTTATTTGTGCTGTTGAAAAGCTTTCCCATTGTCAATGCTGTGCACACACCCATACTCTGGAATTGGGAATCTGCAAAACTATTTTGGATCGTCAATATTGTATATCCTGATGAATAGAGTTATAGCTTTCAAAAAGGCTGAAGCAGACTTGCCATACTCCCAAAACCACACTCCCTGCTTCCACAGCTGATCATAGGGGCACTCATGAAGTCACCAGCATTTACATGCTGAAGTATTGGAGCATAGCAGGACCTCTGCCCTTTAGAAGATAGCTGCAGTGTGAACCTATGGAAAAACAGCAGAAAATGCCATTAAGACTTTTGCAGCATCCTCTCTAGGTACTGGTTAATTTGTCAGTGTCCACTATGTGCTTGGCACTTTCCAGGCATTCAAGAAGGGACATCCCCTGTCATGCAAAGCGTGCATTCTAAGACAGCGGTTTGAGGGAAGAATAATAATTAATCAGGTTATTTATACAAGTCAAAGCTATTCACTGAAGCAGCACAGCAGAGGTGGGTCTTTAGGAGTGAGCCAGAGGAGGCCTTGTGGATGAACTCAGAGGTTATGCTAGGTACAAAGGGCTGCCTGGAGGAAGGTGATTTTGCGAGAAGCTGACAAACAGGCAGATGAGGGTGGGAAAAACTGGAGGAGAGTTGGGCTGGGGGGCAACATGAAGCTTGACATGGGAGGATAAGCAGAATTATATGCATGTGTTTATTTTAGTTTCTAATGTACTTAATCTCTGGGCAGACTCACAAAACTCTTAATCTCTCTATTGCTCAGTGACAGTACTGGAAGTACTCAAGGTGTTTCTGGAGCCCGGGGAAGAAAACACATGCTTTAGCAGCTTTTATTTTACTTAGTTATGTATGTTTGTTTGAAAATTGTGTATGTGGAGGAGGGAGGAAATTGAGTTAAGATTTCTAACAATTTTTAAATATAAAATTTCCAACAGACAACCATAAACAGGGCTAGAAATGAGATATTTGCTTAGATAGCTGTGTGCAATCCAGACACCTATAAACCAGAGGATCACCATGAATGACACCATACTCCTCTATTTTAAGGTACTTCTATGACCCAATTACCACAGTATCTGAGCATCTCACAAGCTTTAACATAGTTATCTTTACAACGCACTCGTGAGGTAGGGAGGTGCAGATTTTAAAAGGTATTTAGCCGTTGCTCCACTCAGCATTGCAAAGCCTACGTGACTTAGGAGCCTAATTTTATTTTCAAAACAGAGTTACGCACTTGAAAGAAAATTCTGAGTGGAACAACTATAGCCTCATAACTCGATTACTGGCGTGAACACAACAGATGGATGAATGTGACATTATTACTTTAAGCACAGGGCTATGGGACTCTACTGACCTTCTATTTTTGGTCAGTAAAAATACTGTGTAGGCATAAAGGACAGAAATTGACAGTCTAAAAAAGATTTCTCTCTAGTTGAAATCCAAAGTAACTGGTCATTTAAATTATGCCTGCATATTGGACACTGCAATTTATTTTGACGTTAAAGGTGTTAGACTTCCAGGCAGTCTCCTTGTCAAATTTCATTCTATATTGATGTTCCAGTGTAATGATAAAGCCATGTGTGACTGTCTCCTCTGTGCTTTGTATTCTGTCAACCTAAAGATCAATTAGAAGTAAAAAGCTTAACACTAGATCCCGGCTGTCCTGAGTTTGTAGGTCAGCAATTCATGCAATAATTCCTGGCAGATACCTTGTATTTCAACAATCTAGGCTTGAATTGCAGTACCAAATGAATGTGGCTACAGAACTCCTAGCCATGATGGATTTATGTGTAAACTCAGCACAAGCTCTTGTACACGTCTATGAATGAAAAAATAAATTTAAAAATCAACCTGGCCATAGTTACGAATGCAAAACAGGGTTTAAAAAAACCCATAAACAAACGAATGGCACCAACTACCCTTTATACACTCAAGCATACTTTAACAGACCACTAGCCACTACACTAGCCATTTTAGAAAGTTTTCCCCCCCAAGAAGCTAAGCATTATGAAAAAGGAAAAATAATCTATCCCCACATACATACAAAAGATCATCTTGAACTGGACAAAGTCCCTCACATTCAGATTTTTAATTAAAATTTTGTATTTTTCTTCAACAATCACCAGAGAAATGGGAAAACTATTTCCTAACTCTAAATTTTAGTTCATTTACAGAGATTACTATATTGGGCTAAAAGGCACTGGTTAGGGAATACCTAGCAAAGCAGCAGCTACATTGATGACCTAGTTAGGAGCTTATTGTACTATTTCTGTCATCTTGCATGGAAAGCTTGGTACGAGGACATGCCCCATGGTGAAGAAAATGGAGGCCTTGAACCAAACCCACATGTGCTGTTATCTCCTAATGTGTTTAATTGGTTTAAGATTCTTTCATCCCAGCAGGAGAGATATTGTTACTAAAAATAAAAACCCTCCATCTTCTGAACAGCAGTGGGGACCTGCAGGCAGGATCAGGAGGGCATTTGATGTATCATTAAGCAGAAAAAGCACATTAATATGGGTTTAACACAATCATTCTTCTTGAAGAAAGCCTGTCTCAGAAGTTTGAGAAGGAAACTTGAAGGTGCAAGTTAAAGAGAAGATACAGCCCAGTGAATTATGGCCTCATGAAGATTAGACAACAAGGAGTAACAATAGTGTTATCTGTAATCTGGCTTCTACATGCAACATCAAAAAGCATAATATCCCTTACCAACACAGAGTTTTCATGCTTCTGTTATTTCCTATAGGATTTAAGACCCAATATGTCAAATCACCTTCAATCCTGGAGGCAGGGAACGATTAGGCAGAACAGCAGAAGGGAGAACTGTTGATCTATTTATATGCCACCACCTGACCAGGTCAGCAAAGTCTTATATAAAAGCTGGAATTTAACTTGCTTTATATACACTTGACAAATTAGCTTCCTCACACACATACTTTGCTCAGCCTGATAAAGAGAAATAAGACGTTCATTTCCAAACGCAAGTTACATTGTCTTGAACATCTCTGATCTATGTAGAGGAATGTTTCTTTTTATTTTTGTATCTGCCAAAGACAATTTTTTTTCACAAAGTCAGGATGTACTGATTCCTATTTAGACTTGGCATGACAAAAGGCTGCTAATTACGGATGGCATTGAAGGAGGAGGCATTCAGGAGGAATGATTCCTTTATAGTAGGATATGGCAAAAGAAACTATGCCTATCTACGTTGCTATTGTTTGTACTCTATGATATTTTCCTCCAGTGCACCTCAAACTCTATTTTGACTACCTCAAAGGCTGTGGCAGCCAAACTGCTGTCATGTCTTCCATGAATACCTAGATCTTTTAGTTTCAGCTTATGCCATCTTGACTGTTCTTCACCCTCTAGGAATTTTTGTACCCTTCTTTATCTTTCATAATGAAAGAACCTAGTTTTTGTAACCATTTTTTGCATACAGTCTTTCATCCTCTTCCCCAGCTTCTCGTTATCAATACGATACAGCATGCAAAAAGCTGTGCACAACACATCTGGTGTGATCAGGGTGTCAACAAGTATGCAGGAATGAGTATCCTCGAGAATAACTGATGAAATAGAGTGTGACGCCAAAAAGCTTCTACATTAGATTTGTGTAAGCAAACCCTTCCCCAAAGACAAGCTTGTGTTCTAAACCACCCGACTCGATTTTATAATGTTGCCTACAGTGGGAAAGTATAAACAACCAGGTATTCATGGCATGGATCAGCATATTAGATTAGAGGACAACCGTTCAGTTGAGTAGTAAATAAGAATGTTTAGTAGCCTATTTATATCAGATATAGATTTACCAGGTAGAACATTTTTATATTAGATTTTTCCTTTACAGCATTTGATTTTTAAGTAGGTAGCCCTTTGGGGCTTAGAAACACAGGAGATGGTCAGAAGGCTATTGGATTAAAGATTAGTGCACCCAAATGGCCTGTGGCTTCCCCTCCATTCCAGTCACTCACCCTGTAACCTCTCCAATGCACCTGCTGTTACAGCCCCTAGGCCGCAGTTCAGCAAAGTACTTAAGGTACGTCCTACACTGCAACAGGAGATGTGACTGCAGCATGTCTAGATATACCCAAAGTATTTTTGATCTAACTAGCCTGAATAACAACAGCAGTGAAGCCACAGCAGCATGGGTGTACAAGCCCGTCCAGGACCCTGGTTATGTATCCTAGTGGCTAGCCCACGCTGGTGCTGCCATGGCTTTGCTGTTATTGCTGTTTGAGCTAGCCAAATTAAAGCCAATTCGGGCATCTCCACACATGCTGTGGTTACACCTCCAACTGCACTGCAGACATACCCTTAAGCTGTATCACGGCCGTAAAGTCCACTCTGCTTGTACATAAAAACACTGATGTCTTGAAGGTTTTATAAGCAGTAGCTATAGGCTCTGGCAGTGTGCGTATGGAACATGACCTTCTTCCTAGTTAAAGACTAAAATTCAGTATAAAACCATATTTGAAGGAACTAGAAGAATATGAATTCTTTGTCCATATAGTTTGTCCAGTAATAAGTGCTGCAATAGATACACAAACTGATAGCTATTGCTCACGTGTTATCATAACCTTTGGGTATTTTAAGGAATCCACAGACCACTGTCACCTCCACCTACTACCAGGCAACATCATGCTCTCTGGGCTCCAGATTAACAAAAAAGGATGTTTGTATGTACATTACAAGTGCACATAGCATTTTAAACTCCACTGTTATAAAACCAGTTTTTGTAGGGGGTGAAGGACAAGCAGTAAATCCTTAAGACAACAATCACTGCACACATCCAAGAATGACTCAAGATACTACGAACCATAGAGGTGATCTATTAAATCCCTAAATGGGAAGAAACCAATTAGGCCTTCACAGCACCTCTGACGTACTCTGGTACTAGCTGTGAAGGAAGCTGCTCTTAAGCTTCCTGTACAGACCAAATCAATTGTGCCACTGCAGTCAGAGAGATCCAAAAATATTAACATGAACCATAAGATAGGATACAGCAGAAATCCTCCCCCAACCTACAGTCGTTTCACAGTAACTAGGTAATCAGGGGGATATATTTAACAGCTCACGGCAATGACACAAAATCCTAGAGTGTTTGTCACATTTTAACCAATACCAACTGCTTAGTATCCTTCCTACTATTTTTCTTGTCTTTGTTTTTACAATTCCCCTTATATCATTACCAACAGTTGCTGACTATATGATCCCATGTTCGCCACAACGTGCTTTCATCTTATGTCATACAGTCCTCAATTCAGCTGGAGAGTTCTTGGATTGCACTTGGTAAAACATCAACTGATATTACTGAAATAACAAGTCAACACTACATAGGTTCATTTTAATAGAATACTGTGTTAAGAGTAACCACTTAAAAGTAATATAGAAGTTAATACAGCTGCTTTATCTGTACTGTAATGCAAAATCCAGGTCAGATTTTACCACCTCTACTATGCAGGAAGTCTGGTCTTGTAGTTAAAGCACAGGACTAGGACACAGGTGCTGTAAATTATATTCATGGCTCTGCTGCACATTTCCTGTGTGACCTCAGACAAGTCACTTATACCTTGTGTCAGATCATCATGTGTAGAGCCTCGATGAGCTACTTCCCCACCAAGGGAATGTCGCAAGGATAAATCCATCAATATTTTTGTGCTGCTTGGGTATTATGGAGACCATGGAAAACTAAAAGCCAGCACAGGGTAACTTGTAATCAGTTTAGTTGCAAAGTGCTGCTAACCACACAAGCTGTAAAAAAAATACAGAAGCCATCTACTTGGCATATTTTGTTAATGCAGTAAAATCACGTCTAGCTTCTGCCAGTAAGGAATTAGAGTGCAAGGGCTTAGCTGGTGTAACAGCTGTGTCCAACATATAACCTAGGATTCCAGCAAAGGAGTCCAACTATCATTCACCATTTTTACAGCTAAAATGACAGAATCAGCAATCCTGTTAATGTCAACTAATGGAATTTGGGCATGGAGCCTACTTTTAGTTAGTTTCCCCTAATTTTCCTTCTAGTCAGTTCTAATGTCTGAAAATATTCATAGTTAAATCTTCCCAAGTTACAGGGAAACAGTAAATATTTAATATTTGGTCAGAATTTGGGACACCTGCAGTATCCTTAACAATACCACATTTATACTGCAGACTAAGAACTCTTAAGCCATAAAAAGGGGATGGACATTTAAAGGTTGGGGGGAAATCACTTTTAAGCCACTTCCAGTTATACTGTAAAATAGGCCAAACTTTAGTTTCACTAGCTTTCTCTCTTCTCCACAAGCTGAATGGGGAACTATTGGAAGGATTGGGCTTTTGAGGCAAGAGTTACATACCTAATGAGGAGACGCTAAAGGTCATCAAGTTATTGTGTTCTATGGGGCACTAAGCAAAGAGAATAAATTTGGTGGCTCAGTATCACAGCTTGAAAAACTTAGGTAAAGGAGAAACAAGATGACATTGTTTTAATATATTTATTTACATGTCTAAATTAAAGTAAGCTGGCATCTCAGAGGTTAACCCTTTTGAATTTTTATTATTTTGTGGAAATTTTTAAACAAATTCCAGGCCTCAGCAATTTTAGTCCCTACTAAGCAGCAGAAAATAATCTTGGCATCTGCAAACAGCCTTTGATTTCTTCAGACAAAAGCAACAATTTGTGACATCCCCCAGTAGCTCTTCTCTGCAGCCGATGAGAAGGCTTTCTTGTTATCAGTATGTACCAGCAAAAGTCCAGCCAACTAACAGTCCCAACAGAGCAAGAGGTGCTGTGCACTTCTGCTGTAAACACTTCTAAGCCCAATCTAAAAAGTCTCCAAAGCTGCAAAGTTGAGCATTTGAGTTGCCATGCAAGGAAAACAAAAATGAAAAAATACAATACACTTGTGGTTTATGGATATAACTACTGTTTAAAGGGACAATAAATTATCATACCAAACTCCCACAAAAATCTTTCGCTTACAGCAGGTGCTAGTGACAGATGGAGCCAGTTGCCTTTTACAGCAGCTCTGAAGAAATGGTTTGTTCGCTACTATTAGGAATTTGTTTTGTTCCCATGAGAAACAGACATAGTAAAAGTGGTTCATGGAACCAGACTACAGTGCCAGGGAATAAAAACAAGATGAAACAATACAGTGCTTTTGTGTTGGCTTTCCAGTGCCTATGTTTGTTAGGTTTCTTTCTTTGGCTCTTGTGAACTGATGTGCCAGAATTTTTTTGTGCCAGTCCCCTAGCAGGAAAAGTTGCAAGTGATCACATCCGGACATCACTGTACTCTAGCCAGTAAAACAATTATTAGTTTAGAAAAACCCAACATTGTTTACAGGACCATTACAGAAGTACAAATTGCATGAACAAAATGACTCTCTTTTTAATTTGACAACATGCAATTCCTGCCCATCCTGCCTACATTTAAATTGATCTTTATAATTAGCATGTCAGAAAAGCTTCAACTCATGCTAAGAAACCTTTGAATATTACCACAATTAATGTAGTTAATAATGCTCTGAAGTTTGCAGAAACAGCAGGGGACTCAATGGGAGTGATGTGTGCATCCAAGGGAAGAACTTGGCCTTTAAAATCCAGAGGATTTATCAGAACATAATTGTAAGGTGTAGGAACAACTATAGGAACAGAAGTGAATGCCGCTACAGAGCAAACTAATGGACAGTAAGTATACACGAGTAATTGAAAAGCCTACTGAAGCACAAAACACTGGGATTGCCTCAGAATAAAAAGACAAATGGAAGATCTTCCTTCACATGAAAAAGATTCCAGAGACCCTCCCCATAGATTTAGTGGATGAGCCCTATCTATATGTGCCAGAGTATTTTGAGAAATCATTCCCATTCCAACAGATATCATGGTGAAGGGCTTGATGTAAGAACCTCATTAGAAGAGAGACCCCTGGCAAGTCCAATCATGTTCAGATGGAAAATTATTTTAAATAGATGTTTAAAAGTCCCAAGAAGTTCTGAGACAAACTGTGTGTTAGATTCTGCATCTCTGCTCCTTCATGTAAGTATACCTATCTGTCTCCTGAAATCTAGCACAGTTATTCCATGCAATGCAACAATAAAATTATTCTGAGAAGTTGTGACCAGTCAGGTTTTGTATTTGCCTCCGTTACCAGATCAACTGCCACATACATTCAGTGATGGCCTATCAGTCCAAAATCCTGTTTGATATTTACACCAGCGACCTTCCCCAAATATCATAAAAATTTGTCTATGCTGATGACATTGCTCTGACTACACATATGTGGATTTACCTGTCATAGAACAAAGGACCTTAAAAAGAATCTCTCTTATATTAGCAGCTAAAACCAAACCCCACCAAGATTGCAATCTAAAAAGCTAGGACAGAACTGCCCGGGTCTTCTGTGGCCAGCAGATAAGAAATGATCCCACTCAGAGATATCTTGGTGTGACATTAGACCAAAGCCTCACAAATGACCAACACCTAAAATATCCACAAAAAAATTAAGATGCATTTAAATCTCATCCAGAAACAGGCAGGAACGATCAAGGGAGCTGATGCAAAAATTATACCGATCTCTTCACTGGTCCTTGTATACTTTACTGATAAATAGTGCTCACCCGTCTGGGCACGTAACTCCCACACATACCTTGTGGGTTCTCAACACCCCTATGCAAATCATTACAGGCACAGTAAAATCAATACCACAACTATGGCTTCACACACTGGCACACATCCACCTAGCCTACGTTTGCTGCAACATAAGAATTCTTCAGAAGTCCCATCGTATTTGAGGGAACAAGGATCTTCCAATATATGAAGACCTAAATAACATACTGAAATTCCAACTCAACTCCAGAAAACCTTTTTGGCTTGCAGTGCAAGAGCTCAGAGGCTCGTGGTATTCCCCCACCCCGAAGATCAAGGTGGAAGGATATCCATGTCCTGAACAAATACCTCATTAAGGATCCAACCGAAGAACCCCGTGTCTTTTCACTCCTGCGGAAAATTATGTTCCACTTTGAATGGTATCTGCATATCACCTGCCTACCTTCTCAATAAATGCGGACTGAGACAAGGAGTTCAAATTATGAACTACCTCGTTAACCACTATCCCAAATGCTTGTGCCCTGGTGGTAATTCTGCAGCCCACTCTATCACCTGAAGCAATTATCTTAGACTTGAACATTTAACATTGATATTTTTAAGCCATACAAAAGAATTAGTAGTACACCAACCCATTTTTCTCTTTGCAAGTCAGCTTTAAAAATGATTCAGCAACTTCACTCAGTCCCAACTCCTTTAGAACTTTAATTTCCAACATAGCAGAACTATGATCATATTTCAAGACTCTCAGCAATAGGTGAGCGATAGGAAGTTGCGCTGAAATAATCAATCAAGGGTTCTGGTGAATAATTTCATTTTCACAGAGTCAGGTTGTTACCAAAAGCCCACAAGGGAATCTGCCCCCCAACCCCCTAAATTCATTATGGCCTATTGTTCTTCGAACAGATCAAATGTGGGACATTATGATATTCATGCAAAGAAATTTAGCCTAACCGGAACGAGGTATTTTGAAGCCTGATGTACTCTTGGTTTTACAATTCATGTTATTTTCGTTTGCTTATAAAGGAAGACTTGGTTTGATTTCATTTTGGTTTTTGAAATAGTAGGGGAAAGTGATTTCACTAACATATCTAAAGTGATTCCTCACACTTCACCTACTAGCAGAGGATAGACTTGGAGGGGATAAACTATTCTTAACAGAATATCTGAACAAGGTAAACATGGCTGCTTTACCTGGTGTTTTTACACAGTCTCACTTAAGGGACCAGCACCCTTGTGTGAAACAAGAAAACAATTAAAAAGCTTTTAAAAGAGCACTGTTTCTCATAGCACCGTTTGTAGCCAGACCATTTTTGTTCCTTGAAGCCCTCAAATACTTCACTCAATAGAAAAATTGATATTTATTGAAAATGGCAGAGCTGAACAGCAGCAGGCTTCCACTGAACTCCACGCAACATCTCAGTCTGAATGTGTTCCTCTGGTAAAATAAACACCTGGCAGCAAGAAAACTCCAGATGTCTTCCAAATGCCAATATTTATGGGGAGGGATAGCTCAGTGGTTTGAGCTTTGGCCTGCTAAACCCAGGGTTGTGAGTTCAATCCTTGAGGGGGCCATTTAGGGATATGGAGCAAAATTGGGGATTGGACTAGATGACCTCCTGAGGTCCCTTCCCACCCTGATATTCTATGACTACATGCTTTTTTGTTCCATTCATCTTTCATTTCTTTCTTATCTCAGTAACCATTCCCCCTCTTTAACTAGTCTCTACTCAGGAGAGAGCACATGTAGCACGCTAATCCACTGGGCTTCCACTACTTTTGATAGTCCACAGATTTATGAGAGGATTTTTTTTTTTTAAAGAATGTGTAGTTTACAGCATTTCTTTATACATCTAATTCAAAATCAGAACAGACAGGCAGTCTAGAACCTTATGAAGAGATGGACTCCAGCACAAACTCAGTATGATGTATGCTACCAACCTGTACAATTCCAAACCCGAATTGCAATCTAAGGCGGGCAGGAGAGAAATGCTCTCTTCACCATTTTACTTTGCCAGAAGTGGTAGTGGCAGTCAGCCTATGCTAGACAAGCTACTTATACACTAGCTATGTCGCCTAATACTTAGCGCTTATGCTGTGCTTTACAAACATTAAATCAGGGGAGGCCAACCTGGGGCTCTGGAGGCACATGCGGCTCTTCAGAAGTTAATATGTGGCACCGACCCTGGGCCTGGAGCTACAGGCGCCAACTTTCCAATGTGCCAGGGGTGCTCTCTGCTCAACCCCTGGCTCTGCCATGGGCTCTGCCCCCACGCCACCCCTTCCCTTGAACCTGCCATGCCCTCGCTCCTCCCACCTCCCCCTCCAGAGCCTCCTGCATGCCACGAAACAGCTGATCGGGAGGTGTGGGGAGGGAGGGGGAGGTGCTGATCAGCTGGGCTGCCATTGGGCGGGAGGCACTCGAAGCGGGATGGGGGGGAGCGAATGTATTACTGTGGCTCTTTGGCAATGTACATTGGTAAATTCTGGCTCCTTCTCACGCTGGCCACCCCTGCTTTAAAAAATCCTCAAGACAACCTTATGAGACAGGCAATTATTATTTCCCAGTCTGTAAAATGGCAATAAGAGACTTGCCCACTGCCACTGAGTGAATCAAAGACAACAGGAATTAGAATCCAGGAAGCTCTTAGCCCCTAGTCTCATGTTTCACTGGACAATGCAGCCTCTCCCCCTAGACACCCAGTAATTGTGGTCCCTGGGCTAATGGAAACTCTAACTGTAACTAGAAAGTTTGGTGCAATAGCACAGATTGCTGCTATCATGCTACAGAGTTGGTGCCAGTGGCTTTCCTCACATCATGTTTCTCTTGCTTTTGGTGGATTCCATTCACTAATTTTTATTTTTAAAGGGGGATGGTGGATTTTTGATTCATTGCCAAGTATCACTAGTGAAAGAGTGGAGAGCACAAAGGGAAAGAAATAGGATGAGTGGTTTCCAGAATGTGACATTATCAGATTAAAATATGACTATGCAAATCATTGTTGCTACCACTGTTATATAATTGCAACGAATATTATACAAAGTGGTCAAGAAAGGGGTCAATAGAAGCTTGCAGACTAAATGACTCAGATTCAACCTTTAGGGACATATTGATAGATAACGTTTGTGGTTTTGTGTGTTTACATACATATTGTTAGAGATTAACAATGTAATCGAGCAGTCCCTGTCTATGCTGTATTCTGTTAATTCAGAGATCAAAAGGAAATATTAACATTTAAACGAACTGTAAACAGTGATATCACTGTATTCATCTCTTTGAAATGTATAGCAAATCACCTTTGAATGGTGGAAAACAGGCAACTGCCTTATGTTAATCACTGTAGCTAATTACCCATGATGCTTAGGAAATAGGTCTACTTCAAAGTCTCCATGATTGCCTATTGTTCACCTAAGGACTCCGAGCTATCAAAAGAAGGCCCGGAACTATATAAAAACCCTTGGGTCCTGATCCTTTTTATCTCAGATCTGCTTGATGCTTCATGCAGGGGAAACTTAAGTCCTAAGAGTGAAATTTCCAGCTCTATCTGGATCACCCTGAATATGAACATTGGACTATAACCTATGGACTAATTCTGAAAGAACTCTTTGCAGCTACAAAGCTCACCATCTCTATTATGAATCTGATCTCAGAACTGTATTCGTGTCTGTATGTATATTGATCTTTTAACCAAATACTCTTTTCTTTTTTAAGAAATTTTAGTTTAGTTAATAAAGAATTGGCTGTAAACGTGTATTTGGGTAAAATCTGGAATATTCATTAACCTGGGAGATAATGTGTCCAATCCTTTGGATTGGTAGAACTTTCTTATATGATGAATAAGATTTTCAGTAATTCTCATCATATTTGACTTGGGTGTCTGGGTGGAGGCCTAAGCCTGGGTTGCTTTAAGGGAACTGTGTTGTTGGTTTCTGGGTAACGAGTGAAGTATTATAGAAGCTTCTTTTGTGCTGGTTTGGTAAATTTAAGTTTGGGAATATCCACCAGCTTTGAGGATTGTCTGCCCCATTCTTTGCCGTTTACCCTAACTGAGTAACTATAGCATGGGTCCCTGGGACCCCAGTCACATAGAATAAGAATTATTTTTCACTTGGTCTAACGTGGCACATAAGCAGAACAAAATGTGACTTGTCAGCACCAACAGCAGCAAAATGTTTCTAACTAGAAAAGTGAGCAAACCCTACGAAGCACATCCATAACCTACTATTCTTGTATTCACACAGCCCTTACCTAAAAGGTCATACAAAAACATGATATTGTTTGTTCCTCAACTCAGTTTGTTAATCAAAATGGATTTGTCCTACTAAAGTATTTAGTTTCTCTTTTAAGGGTTTTTCTTTTAAAGTTTGTGACATACACACATTTTACTAAACCCAGATTTAGTCAGACTCTTCAATAAAATCTATAAATTGGCCATGTTTCACATCTTTTTTAGGGGTTTTTGTTTATTTGCAACAAGTGTCCGCAGGCAAATGGAAATAAGATTCCCCTCAAAAGGAGACGCCCTTGCAGCTCAGTTATCAATATATAAATTTTAAAAACACACAATAGCTCCCTTCCACTTAAGGCATACATCGTAAGTGGTAAAAGGGAATGCATTCTGAACGAGTGAGGTCACAACACCTTTCCAAAAATACTCCTTAGACTAGCTGCCTTCAACACTGTAGGCTCCAGAAACAGTAGTACTAGCTTTGCAAAATGTGGTTAGCTGTTAGCCTTTCTCCTTCTAAATTTAGGACAGATAACTACGACAAATCACTTTCTGAATGATCATTCAGGGCCTGTTGCAGAGACCCACCTAGAGTCCATTCAGTACAGAATAACTGAAGCCCTTTTCAGAGATTAAACTTCTAAAAAGAACTCAAGAGCTGACCCAACATAAATATCACCGATATAAATATGTCCAAATAGTCTCATATTATCTTCACTTCCTCAGCACTTGCAAACATATGAATCTTTCAGCTCTGGGGATCAAGATTTATACCACCATCTTGACACTAAACACCAGTGCTCCAGCACTATTAGTCTATGGTAGTATAAATGAATATGCCAACTCCTGAACGTATTTGGTTAAAATACTAAAAATAGTTCATTTCTTCTAACCATGATGATGCCTCCAAGAGGAATGCCGAATGACCAAAACAGGACTATACAAATGGAGCTGTAACTCAGAGACATTCCATTACAAAATTAACACTTCAGGAGTAGGTGCTTCCACATCAAGTTGATTCGGGAAATCCTGAGTTCTGGGGTCAGAGTGTTTATAGACAGAGAGCAAGAAGAACTTGGAGAGAAACCAGGCTCCATTTGCTTTTTACTGCTGTCATCCAAGTTTATGTCTTGCCCCTTATTTCATTGATCTGTACTTTACAGTCAGAACCTATTGATATCAGTCTAGAACAGACAAATGCTCTGATTTAGCACCGCTTTGGGACAGTGTGTGTTCATTGCTGGAGAAAAAGGAAGCAGTCCCTCTAGCAAACCGTTTCTGTGAGGGGTTTACATCTGCTAAGAATTACTGGATGTATAGTTGTAGGAAGTTACAAAGGTTTAGAAGAAAATGGGAAGTGACTGACAGAAACATCAGAGCATCTAAACACCCTTGAAGTAAAAACCTGCTGTTCCTTTTTCCTGCCGTTCCTGCAGAACAAACAAAATGGATCAAGGAAAGCTGGTTTATATCCAGAGCATTTTAGTTTAACCAATGTAGACCTCTTGGCTTTTGCCAATAACTTGTTCTATTTAGTTTTCCAGTTTTACAGTCTCAATGGGACCTCTTTAATGAAGAAACCAGGTGTTCCAACCCCAGTGTTCTCTAACTGGCCAGGAAGAATATACAACATACATACATACATACACACACACACACACACATATATATATATGAAAGCAAGTGTCTTTAAAGTCTAATTCTAAATCCAAGTCTCCTGGCAGAAGAATTCCAATGATGTGCAATTAAGACCTCTATTCTAATAAGAAATTTAAATGAATGAATCATGTAAACCCTCCCTTGATAGTACTCTTGTAATACCTACACATGAAAGGATAAAGAACAAACTCTTTCCTTGCTTAAAAACAAAAACAAAACAAAAAACACAAAAACCTTGATTTCCTTGATTTTATGTTAGACCATGCACAGAAGCATGTACACCACAGAAGTGTTCTTTGCCTTAGTGAACAGTTTTTTATAGATTTCAATAAATATTGCCCTCTGGCAAGGATGATGAAATTGACACATAAGTAATCTACGGTTTGGTCTATTTTTAAACATACTGTTACCAGATTTGATGGTATCGCTGTAAAAAAATACATTGATAAAGTCTGAGAAATAGGATGACGAGAATACATTTGATGTCAGTAACTCTCACTTTCATATTTGTGGGGGTTTAAAAACATTTGAGAAATATAGTCCTGCCATGAGTGCAGGGGACTGGACTAGATGACCTCTCGAGGTCACTTCCAGCCCTAGGATTCTATAGTAGGGACAAAGGGGAAAGCTTACTTCTGGCCAACAATCTTGCAAGCTCAATTTCCACACTGCAGAGCAACTTTATGAAGCAGTTATAAACCAATTTTTTTAAAATAGAAAAAACAACACTCAATTAGAATTGTATTACTGAAATGCTGTGACAGATTCCAGATAGAACCAGAACAACCCTATGTTTATTACTATGCTTTAATTGCTTATTTTCGATCAATTCCCACTATAGGACAAACAAGGACACCATGGGGGATGCAACTCCCCTGATAATGCCATCAGAACATGACCATGCAATGACAACAGTACTTTGAATAATGGCTTCCTTATGTTTGATTTATAAATCCAAAAGAGCCATAATCTCCACAAGTACTATTTTAGTATGCTGCCATACTCAGAGCAAGAACTCTTCTGGATTCAGTGCATTTGTAATCAAAACTTCTAAGCAATTACCATACCTTTAGAGGAAGGCTAGTAATTCTACTCCCAGGAAAAAAAAAACAGCAATATGGTGCATCTCAGAATGCCTACTGGTTCTTCATATTACCCTTTCTTTTGATTGTCCCCCCGTGCCAAAGATCAGCTCAAAGTAGATCACATACATCAGATACAAGTAGATCACATACATCAGATACAAGTAGATCACATATATCAGATACAAGATACAGACATCCCTGTTTATGAAGCATCATGTAGATTTATGGTGGTTTATAAATAATTAAAATTAAAGAGATTATTAAATTAGACAACAGTCCAACCACCCAGGTTACCACTTTCAACTGGATATTGAATGTTTAATAACTTTACTGTACCCCATCAGTTAGCAAAAGACTATACATTCTAATCCTCAGCACAGAGACACATATTCCTTCTTTCAGCAGTGCCACAAAGTGGTCTTTTTATTAGCTATCTGGCAAAATCTCATAGCTGCAGTTGCAAAAAAGGCTAATGTTGTCTGAGATGTTTTAACTGGAGTGTTGTGTGTTAGACACAGGAGGTAAGTGTCTTGCTCTGCAGTACTGTGTTCAATTCTGGGCACCACACTTGAGGAAAGATGTGGACGAATAAGAGAGAGTCCAGAGGACAGCAACAGACACTGTTAATAAAAGGTTTAGAAAGCCTGACCTATGAGGAAAGGTTAAACAAACTGGGCATGGTTAGTCTTGAGAAAAGAAGTGGGGAACTGGTAAGTTGTCAAATATGTTAAGGGCTCTTATAAGGAGGATGGGGATCAAGTGTTCTCCCTATTCACTGAAGGTAGGACAAGACATAATGGGCCTAATCTGAGATCTAGATTAGATAAAAGGAAAAACTAACTCTAAAGGGAGTTAGGCTCTGCGACAGATTTCCAGAGGAGGTTGCAGAATCCCCATCACTGGAGGTTTTTAAGAGCAGGTTGGACAAACACCTGTCATGGATGGTCTAGGTTTACTTGGTCCTGCCTCAGTACAGGGGCTGGATTTGATAACCTCTCAACCTGATGACCCTTCCAACCTGACATTTCTATTATTCTATGACCTACAAGCACCATAAAAAGCAAGAAGAAGGAACATACAAGTAGTCTTTCTAGAAGACTGCATTGTAAGCCTCTTAAATATCCCTCAGAGAGACACCGTTAAGAAAGCTTCCCTCCATGACAATGTGTATACTGAGGGAATAGAGAAGAGGAAGGGAAATGGTTACTCACTATAGCCACAGTCTCTTTTTCCCTTGAGGAAAATTCCCCCTAGCAACACATAATACATAGAGGAAGATATTACTTTGTCAGTGAAACAGTGGAATCCAGGCAGGAAGATCAGTAAGTAGTTTTCTGCAGATGCTTGACCCCAATATTGTTCACAACTGAACAAAACAAGTTTCTTGGCCATCCAGATTCTAAACCTTTAAATGTCAGCTTCAAAACCTAATCTCTTTGCAATCCTGCTTTAGTGCAATGACAAAATCAGGTTTCAAGAGTGACAAATGATATGTAATAATTCATGCTCCTCACTCCACTTTTTGCTTTTACTTACACACTGAACATATTCTAAGGGGGCTGATCTTGAAACTAGAACATTATTTCTTTTTTACCCTAGCTGATCTTAATATTATTAAGATCAATTTCCTCTTAATTTCCAGGGTTCTTGTCATCCTATGTTACCTATAAGTTTTTGATGGAGAATTTTATACCTAACCTTTACCTGAGAAATCAGTCTGATAGACTGAAACTCCAGAAGGAGAAATTAATATGGTAATGTGATTCATCTACTTAAACAAGTAAATGATTCTACATGTGAGGCATTGATCAAAGTGCTAAAGCCTTAACACATAGCAGTGCTTCCATCAGAGGATTTTTTGATTATTAATTATTATTATACTAAAACAGTCTAAAAGTTTTCCTCTGGGTTGCAAACGGCAAGTTCTCCATAGTTCCTTAACACAGAAACAGATGATGGAATGTTCAGTAGTTTGTATGGAAAGCTTGTTCATTACAGTGGTTGGACCTGGACTACAATGAAAGCACCTGCACTGATCTACAAGAAACGTTAGCTTGTATGTTCTCATATTCTTGGTTTTATTTTCTGCAGTAAGCATAGCAGTGCTTCCATCAGAGGATTTTTTGATTATTAATTATTATTATACTAAAACAGTCTAAAAGTTTTCCTCTGGGTTGCAAACGGCAAGTTCTCCATAGTTCCTTAACACAGAAACAGATGATGGAATGTTCAGTAGTTTGTATGGAAAGCTTGTTCATTACAGTGGTTGGACCTGGACTACAATGAAAGCACCTGCACTGATCTACAAGAAACGTTAGCTTGTATGTTCTCATATTCTTGGTTTTATTTTCTGCAGTAAGCCAACCTCTATAGCTTAGTTTGTGGACTAATGTTTGTTCAGCTGGTGTAAAGAACCATACACAAGCTATTACTAATTCATTGGGAAAACAATCTCAATCACTGTTGCCGAACATTAATTTCTCCATTCGTAGCAAGCAGCACATCCACAAACTTGCCTTCTACCTTCATGTTATGTATAGGACTCCATTAAAAAGAGGTTACTTGTTCAAGAGTCATCTCTGTGTCTATCACAAATGTGAAGATGGCATCCCTGGCTGAGCAGCAGAACTGCTTTGAAAAGTCACGTCTGTTGGGTTGTGCATGAGAAATCTTGTGCAAAGGTGACATAATTGTGCAACGGAGTCCACCCTGCCCCCAACCACCTCAGCCCCTTCTCCCTAAGGAAAGTCCTGATGTTACACAGAACTCGGAAGAAGAGGGGAAGGTGGGTGGGCGAATGTGACTGCACAGAAGCAACTTCTGAAAAACAACAATTACAGGAAAGTAACCTCTCCTTCGAGGGCCTCTGTGTATTCCCACTTGTGAGAGACTGGCAAGCAGTGCTCCATCAGGACGGTGGGTGCACATTTCTTAGCTAAATCTGGATTGTCGCATGGCTCTCTCAAACTGGGCAACAGAGCATGATGTTAAATCTGGAGAGTAGTTACTGGTGAAAGTGTGCACCAAACTCCAAGATGCTGCTTTGCATGGCTCTACCAGGGGAGCCTGCCTAAAGCATGCCACTGATGCTGTGGTGGCTGTTGTGGAATGGGCTTTTAAAACCAGAAGATACTAGTTTCCTAGACAAGATGTACAAATGTTCTATATCTATCTATCTCATAAGCCAGTGAGACTTCATTTGGTAATGGATTTACCTTAGCATCTCTTCCCATATACTATAAATAACCTACTGTTTTTTCTAAAGGGCTTGATCTTTTTCCAGGTAAAACACACTCTTTTTACAGACAGGGTATGGAGAAGAGTTTTCCCTAGGTGGGAATGGGGTCTGGGGAAGAACACAGGGAGGGAAGTTCAATGAGACAAGTAAAAATCTGAGACCACTTTAGGCATGAAGCTGGAATGATGTCTCATGGTGACCTTCTCCTTATGGACCACAGTATAGCGTGGAATGGCCATCAACAACTTAAGCAAAAAGTTGTTTTGATCAATAAAGTCATGAGAGGCTTGTGCCAGAAGCTCATATGGATAAGTTTTAGGTCCCTAAGGCTCCCTTGAGGGGGGGGCAGAGGAACATAGTTCCCAGGCCTTTAAGGAATATGGAGACTGTAGGTTGAGAGAAGATGGGTTTGCCCTTAATGTAATTGTGATGAGCAGATATTGCAGCTATGTGGACCTTTAAGGAGGTTAAGACTTAAGCCCCAAGCCGTTAGGTGTAGAAAGTATTCTAGGACTGCAAATACCCCCCAAGCTCAAAATGGAATTAGTCCTTTACCAGTGGCCCACACAGTAAACAATTTCCATTTTTGTTTATAACACTTAAGGGTGGATCCCTTCCTGGAGTGTAAGAGGATGACTTGAGTCCTCTGAGAACAGAACAGTCCACTTTAGTCAGCAAGTTATCTTCCACTATGTAAGGTGGAATGTCTTTGCACTGGGATGCAGAATCCTACCTTGCTGTTGAGACAGGAGGTCTGAGAATAAAGGCAATGGATACAGTGGCTACCTGGCCAGCTGCAGGAGTTCTGGTACCATTGTTGACAAGAGCACACTGGGGCTACTGGAATGTTTGTTCTGTACAACCTGATCTTCCTTACGGCTACCAGGGAATGGGAGTAAAGACAGTTGTTCCAGTCCAGAGGAACTGTATCAGAGAGAGTTTTTTGTCTGTGTGATCTTGTGCAACAATATGCTTGGCACTTACAGTTTCATTTGGATGTGAAGAGATCTACTACTGTATGGCCCCATCTATGAAACAGTGTGCTGGCTATACTGATTTCAAGGACCACCTGTGCGCTGATCCTGAGCCTTCCTGCTAAGAGAATCTGCCCCAGCAAGGTAACGAGCTACTGGTTGGATTTGTTTTCAGGTGCATCACACACAGTTTTCTTGCCTCCACTAATAAGAACTGGGAACATGCTTCTCCCAGCTTGTTGATATAGTTCATGGCCATGGTATGGCCATAAGCTCCTGTACTTCATGAGGCTGCAAGGATAGGTGAAAGGTCCTGAGGGCTCACTGCACTGCCCTGAGATCCAGCATGCTGATATGCTGTCTGGACTCCCAGGTGTTCTACAGGCCATGTACTTGGAGGTCTAGACAATGCACATCCCGGGCCTAGATTGGTGGAACAGGTGGCAACTGTGATGGGAAGGGAGAGCACAGGGTACCGCCTGGAGGACATTGTCTCAAATCCTCCCACTAGCAAAACTAGTGGAGCAGTCGAGGGGAGATGGTCCATCTCCTTCGAAGGCTGTGTACATTAAAAAGCAAGATGATCTATGCAACCTCTAAAGATGACATCAAAAAGAAACTTACAGGTATTAAACATGATTTAGTTTGGATTATTAAGGACAGTTCAACACTTGGAGAAAAACTGGGAGGCAATGTGGTAGTTTTACTTGAAGGAAAATCCTTATAAAAAGACTGACAAGTGCCATCTAGATCTAAGGAGCTTCCATTTCTGCAGCTCATTCTGATGGCACAGCGTTAGTCTTTCCTACCACAACCCCCCCTCATCTTCCTCTCTCACACCTAAAGGAGAGGTCATTAAGTTAAGCAGTCTAGCAGTGCTTGCCATTAGAATATCTAATCCTGACAGTTTTATGTAGAACCAAGAAATGCCTTTATGTCATACTTAGTCATAACTGACACTGGATGTATTCCTTGCAACACATACAATGAATGAGACACTTACTGTGAATAGTCTAGCAAACACCAAAGGCTAAACTAACTGAAGGCTCAAAAGCATTGTGCACTAGTCAGATGGTTGACTCTTTTTTCAGTATTTACGGTTGCCCTTGATTGCAGTTCCATGAGACTCCTGTACATACACACATCTCACCTGCCTTGACAAGCCTATTTTTTGTGAAATGGCAGACAGAGAGATAAGCATCTCCTTGCGATAAATTACTTCCTGTTTAAGAGGAATGTGTCTGAGGTATGTCACCTCTTAGTGACCTGCTTAACTCCCAGATCTTGAGAACATATGGTTTAGTATAAGTACATAATTCCTTACATATTATCTTTTACTGACCTTTACTCAGGACCTGTCCCACAGGGTCCTAACCTACTCTCTTTGGATCCTCCTACCAGGCTTCCTGCCTGTTTAAGCCCTATCCCAGAGTTCTCCGTGGAGGATCTGCTCCCTATAGGTTTCTCTTCTTATCCCCCCTATACTCTCCTCCCTACTGAGTTCTCTCCAGTTCTGTATAAGACCCATGTGCCTAATGACCCTTACCTAACTCTGGCCCCCGGCCAGGAGGCAATCAATCACAGGTGCACTAATTGGCATTTACTCCCATCACCTGTTGGACATGGAGTTAAGCCCCATCACACAGCTGTTCTGAGGCCTTTCATCTCCCATTGAATATATGCTACTGAACAGGAGTAGGAGTCACCTGTTTATCATGTGAGTCTTACAACACTGAACTTGTTTTTGTAAAACACCAGCCATTATACCAATTTCTTTGTAAAAAGAGCCTTACATGGAACAAGGTTTTTGAAATCAAGAAAACTGGCCATATTGCAATATAACCTGTGGCTTAAGATACTTCTTGGGTCTTGTGTCCATAACCATGGCACAGAAGCTGTTCTCAGGACACTAAATGGGCCTGCTGGAGTATCAGGCTATGGGCACTGAGAGGCCAGATGAGCCTAGAACCTTAAGGATATCTCCCTTCTAGTACAAAGAGTAAAGTACAGCAAATTGCATACTGGCTTACGTCCTGGGTATTGCGCGAACACACAAGGTACTGGATGTAGGCACCAGTCTCAAATGTGATTGCCAGGCAGGAGGCACACTTATTGAAGCCGTTGCAGGACTTGAGGCACCACATGGTTCTGGTGAGGGTCCGAAGGCTCCAGGACCAGGGCAGCAATGTACGCTAAATTCTCCTACCCAACGCTACACAATTATAAGAAAATAAGAATAAGCTAAACTAAGGGAAGATCTAGCTTGAGGACACAAGGCAAGTTCCATTCACTACCACCCCAAACAGCAAAGACACTGGAGGGAGGCACGCACTCTTACACAGAGCAGGGCAATTGACATCCCCCTCCAAAGGGCATGGCAGCTCTGCAGTTCAATATCAGTGGCACCAAGTCCCACAAGTGCGAATACACAGATGCCTTCAAAGAAGAAGAAAATGATTTGTGAAAAGGAATACAGTGACTCAGATAGATTTTCACTTGGCTATGGAACCTTCCATCTTCAAATCCAGACCAGGTCAGTAATAATCTCAAGTCATTGCCATCTGAAGACCATTGGCTTGAAAGAAAGGAGTTGCTAAGTCTTAATCCAGTTCTTAGTAGACAGGTGTTCACATCACAGAAGTCTCCTCTAAAATTGGCATTAACTGCAATCTTTGTTATCGGTCTCAGCAGAGAGGGAAAGGAATGAAATATCAAAAACTGAACTCCTCTTGCATACCTTGATACAGTAACTTGGTCTATACTCTCCCTGTTCTGTGGATTGAGGACTTCAGTCTCCCAGAACTTCTTATCAGCACGGCATTCACTTTTAAGAACATTTCCCCCTCAATACTGAATTAAGTAAGGGCTTAGCTACATTAGGGATTTTTGCACTGATGTAGTTATTGCTTGTTTGAACTTTGGGCAAAATGCACCAATGCAAGCCCCACTTTACATCAGTGCAGAATATCTACATTGGAACTCTGCAGCAGTATGGCTATATCTGTGCAAAAATCCCTAGTGTAGGCAAGCCCCATGCCTCCAATTCAAGTTTTCTAACCTGGCACGAAGACAGGCATGAAGATACCCCAATGGCAGGATTACAATTCTACATGCTAGTTGGGAAAGTATGCCAAATGATCAGAGCCACATTTTTTCCAGGTGTGTGTGGTTTCAACAGTAAGTAATATGAACAAGTTACAGATTGAAATGAAATGCTAAAAAGTACTCTAAGAACTCAGGATCTCTCTTGCTTTCACAGCAAAGGCCAGTTGCAGCCTTCAAGGAAAGGGTGTTGCTACATACAGTTGTTAATTAGTCCATAAGGACTTGTTTATAACAGGAGTGAAATCTAACTACACCATGAGAAATCATATTGGCTGAGCAAAGCTCTACTGTCTTTTCCAAGACTACAGCAATGGTTAAATATCTATTCTATTTGTAATAAATGGTTACCACGTGAGCAGATATTTGGTTTTGCTAAAGACAGTTTACTACAGGACTTCTAGCTTCCTTGAATTTATGCACATTTGTTTGCCCACCCATTCACCTTGAACTTCACCACACCCAGCATGTCCCCCACTGTTTCAATCAGATATGTTATTTTGTGAACAGGAACAAGACTAGAGAATGCAGGAGGTTCTGGAGAATGGGACTCAGTATCCTTGAAATATAATTAAAGAGTCATAAGTGGATTTAATCTTATTGAGATTTTACAGTAAAAGTACCTAGCCCTGACAGTAACACTGTGCATTTAACAAAATAAAAATTCAAATCAACCAGAGAAACTGCTAAGGCAAGCACTTTTATAAAGTCTACCTTGACAAACAGTCATATGCTTGCTGATACAGCACAGCAGAGACATAAACCACCCTTTTTTAGCATTAATGAATTATTCCTCTGATGTACTATCTATGCGGACAGTATTTGCCCATTTTTCACTGCAGCTGTGGATGCTCAGCATCTCTAAAAGTTAGGTCAGGCGTATAGGAGGGAGAAGTGTACCTCAGACATACAGAGAACAACCATAAGAACCCTTGTGACTAAACATGTAGGCCAACAGCATCTTCATTTCAACTACCATATTTACGACTCATAAGCCTATTCTTCATGAAGAGTGCCACCACCAACCTAGAGTCCTTCTGACTAAGGACACAACAGCGTATGCTACAGCTAGAGACCCCCTTAACTCAAAGGGCCACCCTCCAATTTAGAGTTTGAGGTTCTCAGTGTGACAGTATCCAGAATGTTTGGCTCCAGATTTGAACTTCTTTAAACAAAAAAAAAAAAGAAGGCCCTGAAAGCACTCTTACTCTTGTGGGATCTACAAAAAGCATGACATTTTCTTCCTCTGCTGACATGGCACAATTAGTTAATTCTCAAAGTTATGAGCAATTTTGCTGGCATTATATGATACTACATGAACAAGAAGCAAAAGTCACTCTGGTATCTGAGGTATTAGAAAAAACAGGAAATAAAATCAGCTGCTGGAAAATGAGAGACAGACAAGTTATTTAACATTAAAGCAATAGGGTAGGCTAATGAAAGGGCTCCCCACTGCAACATAAATGACTGATTCAATTCGCACTCTCACTGGACAGCCTGACAAGCCTGAGAGCATCAAGGAAAGCCAGGACACCATTCTGCCTGTGGTGGTGAGGTGAAGAAGAGTCCAGGGGCCTGGTCTACACTTAAGTCTTAGGCTGACATAGCTATGGGACTCATGGTGGAAAAATGCACACCCTGGAGCATCATAGCTATGCTGACCTAACTCCTGGTGTAGACACAGCTACGTTGATGGACGAATGTGTCAGTTGACCTAGCTACCAAGCAGGAGGTGGAGTTCTTACAGCTACAGAAAAAAGACACAGCCATGCTGCAATACACACGGCCTTGTTGTATGAGGTCTACGTGGGGAATAAAGCCAGATTTGGCAATATACTAGGGAGGGATATAACTGGCAATTGCATAAAGAAACTAACACTGCATATGGGAAGGGCACAACCAGAGAGTTCAAAGTACAGGAGGTCCATTTTACATTTATTGTACTTTTAGAATTAAAGTGATAAAGTACAAGAAAGAAACACCTACATTTGCAGCTTTCTATTAGTAACTTTACAAGTTAATCACAATAAGATTTTACTGAGTCTATTATAGATGGGGAAGGTGGTTGCAGAAGAGAGTAAGTAGTTAGGGAAACAGCTTCAGCAAAACACAAATTGTGAGTAAATCTAATTTTCAGGTTGACTGTTTTAGAGTTTAACAACAAGGATTTGCATTTGGTTCCTGCCTGATGTTATTTATTAACATCTAAGTCCCCAATCCCACAGTGAGCTCTTTACAGGTGGACCCTTGTACCTATATGAAGCCCTGTTGACTTTAATAAGGATCTGCCTGTGATGAGGTCATTGCAGGATCAGGGCCCAAATGAATACCACCTATTGGGAATTCACACTCAAAAATTTAGCCTTAGGAGTCACTAGCTTCCAAGCCAAAATAAGTAAGCCAGGGGCACTGAAAAGCTGAAATGCAAAAAAGGCATTCAAAAGTTTATTTACAAGCAGCAATTACAGCTTTCCTTGTTAAAGAAATCTGCAGTTAAGACTGTATTAATGTTTACATTATAGCTCCTTCCTTTCACATGCCTGCAACCTTCTGTAAAATTCTCTTATCTGGCTGAAGTTCTACACGCTAGATAGCAATCTAGCATGCAGTATGAAATTCCAACCAAAATGAATTAAAATACTATTTGAGACAACAAAACAATAAAAATATGTTTTAAAAACTGACGTTAAGGCATTATGTTTGTAAAGTCAAGCACTCAAAAGTTAGGAAATATCAAAATGAAGGTTGCCCATACAAACAATTCAGCCCTCTTTTGCATATGCATTATGGTACTATCCTTAATTATGGGATCACATACTATTTTTTCTATAGGATGCCTGACTCATTCAATGTATTCAATGTAAGGGCAAAATTGGGTCCTGTGTGTGCAATAATGTTGTCAAGTAATGGTTAGCAGGAGTGTAATGGGACATGCACAGCTCACGTGCCCACGTTGCATCAGGGAAATCAGAGGTAATTCCCGGCAAGGGAAGCCAGGCAGTTTCTTCCCCTAAGTGGAAAGTATCACCTGGCCACAGGCAAGCACGTATTTCAAAGAGGAAGAGGAAGTTGATAAGAGCTCTCTTAGAAGGAAATGAGGTTAGAATGTGACTGGGAGTCTGCTAGGAGAAAGTGAAGGAGGACTCGACTAACTTGCCTGCCAGAGAACAGCATCTAGGCTGCAGATAAGACTACTTAAATCCTTGGTTTTGCTTTGTTTATGGTAAAGACTAAAAAGGACCCTGGCAGGGGACCTGCTGCAATAATGGGGGTGCTTGAACCTCTTCCCTGGGAAATGGGCCAGAGCCTTAAACAGATGGGGCTTCAGTTTTCCTCTTTGGCTTTTTATTTTATTTCGGGGACTAATACTACAGCCACAGGCCTAGCTTGCGCAATGAGACTCTTGCATTTCCTCACTCGAATGTTTCAGAACCAGTGCTGGAGCTAATGCATCATATAGGTAGACGGAGATACACTCAATAATTGTGAGCTAGTTCCTTTTTCACTTCTGAGCAAACCAATCAAGATTCAGTGTTTCTTCTACAAAGCTCAGTTTAAAGTCATTACAATAATGCAACAGAGCTCAATTCAAAAGTGTTTAACGAATTAGAAGAAGTCTGTATGGAAGAAAGAAAGCAGATAAAATCATTCCTTTCTGGAGATGCTAAAAGTCTATTTCCCCTCCCTTGAATTAGCAGTGTAAGTAACTATTCACATGTGTCCAATGAGAATAGTACACTATAGCTGGGAGTGCTTTTGTAGCATAAACTAGAGTCAGAGACTGTCCTTTTTTGAAAAAGGAAATCTGCCCCTCTTCTAGAATGAATGAAATTTATTCTTCAAAAGGCCACAGACAACTTTCAGATAGTAAAAAAAGCTAAAAATATATGAACGCTAGGAGAGAGAGTTGTGGAAGAACCAGGTCTTTCGCTCTAAGAGTTCACCAGTGCCTGCTGCTAATTCCCCCACATGGTGTCAGAAACCTGTTTATGACATCACAACTGATTGCTGGGGGAATGACTGTCCCCACAGAGACATGTGGGAAATAAGCAACAGCAACAGATGAGCACTTAAATATTTCTTTGAGACCTTGGTAACTATGAAAAACCTCATGACCACCAGTTTAGAGATTTAATAGTAGCACGCTGAGCTCCCATACAGGAAACTCCAATTCTCCTAGTTCAGGAGGAAAGGAACACACTTGACCAGAACTGCAGAGGCAAACAAACTCATTTCTAGGAGGAGAGAACTCCTTCAGGGGAGCGAGCAGTACTGTTGTTAGGTTCCAGAAGAAGCAGCATATCTCATGATGGTTAAGAACATTAGCCTGACATGAGATGTCAAGAAGAAAACTAGGGCAATATAGGATCATCTGCAATAAAAAGTCACGTCCAGACGTGCTTTAGAATTTCATTTTTAAAATGCTGATCTCCTTCCCCACTACTGTATGTTCAGTGAAAACAACATGAATTACAATGGAAGAATTCCCTAAATGTCACAAGGAAAATAACTACCTTACTGTCTTGGCTTGCAAACTATTCAGTCTGCTCCTGTACCCGTTTATACAAACTCCTTTCCACTTCGATTAGATGCGTTTTGGAAAGTGTGTGGCATTACTGAGTCCCATGCTTATGAGGAAATATCAACAGTCCATGCAAATGCGTTAACAGAAACATTCCTCTTAGTAAAAACCAGGGAAGTAACTAACTTGACATGATTTTCCACCCACAGAATGAATCTTCCCCCCCCTCAATATTTGCACGCATTATATATATATAAATTTGTTTTTGACTGTTGTCCAACCTAATGTGTTTCTTTTTTAAACTTCAATGCTTCATCCAAAAGAAGTACCTGAAGCTGACTGTCCGTTCAATAGTTTGTCTTTAACTAGAAATTTCTGACACTAATGTGGGATGGGTTTCTTAAATCTGTGCACATGTATCCTTAAGCCAGGCAAGGCTTAAATCAAGTTTTCTGAAGTGAAGAAGAGGCAGGCAGGCAATCTAGTTGAGCCCTGTACACCTTAATTTGTGATTAAGGTGTAAGGACCTCCTGCAGTCTTGCTGCAGTACATAAAAAAATTCACAGTACTAGATACTCTGAGCCTGAATGAACAAACATCCACACTATTGTAAATTAGGTGGGTTTCATGAAGAACACCATTCACAGAAGCTGCCAGTGATACCCTCAGATGGGTGGGGCAAAAGGAGCAGGTTGTCCAGGCCCCACCCTGTTTGAGAGGCCTCAAACCAAATGATGTTGCAACACTATTAATTGAAATTTGGCTAGGTAGCTGCTCTGTCATGACAGAGGGGCACCTGGCCAAATATGAGTGACTTCATGCTAAATTAGAGAGAGAGTGGTTCAGGTGTGCATACCTTATGAAAACTGTCTGGAGGTACCCCTGAAAGCTGCCCTACTTACTACTACTATAGCTATGGAACCAACAACATAAGTGTATTATCCACTGCACCATCATGATCTTTAATGGGCGACACTGTCTTGCTCAAAGTTATCTTTGCTATCCTTCAATACATGGGTGTCACAAAATTGCATGCTTGAATAATTCAATAGCTTTGCATTATGCCATGTAACATTTTAACAGCTTTCAGGTAGAGTAAAATTAAGCAAAATTTCACTTATTCTTGCATATTACTCTGTCCTGCCCTCCTCCTGGCATAATCATCCCTTCTGATGTCTCATGCATGTAGTCAACTCATATGTTCCCCTAAGGCTGAATTAATCTGATGCTATCAATGAATTCTTTCTACATCTCAGTATTCAGCCACAGCACAAAACGCTTTTATTAGAGCTTTCCTACACTGAATTCTATCACTGTCATAGTGAAAATCCTTGTCTGTCAACGACGGTTTTAAAAGTCCTGTAGTTGGAACATTCAGCTTTGGCTCCTGATGTCATTCTCTAGAACCTCAGTTGCTGTACATCATTTCCAAGAGAGACTGGGCATAATGTAGCCTGCCTTAAGACAATAACAAATGGTTGAGGATATTGTTTACCTGACTTACAGAGGTTCCTTGAATCATTTAAGAGAACAGATTTCTGTTTTATTCCTAACCTGCTTCACGGTGGCTTTTCCATAAACAGGTAGCTAAGTTTATGTAGTCATCACAAAGAATATAAAAGGTAGTTAATTTGTGCAAAGTCATTGTATTCAGTGTCAAGCATTGTAGGTGCATATGCATCACAAATGCAAACACAAGCTGCTATTTTAGTGGGATCACCTATTTAAATATTTAAAAGTGATTGTAAGTGTTTGAACAACTGACAGGTGGTGAGGATTTGAGGAATCAATTCTGCTCTCAAACCGCTCATGGAACTAATTTTTTATACTAACCTTAGATGGAGGAAAGTGCAGAAAACTACAAAGTTTAGCTTTTAAAAAAAAAACTAAGTACCAGTCTTCAAGTTCTCCTTTTTTGCCTCTACAGGAGCCCAGAAATAAGCCTTTCTATGCTAGATGTGTGTGTACGTCCATTTATACAAGGTATTTCTAAGGTGTCTTGGTGCATCTGGGTTCAAACATTTCACTCTTTTCTATCTCCTTCTATTGGAGGATCTTCACTCTTTATGAATATGAACTAAGCCGCAACTCCCATAAAGATATTATCCTCACTTTCCAGATGGAGGGGGAGAAAGGAGGAAGAAGTTAAATAACATTTCCAAAATTCACACAAAGTTAAAGCAAGAGCAGAGAACAGAATGCAAATCTCCTGACTTCATTATCTTCCACACGGCTAACTTGAGAAGTCAGTTTTCAGAAACAGTTAACATTCTTCCTTAAACAATTCCCATTCAGAGATGTCCACATGTAAATATAAGTCAAATCAGTCACCCGCTATAAACAAGCATCACTGCAGTTAATACCTGGACGTGCAATTATTCAAGTAGAATAACTAGAGTGGCCAAAAACACATGGCCTAGATCACCAGGTTATCCAGGCATTTACTACATAAATTAGTCTTGTAAGGAGGACTTACTCAGACTTCCTAAAGCCTTTCTCTACACTTACTTACACATACTACAGGTATTTAATAAGAGAGTTTTGCTACCCCATCTGAGGTACTAAAAACATAAGTAGGATAAGATGAAGTTTAATCGTTTACTCATTCAGTCAGACAAGTAACTTGCATGCAACTATAAAATGTTACAGGCTCCTGTTTTTTACAAGTTTGCAGCATCAGGGATTATCAAGTTTACAGAAGATCTCCGCTCCGCTAGATGCGACTCACTATATCAATATAGAAGTGTATGTACACAGAAATAATGCTGCTAATCTGTTAGTATATGGGAAAAGGAGTGTTTAATGCCAACAGGAACTGACTTTCTACTTCAGTGATACCTTCTAGTAAGGCCAACACTTGGCAAATTAACAATAAAATAATTTGTATTTGAAAACATAAAATTAGATTCCCTAAAGTAGACATAGTAGTTATTTTTCAAACACACATCTCCTAGGAAAACAAAACAGCAGTTCATTAAAACAATAAGCAAAACCTCAGCCTTATCTTAAAACAATTGTGGACTGCTAATTCAAACATTGTATGACAAGTGGCAGTCTCTCCATAGTTAAGGATGCAACCAGGTTCCTTTATTTTACTATTGTATTACCATAGTACCTAGGAGTCCTACTCATGGACCAGGGCCCCACTATGCTAAGCTCTATACAAAAACAGGACAAAAAGATGGTCCTTACCATAAATCCCTCACCTAGTTCTCTATACATTTTTCCTTTTTTTTTTTTTTTTTGGCTTTGAAAGCTTATTTAATCTGAAATTTTGAATTTAACCTGAAATCCAGGCTTTTGCAAAGTCTGAAGAAAATTCAGTCTTAGCTTTTAAGTTACAGGTCACTAACTTGAAATTTTAACTAACTCCTCCCATATCCCTCTAGCTCTGAAACAGCTTGTTACTTACCCTTTGTTTCCCATTGAGTTAAGCGTTCTTAATCTCATGCATCAGCTATGTGAAGAAAACTGGCTGTAGTTAAAGTTATGAGCTATTCTGGTCTTAGGCACTTCAGTGGGGGAAGAAACTGGTGTTATGTAGGCTGAGTGCATCTTAAACAATAATTTCTATAAGAGGCAGATAACAGAGCTCTGTTGCAGATGGAAGAATTAGGGTTTCCTGTCTCTGCTTCACATGTTTCCTATTATGGAAAGGTAGTAGCCATTATAGTTACGGTTGCAATCAATTGCTTGTAATGCTCTCCCCACCCACCCACCATCTCAGAAGCCCCTCAAGTTCCAGTGTTTAGGGTTAGTGCCATTAACCAGACGTTTTCTGAACACCTTAAACAGAGCACTTTGACTTTAAAACAGACTGCTTAAGTTTCAAAAGGAAACTTTACAGTTCATCAAATGAAACTGCATCCCATCAAATTTGAAATAGACCACAACTGGCCCATTCAAGAGACCATTTCCAAGGGGCAGAACAGTAAATGTTAATGAAATTGCTATTAGATGGACACTAGACAACATTATGACAATTAAACTTTTGGGGGGTGGACACTGTTTCCTCTGAGCTAGCCAGGGCTAACTTTCAAAAGTGAAAGGATACCCTAGAATCTAGTAAAATTGCTGTTCCTGCATTCCTCATCAATATGCCTCTTAATCAATAATTTGCAAAATGTGGACAGGTCTGTTTTCTGTGTGAGCTGAGTAACAGATTATTGACAAACACTGCACAAGAAACTTTATATAAGTCTTCTAGTTCCAGCTCTGCCTAAAGTTGTAGATTTTGTACCTTTTCAATCATAGTGCTTATATAAATGGACTTAAAATTTCTTGGTCAAATCCTGGCCTCTTTGAAATCTACAGGAGTTTTTCCATTGACTTGAATGGAGCAGGATTTGATCCTCTGCATTTATTTAGGCAAAACACAAAGGTGAGCAAGTTATACTCATTATACAAAGTACTTTGAGACTTGCATACCACTTTGTCGTCTGTAAGTGCAAAAAGCAGCACTAGTGTCCAAAAGTTTCACTTGGAATAAATAAGACAGAAGATCTGTAAGTAGGCTGGGAGGTACTGTGGCCTAGTAGGTCAGACATGAGTGGTGGATGCCTGCTACTCAAGATGCACACAGACTACTTCGCTACGGGTTTTACCACTTTTTAAAATCAATGTATGTAGTAAAGTGAGTAACACAGCTTTGGCTATTTATAGAATGTGCTTATCTTGTTGGGATGCATTTAATGGGGCAGAGCACCACAGAAGCCATAATGAGCTTGGCCAGCACCCCTCTCTTTCCTTTAAACTTTAGAAATTTTCTTCACTTATCTACTCAAGGTGTTTTTTACACCACTGGGAACTTCCAGACCACAATCTAACTTTCAAAACTCAGCTAAGGTTGCACTGTCACTTATCTCCACTTACAAAGCACAAGCAAGCACTTAAAGGCAAGCAAACATAGTTAAAGACTTATGAGCCTTTGTCATACACTCAACTAGATGGCATTTCTACGTTTGGGTGTAACAACTTTTGAATACTGCATGAGATTAATTCCAAAACTTCAGGAAACATTCTAGGCATCAGGGGACAGATCCCTATTAACGTTGGTGAAAATCTGAAAACCAGAAGGGGGAAATAGAGGTCTGTAATTGTCTACAGATCAAAGAGCCATTAACACCTTTTAGCACAACCCCTCCACCTTAGCTCTGCCCATCCTCCCAATACATTTGAACATGCTTATACCTTGAATGACTCTTTTTCCAAGGAAGAAGAAATGATAAGCAAAGGGTCTCTCTGTCTCCACTTCCCCTGACATGGGGTGAAAATAGCGAACAATGATATAGGGGGAACTCTCAGTCTCTGGCATGGGGGAGGAGAGAATGAGCAGGCCTTGATATTGGGAATGGAGGCACACAAAACCCAGGGCATGGGAAAAATGGGGACCCAGGAATAGGGAGAAGGGGAACACATAGGGGAGTATGGAGGACAGCGCCCCCAAGCATGTGGTGGAGGGAAGAATGGGGAGAGGGGGCATGCAAAGGCCTTGCATGAGGCAGGGATTACGGGGTTTGCATGGAGTCCCTGAAATCAAATGAAATAAAACAAGCATTGGTTCCATAAGGCTTGTGGAGTGCCTGTCTACCCCCTAACAAACTGAACAGCCTCAAATGCAAACCCACATACGTAACTTTACCCTACCCTGATAACTGTTTGTTAGCACTTACCACAAGTAAATTTTTAAAAAGTACTGCTATACGTGGACAAAGTAAGGTTTAGAGTATCTTTGGCAGTATTTGCTTGCTATTAAGTGTCTTGGGTAGTTACATTTAGGAACCTTAACTAGGCCATGAAACAAAGGTAGGGTTTTTACTGTTTTGGATTAAGACGTTACTAAGAGCAGCTTCTGAGAAGCTGAACTGTGGTCCCTTAAGACAGTGGTTACCAAACTCCTTACCAAGATGACCCACCCAACTGCATTTTGTCTGTCTTTGTGGGGGGGAACTGTGATGAGGTGCCTGCCCCACACTGGGCTTTAAGGGGTTAATAGAGCCCTTGGGAGGCTGTGCAGGAGACAGCCAATCAGGGCTGGGCTGGCCCATATAAGAAGGGCTGCAGAGCAGCTTCAGTCACCCCCTGGAGCTTGAGGACTAGCTACCTTGTAGGCTGAAGACAGCAAGCATCTGTGAGAGAATAGTGCTGCAGACAGAGATCTGGGGAGTTAAAGGCAGCTCCTGGTAGGCTGCAGGGATCTGTAGGCTGAGGCTTTGAGGCAAGGGCAAAGAGGGTGCTAGGGTCACGAGGAAGTGGCCTGGGGTGACCTACAGAGGAGTTGGAGGGGATGCAGCAAGTGGTGGCCATCTACAAGGTCCCTGGGCTGGGACCTGGAGTAGTGGGTGGGCCCATGTGTCCCCCACCCCTACTAGCGCCTGAGGAAGTGGCTTGACTAAGACACTGTGACATTCCCTGGAAGGGGGGACCACAGAGTGTAGCACAGCTGGAGGGCTGTCACTGAAGAGGATGCTGTGGTCCTGGGAGCGATGTGGGTCCCAGAGCAGAAGTGATGGCAGTGAAGCACCACCAGAAGAAGAGGGCACACTGGTGAGAAGAGCTAATTCCCATGACTGCTGGCAGACGGCACCAGAGTGGTGAGCTCTACCCAGTCACAGAGACCTACCACTACCTCATCTCCCCACCCAACCCCTTGCTCTTGCTTTCCAGCCCTGCCCCCTCCTACAGTCCTAGCTGGCTCCCCTCTCTCCAGGGCCAGGCCACAATCTCTACCAGGTTGCTGACTGCTCTCTGGCTCCAGCTACTTCCTCTGTTTGCTACTGGTACTGCCTATCTTTCCCTGCTCTCTTTTTCCTTGGGAAGCAGGCAGTGGCAAGGGGAGTAGGATCTGGACAGCAGCAGCAATCTGAAGGCAGAAGCAGCCTGTCCCCATCCCCTATGTGCCCCAGAAGCACTTTCTCTGCTGCTGCTGCCTGGATCCTGCATGCTGCTGCCCAGGAGAAGTGAGAGCATAGGCAGGAGGTAGGTAGCTCACCTGGCGAATGTGGGACCCATTAGTGGGCTGGGATCCACCATTTGAGAAATGCTGCCTTAAGAGTCAAACATATATCATCCAATACAACCTATGACCAAACGTAACTGATTAACAATACAGATGCTGCCACTAAATGGAAGGATAAACAAAAATAGGTCTACTGCACTTAAGCAGAATTTGGTTATAATCTACCTGTTCTTAATTTTCCCATTCAATTCTTTATTACTTGGGTATTTTACATTAGACAGAAGAGATGTAGAGGGAACCCAACAGAGAGATTCCAAATTACCAAGGGGTTTGATGAAAGCCGATTTAAAGAAACTGTTCCATCACCAGGACATAAGTCACAGAAAACAGAGGCTTGCTTCAGCTCTCTATTCTTGTATGGGAAAGGCTGCTAAATAGAGACATTGAAATTAAGGGTATAAACCAGTTCCAAAGATAAAATGGCAGAACAAATATTGTAGGCTATTCTGTGACAAAGGTAAATGAGGTTCAGATAACCATTAAGGGGGCACTCAAGTTGGCCCATAAGGTGCTTTCCTCTCCAGAAATCCTAGTGCCTTCAGAATCTGTTCTGTAGCTTGATAAGATATTAGGCACTGATCCTGCAAATACTTAAGCACAGTCTTAACTTTATGCACGTGAGTCAATGTAACTACTTCTGCATACACACTTGCAGAACTGGGGTCTTGGCTAGTATTACCAAGAGGAATATATCCTCAGTTACGTATAGAACTAACATCCTGTTTAGAGTGAGGCAACTAAACTGCTTTCCAAAGCAAGGACTAGCTTGTAGACACACTTTATAAAGCATAAAAGGATTGCTGCCTACAGAAAAGTGCCTTCAAAGAATTTATGAACAGACTAAGCTGTTAAGTGGACTAGTTTAATTTACAAGAGAGACAATAAGCTATCAAATTGCTTGCTGGTTCTAGCTTTTCCATCTGTTCCTAGATACCAAACCCACAAGTTATACATGTCATACCCAGATAATGTGGATTGGTGCCATATAAATACCTAAGACACAAAGGTGAGATTACCCATGTCTACCCTAAATTTACCTGAAAGCCTTAAATACTCAATGTTTGTTTTGTTTTGGTTTTTTAAATGGCAAATATAGGCCTGCAAGAGACTGGAGCAGATGCTTCTGGCTTGAGTTTTTGTGGACTCGACCCACAGCATGTTTCTGTGCTACCGTCATACAGGAAGGAAATCATGCCTCAGCCATGCGAGTCAGGGTAGATTTCTACAACAATTTAACTTCCACAGAATCCTATTATAATCAGTTCGAAAACTTGCCTTTGGCTTTTCTCAAGAACCACAGGTAAACAGTATCTGAGGAAACTAACTATCCAGGGTGAACTAGACTTCTCGTAAACATGTCTGTTCTATGTTACAGTAAGCAATAATTTAACAAGCCTGCTTTACCAATGAAATTCTCTACCCTATAAACTCATCTCATGACACAGGCCTCTTCATGCCAGTTTCCTTAAGACATGAATATTCTCGTTATCTTCAAGCTAGACTTGCTTTTGGCATGTGAAACAAGTCCTTTAATGTTCCATTAAGTTGAAGAAATTGAACATTTCCCTCCCCAATGCCAACAGGGGAGATGCTGCCATCTCTCCTAGCACACAAACTTTCAGGACTCCCTCTTTCTATTAAGGAAACTAGCTTCCCATAAAGAGCTTCAGCATCAGCAACAACTTAATATTTCTTTTAAATGTTTTCTAGAATATATGACCACTTTTTAAAGAGGAAATCCTAAATTTTAGCTGATCAAATGTTTTATTTGGCTACTCTACAGAACGTCACCACATTCTGTGCATGAGTAGCTTCCTGTGTGAAGGATGCAATGCTTCAATGTTTTCCTCAGGGATGATGAATGTCTGTTCATCCACATGCATTTTTTATTGATGACTTGTCAAGACAGTTCTTCAATTAATGATTTAAAAGAATTGCTTTAACTCTCCCTTTTTATAAAAAGTTCCACTTCTGAAATCTTTGCAGAAGGTCCTCCTTTTTCCTCAGGCCTAATGAACTTTATTCCCTGCTAGCTAGCTATTAGGTCAGACAGCAGCCTTTCAAATGAAGAATAGATAGAGCTTCTTTACATACCTGAATGCTGTTTTCTAATGCGCCAAAAAGATCACTTTCCATGTGATACTTGCTATTTGTCTATTCATCCATCAGGGCTGAACTTCTATAATGCTCTGAGATCCTGTCACTTCCAGGGAGCAAACAACAAAAAAATTGAATTTGTGTTGCTCCCACATGACCGCGCTGAGCACCATCATTAGTCTACCAGGCTGGGCCATAATCTATGGTAAAAATAATTACATTAGTCCTACACTGTCTATTGGAGACAGACTATATAATTTTACATTTGCAGATGCAGTGATAGTGTAGCAGTGTCAGTCCCAGGACATTAGAGAGAAGGTACGTGGAGTAGTATTTTATTGGACCAACTTCTGTTGGGGAGAGAAAAGTTGGTCCAATAAAAGATATTACCTCGCCCACCTTGCCTCTTACATTTGCATGGCATCTTCCCTTCCTAAAACTGAAAAAAGCTTGTTACTATTTTAATCAACTCTATGCAGAGATTATTTAATCCATCACTGACATACAGCTGTTTAAATTTCCTAGCCTGCAGAACCTGGAGGGCCAAATAAAAACTGGAGGCTAGAGTTATGCCCAGGGCACTTCTTAGGTCTCCAGCTAATGGGAAATAACCAAGAGTCTAACTTATTAGCTTGAACTTGTCAAAAGTTTAATCTTCTCTAATAGCCTGAACTTCTCAGCCTTTTGTTAACGATCTTCTTGACAACTGAAACATCACAGCTGCATATACAAGGAAGAACTTCCAATGCTGCTACTCTGGAAAGAATTTTTTAAAAAGCCTGACTGGGCATAAGGAATCACTACTTAGAAGAGGGGGAAAAGTACCATAGTTCCCCAGGGAGAAACATCTGCTTGCACTCTGATGGTAGCTATTTGACTGACTAAATCCACATATAGCAGCTCAGAACATCATGCCACAGCTGAGAGAGATTATACACAAATTGATGCAGCAAAAGTCTGAACAAGCGAAGTGTCCAAATATACTACAGTATCACAAGGTGCTTCTTCTGCTTTTGCGCTCTTGAATTTGAGCAGTAACTAGGGTTTCCCCTAGTGCCCAAAGGTGGGGCACAGACCAGCCCACTTCCACTTTACATTAATTATACTAAAAAATGAAAGGTTGGTGTTTTTTAAATAAACTTACCCTATTTCTCCTACTCCTTTCACACACATGCACTCCCCCTTTGATGGAATCTGTCCACCCTTTTACTAAAATACTGGGTAGGTGAGGAATCCAGAAGCTCATTTCTCCTTCTTGTCCAGGTTTACTCTACAATGTGTTCATAGTTAGATAGCGCAAAGTCAAATTTTAAGATGATCTTCAGTGAGTCCCACAGAAGGGCAACATATACCATATTAGTGACTACACACAACTAGCCCCCTAGAAATAGCAAGACATCCCCTATCCCGCTACCAGTTAGGCAAGAGAAAAGAAGGGAGCTTTTTGGTCAATAAAAGGAATAAGGCACTTATCTAAATTGCTTTTGGACTTTGAAATTAGAGGTTTTCTTTCCAAGCAGACATGGATCCTTAAGTGGCAGCAGCTATTTAGAACTTGAGGCTGGGAAAGAAAGGCTATGACCGAGTGAAATGATTGTTAAGAGGAAAGGATCACCCTATTCCCGAGACTCTGCCCGCATGAATACACCAGCCTACACTTCTTTTCCTCTTCCACGGTCTGCTTTCACAGCAAGAGCCAACAACCAAATCACAGCGCTGAAGCACCGCAAGCCCCCGCCCCGGTAGCAACTGCTCCCTTTCAGCCCAGCAGCAGCAGCCGCCCCGTGGACCGCTCCATGCAGCTACTCAACTCGCCAGGGAAACGCTGGGGCAGGGGGAGCGTGACAAGGGGACCTGAGGGCATCGCCGCGAAGCCTGACAAGCGGCAGCGAGCAGCGGCTCTCGGAGAAAGCCCGAAGCTCCCGCCCTCCAGGGCAACACCAACGGCACGACCCAGCAAAGCGCAAGGACCAAGGCGGGGCAGAGCCCGGGGCGGGGGCGCGCACACCCCTGAGCCCTGCGATGGCTCTGAGGGGCTTCCCCCACCCCACAGCCGGCCGGGGCCCCGCGGGGTGGCAGGGCAGCCGGATCCGCCACCCGCTCCTCGGTCCTTCCCGAGCGCTGCGGCGGGCGGGGGGGCGGGCAGGGTGCCAGCCCGGGCGAGGGGCGCTCAGCGCGCGGTGACAGACCCTAGGGGCCCTCCCGCTCCCCCCCCCCCACGCGAGGGGCCCCCGGAACCGGCCCCCAGCCCAGGCCCGTCCCCGGCGGATACAGCTTGAATCCCCTCAGAATCTCCTTGGCCCGCTCGTCCTTGGCCGACATGGTCCCGCTGCGGCTCCGCTCCGCGCCCCGGAGCCGGGGGGGGGAGGGGGGCTGGGCTCGCTCACGGGGCTCGCCGGGACAGCGACCGCGGAGGAGGAGGAGGAGACAGCGGCGCCCGGGACGCTGCGCCCGCCACTGTCCGGCGCAACCAACCCGAGCGGACCGGAGCCGCCCGGCCCGTGGGAGCGCCGGCCAATCGCCGCGCCCCGCGCCACCTCCCACCCGCCTCCTCTCTTCGGATCGACAGCGTCTGCAGCCAATCAGACAGCGCTCTCCATGGCACCCAGCAAGAGAGGCTGCGCGGCGGTCGCTAAGGCGTACGCCCCAGCAAACTGACGTCGCCGAGGGACTGGGAGGCCAGGTCGGGAGTGGAGCTGCAGGTGCGGGTATCGGCCACAAGGGGCGCTGCCGGGCAACTCCCCATGCGCCGCTGAGGCTGCTTCACTGCGACCCCTGGCGGCTGCAGCGTTGGCCGCAGGATCACTGGTGGGGTCTGACTTCCAGCCCTGGCGCCAGGCACACACGGGCAAGCCCCATCCCCGCAGCCATGGGGGTAATATAGCTGGCTGTGACCCCCCGCCAGCACCCTGCACTCCTTACCCTGGGCCCCTTGCTGCAATGGCCCAGCGCCTCCCACCTGCACGCTCCAACCTAGGCATGCTCCAGCCAAGGGCTGGCCATCCCCCACCCTAACACGAGCCAGAGGGCAACTCACGGAGAGCCTGCACCCCATAATGTTCCCTACAGGGGTGCTGGCAGCCCCTGCACAGTCAGGCCCTGTGCCCGGGGATGGACATGCCTCTGACTGCTCCCTTGCTGCTACGCTACATGGGGATGGCCAGACTGCATCCAGCTAGTCCAGTAGCCTGTCACCAATAGTGGCCAGTATCAGATGCCTCAAAGAAAGGTAGTAGAATCCATGAGCGGGTAGCTTAGCGTAACCTGCCTCCAGGGAAAGGTTTGTTCTAACCACCACGAGCTGGGAAATTGGATCATGGAAGCCTGAGTGTTTATAGTTCTCCCAAACCTGTATCAGCTCAGGAAAAGGACTTGGGTGTCGTTTGCAGATCAGCGAGGACTGCTGTTCAATATGCAGCTGGCGTCAGAAAAACAAACAAGATGTTAGGATACAAAAGGAATGGGATGGAGAATAATATGGAAAATATGCAGAAGCCGTTATATAGATCAGTGGGGCAGCCTCAGTGGAGTACTGTGTGCAGTACTGGTCACCCCATCTCCAAAAAGATTTTGGAGGATCAGAAGGGTTCAGAGTAAGAAAGTGAAAATGATCAAGGGTCTGGGAAAATTCTCATCTGAAGAGAGGTTGAAAAATCTGGAATTGTTTACCATAAGAGGGATTCATGATAACAGTATATAAAATTATGACTGGTTAAGAGATGGTGGATTGGGAGCAAATTCAAAACAAAATAATACTTCTCCATTCAATGCATAATTAGACTGCGGAATTCACTGCTACATGATGTTGTTGAAGCTTAGTAAGATTCAAAGAGGGACTGGATACTTACATGGATAACAAGAATAGCCCGAGTTATAATTGTTAATGCAAACAAAGAATTTTGGAATGGCTAAAATCTTCATTTTTCAGGGCCTAAACCAATCTCTAGTAGAGATTAGGATGAAATTTTCCTGAGGTCAAACTCTCCCTTATCTGCCTACTGTGCGGTTCTTGCAATCTTCCTTTGAAGCACCTAGTGCTGGCCACTGTCAGAGACAAGCTAGAGGACTAGGTGGACCGTGGGTCTGATCCAGTCTGGCAATTTTAAAATTTTTTTTTTTTGCATTTTCATTTATAACATTGGATATTCTTGTTATCTATGTACATGTCTAATCCTGTTTTGAATCCTAATAAGCATTTGTCCTCAATAATGTCTTGTGACTATGAGTTCCACTGGCTAATTGTGCATTGTGCGGAAAATGTATTTCCTTTTATCAGTTCTGAATTTGCCACCTTTCAATTTTTGCAATGATTATCCCCTTATTCTTGTATGTGAGAGAGGATGAAGAGAAAAAGGTCATGACGTAGAGTCCCACATCTCCTATGTAGCCAGTGTGAGTGCTCAGATGTAATATGCTGTGACATTGGTCCCTCACCATCCAGTTCCCTACTGGGAGACTTTCCCAGCTGTTCTGACTCCACTCAAATCCACTGAGGACTGTTATAATTTCTCCTCATAACATGTGCAGCCCTTAGGCCAGATTCATCCTTTGGATAGCTGGGATTGAACTCAAGTGATGAATTTGGTCTCTGGTGTTGTGGGCCTAGCTTGCTTTCTGCAAGATGTGGTCCTAGCTGGCTTAGTTTGTGCATGCAGGTTAACTTCTGTGCTGCATGTATCCTGGCTAGGCTTGAAAGGGCCAGCAGGGCAGGAAAAGTTTTAAATTAACAATTCATTTGCTCTGGAACAAAAGCAGCCTGGTCTGCACTAGAGAAATTTGGCCTCTGTGTTTGTATAATAAAGTAGATTCTGGTGAAAAGTCTCTGTGTAATTTGCACATTCCATGAGCCAGACTGGTTTTTAAGTACAAAAATTAACTCTTCTAATTAGCACCCTCAATATAACATAGAAATCATTAATAAATCACAAGAAAAGTAAATTCATCAGAGGACTGAAAGCAGAATCCAGCCCTTGTCAAAGTGCCTGATAACAGCAATGGCTAGTAATCACTGACCCACAGCTCTGCTCCACATCCACATCTACCCACATCCACAGCTCTGCTCTCTATAAGATCATTCCTCATCTAAATGAAAAGAATGGGATCATTAATAAAGGTCATATTTAATACATAAGGACAAGCCCACCATCAGCACAAAGGTGACCAGATGTCCCAATTTTATAGGGACAGTCCTGATATTTGGGGTTTTGTCTTATATAGGCGCCTATTATCCCCCACCCCCATCCTGATTTTTCACACTTCCTGTCTGGTCACCCTAGCACAACCCATAAACCTAGGTTAGATATTAAGAAAAATTTTCTAACTATAATGGTAGTTAAGCTCTGGAATAGGCTTCCAAGGAGGTTCTGGAGTCCCCATCACTGGAAACTTTTAAGAACAAGTTGGACAAACACCTATCAGGGATGGTCTAGGTTTACTTGGTCCTTCCACAGCCCAGGGGGCTGGACTGGATGACTTCTCAGGGTCCCTTCCAGCCCTACATTTCTATGAGTTTATGATAAACAATCTTAATAATAAAAATATATAACATTTATTTCACCAATATGTATGATGCATGCCCAATTCTACACCATGGGTTTGAAAGTGTGTGAACAGACCATTTTGAATCTGGGCAACAAGCCAAGTGCACGTTGTGCTAATATACATATTTTTGTTGAGCTTTTATTAAATTTTAGGTAGCATATAAGTATACAATCAATCCAAGGAAGAGGGGATGCAGCTTGCCAGAAGGAAAGAACTGATAGTGAGAAAAGAGGAGAAGGGAAGAAAGGCAAAAGTGAAGGAGAAGATGAATGGTCCAGCCCATGTGTGTTCAGTGAATGAAGATCATGTCAAGTGGAAGAGCGATACAGAGGTTTACAGTGTACAACAATGAATTATAAATGTCAAGGGATAATACCATGGCCTTGATTCTTGGCTGCATTCAGGCTCTTGTGAGATACAGTGACCATAAAACAGCTGGATCCCCACACCTGGGATTCCTCTAGGGTAGGGGAGATTCCCCAAGCTTTATAAGGCTGGCAGAGTGACTCTGTGCTTCTCACCCTTACAACACTGGCATAGGGATGTGCTGGGGGGAGACCTAGGGGAAAGAAAGGGCATATTGGGAGCAGGAGGAGTAGGACCAGAGCTCAGAATTGGGGCCCATATATTTTCCAGCCAAATCCCAAAGTTCACAGGTCGAGTCCTTTATGTGCAGGGATGCTGAGGCTGTCCTAGCCTTTTAGCCACAATGGAAGCACGAAAGAATCATTGTCCTTGACAGTGAAGTCTAGAGACCTTGTGGTCACTTCTGGCATAAAGAACTGTGGCATGCACGGAGGAGTCCTGCGGCACCTCTCCTCTCAAAATCCCTTGGTTGCACTAGCATAAATAACAGCATTGGGTGCAACAGCTTGTCTGTCCAGCTGCATATAGGTTGTTGGAAGCCCCACTGTCTTCTCAATCTACTTTGCATTGAAAGACTTCATCTTTGCTTTTGCGAATATTAAGCAAAATACAGCAGGCACATATTATTGCTACACAGCCACCTTTATGGCAGGTCAGCAGAGGGTTCCAGCTTCCTTTCAGTCTCCCAAAAGCACCCTCTACCGCAATCCTGCATCTCTTGAGGGTATAGCTGAATTGGTGTTTCTCCAGGTTTGTGTAATCAGGGAATGGTTACATGAGTTATGGGAAAAGTGGGTGTGCAGGGGGTCACCCAGCAACGCAGTGGAGATGGAGACACCATTAATGGCCATTTTGTTTGGTAGAAAAAGAGCCCCCCCTCCCCCCCCCCAGTGACTGCTCTTGGAAGGTCCAGAGTTCTGGTAAATACTTGGCTGGGGCACTCTATATGGATAGCCAGGGACTTGCTTCACTACTGAGTAATACATCTTTCTGTAAATGAATTGCTGGGCTTACCGGAGTGTGAACAGAGAATGGTCACATGAGTTCCATTGAAACCTGCTGGAATCTCAATTGTCTAATCACTCAGTTATCTCTGGCACATTAGTACTGATTGGAGTAAAACCACCCCTGACTCCTCCTCAACATCAACATCCACCATGTGCTTCCCAAATGCAGACTGGCACCAAAGTAACCAGAAATTACTTGGGGTAGCCAGCTTCCACTGGGCAATTGCTATTCTCTTTTCTATGGTGATTGGAGCTCTTATGATCCTGGCTTAGTGCTGCCAGTGTTGGGGCTAGCCTGCCACAACAGAAAAGCCTCTTTCCTCCTTCTGAAGTAATACTGTCTTTGCTGCTCATCCCAACTGCGAAGAGCCACTCAGTTCCACTAGTGTCTGGTCACTGTCTTCACCCAAAAGTGCTGTACCATGGGTAGAAAATGATCTGCAAATACTACATAGATCTGGCTACTCCAGGACGGGTGGATGGATGACCATTGTCATGACAAGTGTGAGGGCCCTAGTCAGGGTCTCTGGATCTCCCCAAATAATGCTGGAGCACCCTCAAGTGCCTCACCTCGTCTGCCTCAGCCACCTCTTGACTGCTCTTTGAAAGCGCCATCAGAAACCTTTCTTTCCACACAAGAAGTGAGAGCTGCGTGTCCCACCTGGCCACCATTTTTTTAAAAAAGGCTTGGAATTGAGGTTCATCCCTGGAAAATTATGGAAGCTTCCCAAGAAATTTTGGGAGTCTGACCTCTTTCTCCACAATGCTATGAGGCTCCCAGAAGGCCATTAAAAATCTTCCATAAGGCACTGTGTCAGGGAGGAATGCTGGGAACTGTGGGATGAGTACCCTGAAAGTAGAGCCCTGCAGTGGGACTGGAATCCCGCAGGTCCCACAGGACCCGCTGCCATAAAAGCAGGAATGGGTAAAATGTACTTTATAGCAGGAGGGATTGGGTAGGCAAAAAAACCAGACTTCGGGAAAACCCTAAGTCTCTCATCTGTTTGTCATGAATAGAATTTCAGCAATGTAAAACAAGTTTGTCTTTTTTTTTTAAATAAAGCTTTTATACTTAAATTTAAGTGAGGGATAGAAAGAGATTTGATGTCTATTATAACAGGAGTTAAAGTATTTTTACAAGGTTTAAGCAAGATTTGTTTTATTCTTTTAGTGGTAAAAATTGTGTCTGAATTCTGTTCATACATTTTTGTGGTGGGAGGGGTTAGTAGCATGTGAGAATCTGTCTCTCGCGGGATTTGTGGGATCTACGGTTTTTGCAGGTGAGAGCGGGATACAAATGCAAGAAACAATGCAGGAGTGGGAGCGGGTATTGCGGGGTGGGATGGGAGCGGGATTAAAAAAAATAGTCCCATGCAGGGCTCTACCTCAGAGCAGTGCAAGCGTGGACATAGAACAAAACTGCAACCGAAACAGCACAATTAGTGTGGCCCCAATGCACCATTAGTACTTACCTGATGCTATCTGCCTGGTTCAATTACCAACCATTCTGTTCTTTAGAGCAGACACAGTCCAAGGCCCCAACTAGACTACAGAAATAACCATGTTGAAACAATTGCAAAAACAGTTGGCCCCAGCATGACACGACAATTTTTTTTCTTGCCTTTATGGACTATAAAAACTTGTTACAGCCATGTTAGGGAATCATGTTTTCACCCTTGTGGATTTACAAAGCCTAAACCATGACTCCATATTATTATTTATTATTTGGATGATCGTAGTGGCCCACTATGTTCTAGGCCCTATCCACACATTTAATACGTCACAGGTTCTGCCCCAAGAGCTCTCAATCTCAGAAGTTGAGCAAATTACAAAAGGTGGAGGGAAATAGGTCTTAAGGAGGAAAAGGGACCAGCTCAATAAGTGTGTTCCATGTATAAAGGGGAAGCAGGGAATAAGAGGCAAAGATGGTGGCAGGAGAAGCATACAAATGAGGGGCTGAAGCTGGGTTCATTGGCTTAGCAGACAGGATACGGGCATGACACAACCAGAGACAAGGGCAGATGAGCAGCGAAAGGCAGTGTGGTGAAGATCCTTGAATGTGAGGCCTAGAAGCTTGAACTTGATGCAGTGGAAACTGGGCAGCCAGTAGAGAGGTTCAAAGAGAAGCGTGTCTTGTCATTGATTTTAATAGGCTTTAGATCAGGCCCTCACACAGTTTGGTGTGATGGCTCCACGACCTGGTTAACGGGCTGCTGACTGAGCAACTGTCCAACTGCCGTACACGTTCTAGAACTTTTCCCCCAGGTCTCTGTGGCCCCATTGCCCAACTGACTGGTGACATTACTACAGATTTACAAACAGGCTCTTTGCCAGGCATTGATGGGAAACAAGGTGAATTATCCACTGTCTAAAGAGGACCCCAGCTGCAGCGCTGCGAGGGGAGGAGATGATGTGAGTTAAAGGATAATGCTGACATTAAAAGATGAATGGATTAAAAGAGTAAACTCGTGATTTGCTGGATGCAGACAGCAGCATGGGCGGAGGCAAAGGGCTGTAATAGCAGAGTCGGTTTAAAAGGGGAAAGAGACAGCTGGACATTTTTGTATATTTTTTTTAAATTGGAGCTTTGCTAAGCTATTTCTCCACATTCAGATTCATCCAGCCACGTTGATTTGAAGCTGAGGCAGGAGATGTCAGGACTCAAGTCCAGTCAAGAGGCCATCCGGACTGATCTGTATAGGGTCAGCTTGGGAGGAAGTGATGCTATCCTATTCAGCCTTTGTCCTAAGGCTCCGCCCACAATCCCAGAGTAGGTGCCATGTGTTTACAAAAATAATCCATGGCAAATAACTAGGAATTAATGTTACCATGTATATTTCCAGCATTAGGTTTCCGAATCAATACCCTTAAGACAAAGAGGGCTGTTCACTCCTCTCCTAGTGCTATTGTTTCAGTCTGTCTGCAGACTCAGTACAGTGAAAAATAAATTGTGTTGTGGGACCTACTTATGATATGGTTAAAAGGTGGCTGTATCTCATGGTGCAGATGAGACATAACCATATTTTCCTTGTGGCCCTACACCATTTGTTACAGCCCTGGCTGGTTCCCCGTTGTGGACAGTCACCAGGCTTCTGTACTGGACCCAACCTTTGGATCTTGTGTGCTTCCAAGCCAATTGGGTCTGAGCAGCATCCATACACTGTCCATAAATCTGGCCTCTCAGGCACACCCCTGAGGTGCAGACTCCCGCTCTGGTACCTCTTCTCTGGGATGTGGGACCCTGTGGTTCAGTTGCCTTAGGCCCCAAAACCAGTGCTGAACCCCCTCCAGTCTCTGCAGTAGTTTATGCTAGCTGTCTCCAGAGCTATGCCCTTGTGGGCACTCCAATTTACAGTTTAACCCTTCAGGGACCACATGACAGCTAAAGCAAGGAACCCCCATGCTTTACAAAGGAACTTCTTAAACATGCACACTTAACTCATAGAAAAGTACAAGCGAGTTACAGACTTATGAAAAACAATAGATATGTTCATGTAAGTCCTCCCTCAATTTCCTCATTGCTCCTGAGAGCCCTTTGGATCGTGGTCAGTGTCCTTCAGGGGTCCAAACTCCTTCTGCTACCACACCTCCTGCTCGGTCTTTTAGTTCTGCAATGGTGCACCCCCGTTTGCTAGACAGTATTTCTTTTTAAAACCAATTTCCAACACTTTGTGCTCCTTCTATCCTACCTTTGGGGTTTTTCCATTCTCCCACCTTCTGTGAGATTGCTGGCCATTAACAGTCAGTAGCTTGGCTAATAGCCTCCACTGTCCTGCCCAGGAAACACTAGTCAATCGTTGATGGCCCTGTTTCAGTTCCTCAGACATTGTTTTCTGCCATAAAACAGAAGAGACAAGGTGGGTGAAGTAATATCTTTAATTGGACCAAGATATTGCCTCACCACCCTTCTCTCTCTAAGGTACAATACTGCAAACATCAAATGGAAGAATCAATCCACACAGAAAATTATAGTTAGACATAGAGTCCATAATATCAAATGGGATTCATATGTTGCATAGACAAGTTCCCCAAACTATCACACCACTGTATTAGGGAACAAACAAAACACAGCTAGGTTCCTCTAAAATGGAATCCCTTGATAAAGTTCATTTTGCAGTGCAGAGACCCTGAGATGGTGCCACGCTGTTTCACATTCCCAAGATTTTCTTTGCAACTACAAGGGTTAGAAACATCATTTGTTTTTAATGAGACCTCACGTTCTGTGGTGTGCTGGGGCCTCAGAGAATTGCTGGTCTGAGGTACTACTACGTCCTGGCTCCATCCTGCTTAGTTTATAAGAACACAGCAGGTAGAACATTCTATGTATTATTTGCAACTCTGTACTGTAAATCCTCATCTGGGGTTTGCTGACTCCCCACATGATTAGTCAGTTTGTTTCATTAGTCCTGCCTTCCCACCATCCACTCCCCATCTCCTCCTACTCCCATCCTGGGACCAGAGCATAAACTCAAACTTGTCAGTGTCCAGTTGTCTACAAAAAAGGGCTTGAGAACAAAAGAGCTGCTTGAGTTGCAAAGAGGAAAGTGTCAGGGGAAGGACAATTGGCTAAAAGCATGATCTTGAAATTCAATTGGTGTCTGGTTCTTGGAAATTTATTCCCAATCCCTCAGGCAGACCAGTGAAATTAAACAGGCTGGTATCACACTTTCCCCTCTTTACTATCACCTAGCTCCACACATTCATCATTGATCCCACTGCTATAACCCTTGTCCACACTTTAGTGATCTGTCATCTTAATTATTGTAACCTTCTCTTCTCTTGCTTCAACATCCTTATTCTGTCCAAAACACTGCTGCTAAAGAACACTCAAATAAGAGGGTGTTTGGGGTCATATAAGCACAGAATTTCACTCATCGGAGATATTCCAAGGCTAAGATATATTAAGTCCTTTGCCTCCCCTCGAGCATCTTTCATCTGAGGATCTCAAAGTGTGTTACAAACATGTATTAGTTAAGCTTTGTAATACCTTTAGGGGCCTTATTTTCCAACCAGAGGGTATGAGTAATTCCCACTGACTTCAGTGAAAATTACTCATTTCCTGAGGTAGGAGACCCAGATTTTTGTGAAGTATGAAATTGTTACTATCTCCATTTTACAGATCAGGAAACAAGCACAGAGAAGTGAAATGACTCTCCTATTGTCACACAGTGAGTCTTTGGCAGATGAGGAAAACAAACCTAGGAGTTCAGATTCTCCATCTCTTATTCTGACCATTGTTGTTCCTGCCTCTCCTCCACATCAACCAGTGCAGTTACTTTAGGAAAAAATAAGGACACAATTTTCAGAAGTTTTCATTAGTTCTGTGTGCCTCAATTTCTGGATGCCCATTTCTGAGATACCTTGGTTTAAAGATAATAAAGCACCTAATTCCCATTTGATTGGGCCCTTGTGTCTGATTTTCATAGGTTCTCAGGATTTCAGTAGAAGCTGTGAGTCCTGAACACCCCTGAACATTAGGCACAATATGCCTCAGGTCTGCCACACAGAAACTGAGGTACACAAAATTAGTGAAAACTGAATATTTAATTTCCCATCACTGTCGTGCCATGATGCAGGAGATGGACTGGATGACTGTCAGTTCTCTTCTAGTACTAGTGATTTGGTGAATTAAGGGATGGTGCTAGTCTGGTAGCCTAAAAATAGTCCTGTACCAAAATTTTGATTTGACAAGTGCTTTTTCTTTGTACCGTGACTTGGCTCTGCCTGTCCGCTCAACCCTGGACAAGGTTATTGAAAAATGCAAGAATCCTACTCTGGGAGAGTGACAGAGAATATTTCAATGACCTGTCATAAATGCAGAGACAGGCTCGTGTAATATGAAGTCGTGTGCCAGAAAAGATATGCAGCAACTTGAATTTTCATTGGCACGCTGTCCAGCAGAGTAGCTGCTATTTTATCCATCCCACAGTTTGGTTAACTGAGAGATTATCTGAAATGAGAACAGGGTAAGTTTTATAATTTTTAGGGCCCCAAGCTGCCAGAGCAGGGATTGGGCTATGAGTTAACTTCCCTCTGCAGTCTTACAGTGCAGAAACTAAACTGGCCCATGCCATGCCAGATCAGTACTTGTCCGTCTAAACATAGGTGCCCAAGTGATTACATACCTACTACATTGTGCCTAAGGTCAGCCCTGTAACAGGAGATCAATTGTCTAGGTAAATGCCTGTCCCGTTAAAGTACAGTAGTTTGTCGTGAAGTCAACCTCCACTCTCAAATGAAAAATGCTCTGTTAGTCTCTTGGGAGTTGTATATTCTGTAACCCTCATTCATTCTTCCTGAGACAGAGAGAATTGGGTTCTGTGAACTCACCCAATTAAATTCACTGCCAGCCTAAGCAAGCACAACTCCAATAACTTCAAAAGAGTTACACCTGCTTTTGCCAGCAGATAATTTGACTTATAGTTCTCATCCTGCCTGTGAAGGATGAAGATGTCTTGTCTCATTGCAATTCATCCCCTGGCCCCTCCAGTGTTTTTAGCTTTGTGCGACCCACTGTGTTTTCTTTTCCCTCTGACTGTGCAGCAATTAACGAGAGGATGGGAGTGGAGGTTTCAATGCTGCTGTGCAAAGCAGGAGGTCAGGGCTGACTGTCATCATTTGCACCATCCCCTGGCCCTTGTCTCCCGCATTCTTCACAACATGGTGGACTTGTGCAGAACCGAGGACACAGGAGATGATGCAGATGAAGAGTCAGAGCCAGCCTACTTAGGTGTGCAGCAGCCTGAAATAAATGACAGGCCCTGAATCTCTAACATTTGATATAACGTTATTTCCCTAAAAAGATTTCCATTCAGCTTCTTGTGGGCAGTCAGAAGGCGGCAGGGAAATATCAGAGATCAATGCAGGTCAAACCCCAGAGGGTTATATCTTCCTCATCCGCTCTGTTTAAGCCAATGCACTCATTGGTATCAGACCCACCACTAACACCTCAATTTCTAACCCACACTGACCTCTGACCTACAAATTGGCCAATAATGGTCAGGTTTCAGACCTGTGGGCCCTACACCTATACTGATCTCTGACCTTAGCCCCAGCTTAGGCTTGCCACCTCTGAGATACAAAAATATAGTATATCCAGAATGATCCTGAGCCCATGACACTGGACAGCCGGCAGCGCACCCTGAGCACCCTGACAGATGTCTCGGGGTGGTTGCCTCAAAAAAGGGATGATCCTGGGGAAACTTGGGGAGGTGGCAGCACTAGACCAGCCTGAGCTCCGAACTTCACAGACAATGGCCAAGAACACTCAGATGTCTTACCCTGACCCTAACCTGACCTCTGACCCTGTTCCCTCCCTGACCTCTGACCTTGTCCCCAGCCTGACCTCTGACCTTGTCCCCGTCCTGACCTCCGACCTACACAGGCAACGGCCAATAACGCTCAGATGTCAGCTCCCTTGACCCTGTCCCAGCCTGACCTTTGGCCTGCCCAGATGCTGGCCACGAGCCGGCGCCGGGCCCCCCCCGTCCCCTGACGCAGGCTGACCAGCGGGGGCGCGCCCCTTGCCCGGCCCCTGGGCCCGGCCGGCGGGCGGAACGCGGCGCGCGGGCGGCGGGGGCCGGGGGAAGGAGCTGAGCGCAGGACGCCGGCGCCGCTGTCATGGCGGCCTGAGGAGCAGCGGGGGAGGCGCCGGGAGCCGGACGGAGGCGGCCGGAGCAGGCAGGTCAGCCCCTCCCCGCCCTGCTCTCACAGCCCCTAGGGCGGCCTGAGGGTTTCCCCGCCCCGCGGGGCCCCCGCCTGCGCTTCTAGCCGCGCTCGCCGGCGTCCCCGCCCCCGGGACCCCCACGGCTACCGGCCCCCGCCGCTAGCGGGGCTCTCCCGGCTCCAGGCCCCCCGATGCTCTCTAAGGGGACGAGGCCCCCTCATCGACCCCTCCCCCGCAGCTCCCCTTGCCTGGGCTCCCATTGCCCCCTCACAGCTATCGGGGGTCTCCCTGGCTGCCCCCCCAGCCCTCCCTTCTCTGAGCTACCCTGGGGGGGGGGGGGGTCTCTTTTTGGGCCCCCCATAGACCCTCTCTTCTCTAATTTAACCCGAGAAAGGGACTCCCTGACTGGGCTTTCCTGGATCCCTCTTTCTCTACCATGCCTCAGGCCAGGGGGTCTCCCTGGCTGGGCTCCCCTGAGCTCCTCTTCTCTGAGGTACCCCGGGAGGGGGGTTTCTCTGATTGGGCCCCCCATGAGTCTTTGGGATCTTCATTGTCCCCTTCCTTTCCATCTACATGAGGGGCGGAGAGAGGGTTTCTTTCTTGTCCCCGCCATCACCCACCCTACACTTTCACTCTCTACTACTTTGGTGGAGAAGACGGGGTTAATGTGGTCTGGTGTAAACTAGCAGTTTTCTGCTTGCCTTCAGTGCTTGGTGTGAATTGGTAGCTTTGTCTGACTTTAGGTGTGAGCTATGTAACTTGAGTCCTCCTTTAATATTTATGTGTCCTGGTTAATAAGAGGTTTCTGTCTCCAGGATGCCTTATTTTCCTCCAGCCCTTTGCCAGTTTGAATTAGTTTCTGATTATGGTCTAAACACGTGGGCATTTGCAGAGACCTCTGTTCTGCTCCTCCTGTTGGAGGCAAATCGTTCTACACAGAAGATACCCAGTACATTCAGCTTTATCCCTTTTTTGTGCTGAGTGGTCTGCCTGCTACATCCAGGAAACCCTCTGCTTTCTCCCTTGCGCTCACACTGACCTCCAAGCCCTAGATGCTCTGATCTTTGGATAGTATGTTGCCATGGGAAATCTGTATGTTCTTTTCCCCTTCACTCCTGAGGGTCCATTTGACTTGACCCTGCTTTAGGACTTGTGGAAGGAAGAAATCCTGAGTACTGCACCTGTGTCTCTGGAGTGTTCAGGCAGCACACATGCGCGGTTTTGTATTGAAAAGATAAAAATGTACCTGAAAAGTGAAGTTTGACAAATAGGGTGGAAAAAATCCTGTTGTGCACCAACCTAGACAACCAAAACCACAGTGTGAAAAAGTGAAATGTGACTATAAGACAAGTGCTACTGAGCACTTGAAAATACTGGGTGTATGGTTTGCCAGGCTCATTTGAACTGAAAACAAAACCTACCTACCTACCCCCTCAGTTCTTAGCAAACCGAAAAAGGAATAAGGGATGATTTTCCCACCGGGCACTCATGCCAGGTTTGCCATTTGCTTCTGTGCCACCAACACATTCATGGGGATGATACTTCAGGAAAAGTGTGTACATAACTGGCAGTGTGGAACATGCAATCTGGAGTGTGGACAGCAGAACAGATCCAAAGAAAGAATCCAGCAAAATGGGTAAATGATCAGTTTCTTCCAGAAAGTAGCCCTGACCCATTGGCTAAGGTCTGGAAATGAGTCCGAAGACCTGGGTTCTGTATCCATCTCTCACTGACTCGCTATGTTCTTGAGCAAACTATTTCACCTTCAAGTCTGTTTACCCATCTGTAAAATGTGGATAATAATGCTTACCTAGTCTTGGAAAGCACTTGGAGAGCTACTGATGAAAGTAAATCTGCTTTGATACTAACAAATAGCATAATAACTTTGCGCTTATCTACATAAGTGCAAAGTTATGCTGTTTCATAGGTCACACAAAAAATAAGCTGGAGAAAGGGAATGTTTCATATAGGGAAGCCATAATTTCATGCTGCATTTGTGATGCTGGTTGTACTTTGATAAATTACCTTAAAATATTTCTTTCATCTATATAGCAATCGCTTTTCATCAGGCTAAGAAAAATCTATTTAGTCTTAAATTGGTAGCCTCAAGTGATACCTGGGAACCAGAAAGTAACACTATGGTGCCTCTATCACCTGTGATTTTAAAAATAAAAGAGGTGGAGACTTTGCACAACTTTCACAACAGGACCAGGAAAAACCCACTCTGTCACAATCTTGTACAACCCATTCAGCACTTGTAGTGCCTTGAAGGATAGTCTTGTGCTTAAGGCAAATGCCTGGGAGCCATGAAATCTGCATTCATTTACAGTTCTATCACATTTCCTGTGTGACTGTGAGTTAGTCACTTGACTGCTTTGTGCCTCAGTTTCCTTTTCTGTGAAAGCAGATGATAATACTGATTTACTCCTTAGATGTATTATGAGACACAGGGATGGTAGCTCAAGTAGATCTACGTGAGCTAACTTTACTACTCCACTATCCAAGCTAGTTAGATTAAAGTTGCAGCAGCCTGTGTTTCAGCGTAGACAGTACAAGCCCACCCAGAACCCTGGGTATTTACTAGTGGGACTAATGCGGATAGAAAGATTAACAGCAAGATCTTAAAATTGTCACCAGAATATGTCCTTTGTAAATATAACATGAAAAAATCATGCCCAGTAGTGATTCAGGGCTTGGGAGATCAAGTTCACCGTAGCTTGCACCTGACTTGTAATTTACCACATTTATTTATTTTCTGAACTTGTCAGCTGGTAACTGAATTTGACATTTCAGAATCCAAATTATAATGCTCAGAGTGAAGATGTATTGGACCAGAATTAAAGACAAAGATTTACCTTTATAAAGAAAGGGTATTTTTTTAAGCATTTAATCCATGTAAATAACATAAATCAATTTAACTCTGCCCTGTTGGCAAAAATGCACAGTAATCAAGTAAGCTAGTGACAGAGCTTTTTCATTTTTCCCTCTTTGGCTCTGAAAGCAGTTGGAGTTCTGTGCTCCTGCCTTGTTAACTGACTGGTATTCAGATACTATTGGGAAAGATACATTGGCTTGTACAGTGCAAGTGGATTATTTTTGGACACACACACATAAAGGGTTAAATCAGTTGCTCTTTGTTTGCTGTGTAATGAGTTGTGACGTGGAAGGAGTCTCAGCCAGTTCCTAGTAGACATCGCAAAACCCACCACCAATTTTGTCACCACTTAGCAATCTCAAAAGAATTGAAAGCCTGAGTTGGCCATGGAATCTGAACCCCCCCTTCCTAGTCCTAGAGGAGCCCTTCCAGGGCATAGGTGAGGCACGTTGTCAGGACAGTGTGCAGGAAGCTTTTAAAGCTATTGCCTGAGCTGTTGCTGCTCTATGGATAAATAGGACTTTGGCCCCCAGGCTTAGTCCTGCTCTCATCACTAGCACTGAATTATCATGAAAAACAAGGCAAAGTTAAGTGTGGAATGTTACCATCCTGGACATGCTTCCTGATCCACTTCTAAGTAGTGCTTTGCACAAAGATGGAGGAAAGAGTCATTAAAACCATTTCTTTTTTGGCAGATTGAAAAATCTAGAATGGCAGGAGAACAGAAACCATCCTGCAATCTTCTTGAGCAGTTTATTTTATTAGCCAAAGGCACCAACGGATCAGCTCTGACTGTTCTGATAAACCAAGTGCTAGAGGCTCCTGGGGTTTATGTCTTTGGCGAGCTGTTGGAGTTAACAAACGTGCAAGAGGTAAGAGTTAAGTTGCCATCTCTTTTCTTCTTCCCCTCCCCTTCCCCCACTCCTTTCTGGTTTAAGAGCTCTCCTTGGAATTTCCTTGCACATAGTAGACTGGGATGGAGGAATCTCCATCTTGGGAAAAGCCTGACATAATTTACCCCAGTTTTCCAATGCTTCTATCATGCCCTGAGTCAGAATGACAGATTTACACAGAATTGTGAGGACCTGGTATACATAAGGGGATCGCTTTTGTCTTATGCATTTATTTGGATTCAAATAATAAAATGATGCCTATGCAAGGCTCCAGACATCCTAACTTGTGACTGTTAATACAATACAATTTCAGCAACGCTCAATCATTGAAACTAGGATTCCAGCCAGCCAGCCACCAGCAAAAAAGTGTCTTTCTATTCTGTCATTGTTCTGGGAAGCATACCGTTAGCCTTCTCTAAAACTCCTGTCACAGATGTATTTTGCAGCATGCCCAGAAGATCACCATGTTTGGGCTGTTTCAGAGCAAAATGGGGAGCAAGTTTCAGACTCCCAGAGCCCGCCTAGAGAACACTCTACGAGCATCTCCATGTCTCTTACAATGAGTGGGATCTAGCTCCGTTACCTCTGCTGATTGCAGTTATGGCAGTATGGCACACAGGAAGCTCAGCTTTCCAAACAGGCTTTTGTGCCTGGCCAAAAATGCCATCAACAGTTTTTAGCATCAATGTATATGTTTGGTTTCCCCCCAGTTTTTCCATGCAGCAAATCATGTGGCTTAGGAGAACTGATATACCAACCCAGGCTAGTGCCACAGCTGTTGTTCCAGTGCACTGTTTGCTTGTCAGAGGAAGTACAGAACTTTCAGAGGCAGACAACTTAAAATGATCTAACCTGCTTTGCTTTGAGATTGTTTGTGGTTTTGCAGGTTAACTGTCTCAGCTTCCCAGTGGCTAGTAAGGATTCTTAACCAACCAGCACCATAATCTGCTCATCTGTCATGTGATAAGAATACACAGCTGAATTCAAGTGGACACGTTCTTCATTTTATCTCTTAAGATGCTGCATGAAGCAGCTGACTGTATAAACCAAATTCAAGTTCTAATGCATGGAATAGGCTGTATCATCCTGATTCTAAACTACTGAAATGTAGTGCTGATTACATGACTTTGGAAAGGGTATAGCCCTCTGACAACTGAAAACAGCCCTTCTTTTATGTATTTTTAAAAAGTTACATATTCTTTGTGACATTAAAGCCAACACTGTGGAGAAGCTGTACACCAATATCCTATTGGCCATTATTGGCTTACATAAGATTTCTTTTGCTTTCCTCCTCTCCAGCTTGCTGAAGGGCCTAATGCTGCATATTTCCAGTTGCTGAACCTGTTTGCCTACGGAACGTACCCAGATTATGTAGGTAAGAGGTTGCATTTAGCAAATGCTCTAAGAACCTGGTGAAGATTGAAAGGGCGGTGAGTGCGGGTACTGCAGTCTCTTCAGAACTAGCTTGTGCAACTTCTTATTTGTCTGGCCAGGCAGCTCAAGGTAGCTGACTTACACAAGTGCATGATGCCTCCGTGAATGTGGCAGGTTGAAAGAATCTAAGGGTAAAATTCTGTCTGTCAGAGGCTTTCTGGATGAGTGGGGGCTACCCAGTTTATTGCACCCAAGGCAGCATGTATGATCACCTGCCCTATGGGCAGGTGGTTTATGTGTGCATTCGGTGCAAGGAGCTTCTGGCCCTCAGAGACCCTGTACGGGCTTTGGAGACCAGCGTGGCTGAGCTGGAGGAGCTAAGGGAGATAGAGAGGTACATATATGAGACTTTCCTGGACACAGTAGAATGGTCCCACTCCCGGTCTGACAGCCTCTGTGCTGTTGAGGAGGGTGAAAGATTCAGGGAAGAAGAACATCCAACTGGAGCAGAGGCAAATGATCCCATAGGTGGGACCCCACTTCCGGATGATGTTGTGGTATCCTCTTGCACTGAGGATACCTCTCCAGCGGAGGGAACTCCAGTTATTAGGAAGAGACCGGTATTAGTAATAGGCGATTCTGTCATTAGAAACATAGATAGCTGGGTTTGTAATGACCATGACAACGGCATGGTGACTTGCCTGCCTGGTGCGAAGGTTGCAGATCTCTCGAGACTTCTAGATGACTTATGTGTAGTGCTGGAGAGGAGCTGGTGGTCGTGGTACATGTAGGTACCGGTGATGTAGGGAGGGATAGGAGAGAGGTCCTGGAGGCCAAATTTAGGCTGCTGGGTAAGAGATTGAAGATCAGGACCTCCATGGTAGCATTATCTGAAATGCTTCCAGTTCCATGCACAGGGCCAGTTAGACAGGCAGAACTGCAGGGTCTCAATGCGTGGATGAGATGATGGCATAGGGAGGAGTAGTTTAGATTTATTAGGAACTGGGGCAACTTTGGGGAAAGGGGGAGCCTATACAGGAAGGAGGGGCTCCACCTAAACCAAAATGGAACCAGATTGCTGGCACATAACATTAAAAGGGTTGTAGAGCAGTTTTCAAACTAAGGGCTGCGGGGAAGCCAACACGTGCAGAGGAGCATGTGGTTCGGACAGAAATAGGGGAGGATCTACTAATGGAGATTCTCTATGTCCTAGTAAGGAGGAGGGGATGGAAGGTAAAATACAGGTAGGATCTGAAGAGAAACAAACGAAAAATGTCTCATTCAATTGTGTCATTTAACAGGAGACAACTAAAAAGTGACAAGTTTTTAAAGTGCTTATATACCAATGCTAGAAGTCTAAATAATAAGATGAGTGAACTAGAGTACCCCATGTTAAATGAGGATATTGATATAATAGGCTTCACAGAAACTTGTTGGAATGAGGATAATCAATGGGACACAGTAATACCAGGGTACAAAATATATCAGGAGGACAGAACAGGTCGTGCTGGTGTGGGAGTGGCACTATATGTGAAAGAAAGCGTAGAATCAAATGAAGTAAAAATCTTAAATGAACCAAACTGTACCTTACAATCTCTATGGATAGCAATTCCATGCCCGAATAATAAGAATATAGCAGTAGGGATATATTACCGACCACCTGACCAGGATGGTGATAGTGACTGAAATGCTCTGGGAGATTAGAGAAGCTATTAAAATAAGAAAACTCAAAAATAATTGGGGATTTCAGCTATCCCCATATTGACTGGGTACATATCACCTCAGGAAGGGATGCAGAGATAAAGTTTCTTGACACCGCAAATGACTGCTTCTTGGAGCAGCTAGTCCTGGAACCCACAAGAGGTGAGGCAATTCTTGATTTAGTCCTAAGTGGAGCACAGGATCAGGTCCAAGAGGTGACTATAGCTGGACAACTTAGTAATAGTGACCATAATATAATTAAATTTAACATCCCTATGGCGGGGAAAACACCACAGCAGCTCAACACTGTAGCATTTCATTTCAGAAAGGGAACTACACAAAAATGAGGAGGTTAGTTAAACACAAATTAAAAGGGACAGCACCAAAAGTTAAATCCCTGCAAGCTGCATGGAAACTTTTTAAAGACACCACAATAGAAGCTTCCACTTGAAAAAGTGGAAGTTAAATCCTAGTGAGGAAAATAGAAAGGAGCATAAACTCTTGCAAATGAAATGTAAAAATATAATTAGGAAGGCCAAAAAAGAATTTGAAGTACAGCTAGCCAAAAACTCAAAAAGTATTAGCAAAAAAAAATTTTAAGTACATCGGAAGCAGGAAGCCTGCTAAACAACGAGTGGGGCCACCAGATGATTGAGATGCTAAAGGAGCACTCAAGGACGATAAGGCCATTGCGGAGAAACTCAATTAATTCTTTGCATCGGTCTTCACGGCTGAGAATGTGAGGGAGATTCCCAAACCTGAGCCCTTCTTTTTAGGTGACACATCTGAGGAACTGTCCCAGATTGAGGTGTCATTAGAGGAGGTTATGGAACAAATTGATAAACTAAACTGTAATATGTCACCAGGACCTGATGGTATTCACCCAAGAGTTCTGAAGGAACTCAAATGTGAAATTGCAAGACTACTAACTGTAGTCTGTAACCTATCATTTAAATCAGCTTCTGTACCAAATGACTGGAGGATAGCAAATGTGATGTCAATTTTTAAAAAGGGCTTGTAGTGGGCAGCTGCCCCATTCTGATGTGGAAGGGGTTAGAGAAAGCCAAAGAGGCTGTGCAGAGCCCCAGCCAATCATGGAAAGGCTTAATGGGAGCCAGTCAAGTGGAGGCTTGAAAGTAGCCAATCAGGGCCAGGCTTCACAGGGCTCTATAAGAATGCTGCAGGGCAGAGAGGAAGGCAGTCTCTCCCTGGAGGGCAAATGGAGAAGAACTGGCTCTTAGAGAAGCACCTAAGATAGAGAAGGGCTGGGCAGGATCAGCAGAGGCTGGGAGAGCTCTAGGCTGACGGCTGCCAGACTGGGACCCTGAGACAAACGGGCAGAGAAGGTGCTGGGGCGACGGGGAAGTGACCCAGGGGAGTAAGCAGTAGAGGAGAGTTGGAAGAGGGCAGTAAGTGGCTGTCACTAGAGGGTCCCTGGGTTGGGGCCCAGAGTAGCGGGTGGGCCTGTCCCATGTCCCCCCCCCTTTTGCCCCTACTTACCAATGAGGAGAGTGGCCTAAATCCGGACTGCAGTTTGGCCCTGAAACCAGGGGCTAGATTAGAGACTGCAGTTGACTGCTGAGGCAAGTGGAAGGACGAGGACCATCTGTCCCCCAAAAGTGGGGAGAGAGCGGGCTGGGGCACAGCTGAAGGGCTGTGTCCTGAAGAGGATGCCGCGGTCTGGGAATGACGCAGGTCCAGATGGTGGAGACGATGGAGAAAGTGGAAGTAAGGGCGGGGGATGAGAAACCCTAGATTTGTGCTAGAAATGGCCCACCTTGATTATCATACACATTGTAAGGAGAGTGATCACTTTAGATAAGCTATTACCAGCGGGAGAGTGGGGTGGGGGGAGAGAAAACCTTTTGTAGTGTTAAACACCCATTTTTTCATGGTCTGTGTGTATAAAAACATCTTCTGTATTTTCCACAGTATGCATCCGATGAAGTGAGCTGTAGCTCACGAAAGCTTACGCTCAAATAAATTGGTTAGTCTCTAAGGTGCCACGAGTATTCATTTTCTTACTGCTAGTAAAAGGCACCCTGGTGGTCCAAGAGAGCTAATTCCCAGCACGGAGGTGCCGCAGCAGTGGGTCTGCACCGTTACAGGGCTCTAGAGGTGACACCGGCAATTACAGGCTGGTAAGCCTGACTTCAGTACTGGGCAAACTGCTTTAAACTATAGTAAAGAACAAAATTGTCAGACACAGAGATTAACATAATTTGTTGGGGAATAGTCAACATGATTTTTGTAAAGAGAAATCATGCCTCACCAATCTACTAGAATTCTTTGAGGGGGTCAAAAGGCATGTGGGCAAGGGGGATCCAGTGGATATAGTGTATTTAGATTTTCAGAAAGCCTTTGACAAGTTCCCTCACCAAAGGCTCTTAAGCAAAGTAAGCAGTCATGGGATAAGAGGGAAGGTTCTCTCATGGATTGGTAACTGGTTAAAAGATAGGAAACAAAGAGTAGTAATAAATGGTCAGTTTTGAGAATGGAGAGCAGTAAATAGTAGTGTCCCCCCAGGGGTCTGTCCTGGGCCAAGTCCTATTTAAGATATTCAGAAATGATCTGGAAAAGGGGGTAAACAATGAGGTGGCAAAATTTGCAGATGATACAAAACTACTCAAGATAGTTAAGTCCCAGGCAGACTGCGAAGAGCTACAAAAAGATCTCTCAAAACTGGGTGTCTGGGCAACAAAATGGCAGATGAAATTCAGTGTTGATAAATGCAAAGTAATGCGCATTGGAAAACATAATCGCAACTATACATACAAAATGAAGGGGTCTAAATTAGCTGTTAGCACTCAAGAAAGAGATCTTGGAGTCACTGTGGATAATTCTCTGAAAAACATCCCCTCAGTGTATAGTGGCAGTCAAAAAAGCTAACAGAATGTTAGGAACCATTTGGAAAGGGATATACAGTACAACATAAAATATCATATTGCCTCTATATAAATCCATGGTATGCCCATATCTTGAATACTGCATGCAGATGTGGTTGCCCCATCTCAAAAAAGGTATGTTGGAATTAGAAAAGGTTCAGAAAAGGGCAACAAAAACGATTTGGGGTCTGGAACGGCTGCCATATGAGGAGAGATTAATAAGACTGGGACTTTTCATCTTGGAAAAGAGATGACTAAGGGGGGATATGATAGAGGTCTATAAAAGCATGACTGGTGTGGAGAAAGTAAATAAGGAAATGTTATTTACTCCTTCTCATAACTCAAGAACTAGGGGCCATCAAATGAAATTAATAGGCAGCAGGTTTAAAACAAACAAAAGGAAATATTTTTCACACAATGCAGTCAACCTGTGGAACTCCTTGCCAGAGTATGTTGTGAAGGCCAAGACTTGAACAGGGTTCAAAAAAGAACTAGATAAATTCATGGAGATAGGTCCATCAATGGCTATTAGCCAGGATAGTGTCCCTAACCTCTGTTTGCCAGAAGCTGGGAATAGGCAACGGGATGGATCACTTGATGATTACCTGTTCTGTTCATTCCCTCTGGGGAACCTGGCATTGGCTGCTGTCGGAAGACAGGATACTGGGCTAGATGGACCTTTGGTCTGACCCAGTATGTCTGTTCTTGTGTAAATCTTTTTTTCATCTCACTATGGAAGAATAGCAATAGCCAGACTGTTACGTGCTGGTCTAGACGTTTAGAGTGGGCATTTTACTAGCCTCTCTTGGGCTGAGTCCCTGTGACATGAATTGACGTGCAGTGGTATTCACTATCTCTTCCTAAGATTCAAAAGACACTTATTCTGCAGAGGACAAACTCTCCATCTTTTCTGAAATTAGAGTGGTACCGATTAGAGAATCTCCCCTTTCAGGGGTTTGTAAGCTAGTCTTGAAAATCCATTCTGAATTGAAACTTGGTAAACAAGGTTTGTATCATGTTTTCCCTACACACTAAAGGGCACAACTCTCAAATGCACATGCAATTGTGTCATGAATGTGTGTGTGCACAAATACAGTATTTTTATGTGCCAAAGTCCAGTTTGAATTTGTTGTTGTGATCATTTTGCATGCCGATTAGGCACACAGTTGCATATGCTTTTCACACACAATTGCACGTCTGTGTTTGGAAAATGGTCCCCGGCTATGTGTTTAAATAAAAGCACTGCATCTACTCGTGAGTTCTTAGAAGTGTGATTATCAGTGTCACAGTTTGACTGGGTTCAGTTGCTTTTCTCCACTTGAATGTCTTAAACACCTTTGTTTGGGAGATACTTGGAAGGAACAGAGAAACTAGCTACAAAGGGAAGAATGTCAAAAAGGAACAGCTTTTCTAGTCAGCCTTAAAACAGGCCAGAGAGCCTTCTTGCTTGGAAACCATTGACTGTACTCAGGAATGGTGTCATGCAAAAGACCCATCTTGCTCCTAGGCTTCTATAACCTCTTCATGTGGTAAAGCAAAATAAAAACATGTTCACCAGGTTGCCCCCTTGGAAATAACCACTTGTATATCATTTCAAAGGCACCAAATCTGAATCAGGATAGCATGTCTATCTGAAGGTGCATTCCAACCATGCTATGCCTTGGAGCTTACACTTCAATTCTGATGCAGTGCAGTATTTAATATTTTTGAGCAGCAGCCTGAATCCAGAGTATCACAATGCTTTACAAATAATTCTGCCCAGGATCTCATTGATGCCCATCGCAGTAGTATCTGAGCACTTTAGTTGTAAAATCTGGAGAACAGATTTAGTAGATGTAGTGGGGTGAAAGCTCTGGTAGATATGGTGCCAGCACAAGCTTCATGAATTCTTTGCAGTCTGTGGGTCTCTAGGTTGTGACCAGTTAGAGGACCAGTCTGCTCTGCATGGGTGTTAGATCCCAGGACATGACTTGTAAGAGTAGGGATGTTCACTCATATCCTTGACTTAAGTTTCCCGTTCCCATGTGCAGTGTAGTGAACACTGGCCAGCACACTTCACCATACAGCACTGCCTAAATGTACAGTTCATAAGAATGGCCATATTGGGTCAGACCAATGATCCATCTAGCCCAGTATCCTGTCTTCCAGCAGTGACCAGTGCCAGATGCTTCAGAGGGAATGAACAGAACAGGGCAATTATTGGGTGATCCATCCCCAATCATCCAGTCTCAGCATCTGGCAGTCAGAGAATTAGGGACAACCAGAGAATTGGGTTGCATTCCTGACCATAATGGCTAATAGCTATTGATGGACTGATCCTCCATGAACTTATCTAATTCTTGTGTGAACGCAGTTATACTTTTGGCCTTCACAACATCGCCTGGCAGCGAGTTCCACAGGTTGACCATGTGTTGTGTGAAGAAGTACTTCCTTTTGATGTATTAAACCTGCTACCTATTAATTTCATTGGATGCCCCTAGTTCTTGTGTTATATGAAGGAGTAAATAACAGTTCCTTATTCACTTTATCCACACCCTTCCCAATTTCATAGACCTCTATCACATCCCCCTTGGTTGCCTCTTTTCTAAGCTGAACAGTCCATCTTTTAAATCTCTCCTCATATGGAAGCTGTTCCAGACCCCTAATCATTTTTATTGTCCTTCTCTGTACTTTCTCCAGTTCTAATGTCTTTTGTGAGATGGGGTGACCAGAACTGTATGCAGAATTCAAGGTGTGGGCATACTATGGATTTATACAGTGGCATTATGATATTTTCTGTCTTATCCATCCCTTTCACAATGGTTCCTAAAATTCTGTTCGCTTTTTTGGCTGCTGCTGCATGTGGAGGAGATGTTTTCAGAGAACTATCCACAGTGACTCCAAGATCTTTCTTGAGTGGTAACAGCTAATTTAGACTCCATTATTTTGTGTGTATAATTGGGATTATGTTTTCCAGTATGCATTGTTTTACAATTATCAACACTGAATTTCATCTGCCATTTTGTTGCCCAGTCACCCAGTTTTGTGAGATCCCTTTGTAACTCTTTGGACTTAACTACCTTGAAATTTTGTATTGTCTGCAAACTTTGCCACCTTACTGTTTACTCCTTTGTCTAGATCATTTAAAATACGTTGAACAGCACTGGTCCCAGTACAGATTGTTGCGGGATCCTGCCGTTTACCTTTCTCCACTCTGAAAACTGATGATTTATTCCAATCCTTGGTTTCCTATCTTTTAACCAGTTACTGATCCACCGGAGGACCTTCCCTCTTATCCCATGACTGCTTACTGTGCTTAAGAGTCTTTGATAAGGGACTTTGTCAGTGGTTTTCTGAAAGTCCAAGTATACTATTTCCTCTGGGTCACCCTTGTCTACATGTTTGTTTGACCCCCTCAAAGAATTCTAATAGATTGGTGGGGCATGATTTCTCTTTACAACAGCTGTGTTGACCGTTTCCCAACATACAGTTCATCTTTGCACTGATGATTCGATTCTTTACTTGGGTTTCAACCAATTTGCCTGGTCCTGAAGTTAGACTTACTAGCCTGTAATTGCCAGTACAGCTTCTGGAGCCTTTTTTTTTTTAAAATCCAGTGTTACATTAACTATCCTCCAGTCATCTGGTACAGAGGCTGATTTAAGCAATAGGTTACGTACCAGCTAGTAGTTCTGCAATTTCATGGTTGAGTTCCTTCAGAATTCTTGGGTGAATACCATCTGGGCCTGGTGACTTATTGCTATTAAATTTATCAGTTTGTTCCCAAACCTCCTCTATTGACACCTCAATCTGGGACAGTTCCTCAGATTTGTCTACTGAAAAAGAAAAAAGCCTCAGGTGTGGGACTCTCCCTCACATCCCTTGCTGTGAAGACCGATGCAAAGAATTGATTTAGCTTCTCTGTAAATGTCTTGTCTTCCTTGAGTGCTCCTTTAGCATCTCAATTGTCCAGTAGCTGCACTGATTGTTTGACCGGCTTCCTGCTTCTGATGTACTTAACAAACTTGTTGCTGTAAGTTTTTGTGTCTTTCGCTAGTTCCTCTTCAAATTCTTTTTTGGCCGGTCAAATTATACTTTTACACTTGACTTTCCAGATTTTATGCTCCTTTCTATTTTCCTCGGTGGGATTTGACTTCCAATTTGTAAAGGATGTCTTGTTTTGTCTCTAACTCCATCTTTTACTCTGTTTAGCCATGGTGGCATTTTTTTGGTCTTCTTACTGGTTTTTTAAATTATTTTTATTTGAGGTTATACCTATAGTGTGAGTTTCTATTATGGTGTTTTAAGACGTTTCCATGCAGTTTGCAGGCGTTTCACTCTTATGACTGTTCCTTTTCATTTCCATTTAACTTGCCTCCTCATTTTTGTGTAGCTCCTCTTTTTGTAGCCAAAGGCTACTGTGGTGGGCTTCTTTGGTATTTCCCCACCCCAGCAGGGAGGTTACATGGAATTATAGTATGGTTGCTTGAACAGTTCCTGAAGCACCATACAATCCTTTGGGCTGGAAGGTGCGACTGAAAAGTAAGATAGTAAGGGAGAGAGTAATCACTGCCTTCCAGATAAAAATGGGGAGGGGACAGAGGAGGCCAAAAGGGAAAGAATTGGATGAGATGGGTAAGATGGATTCCGTACTGGCCAGATAACCTTCATGTCACTGAAATACTAACTGTTTCATTAACGCACCCATTCCGAAGAGCGCCTTTGCTTTTGAAAGCAGCCAGCCTCCCTTCTGTTTGTGAATACACTCGGGGCATGTGGTTACTGTGGTGATAGGATGGCCATAGAAGTATCTAGATTAATAATTTCTCTTCTCTCCATGAACCTGATGTTTGACACTTCCATACGTAGTTCCCAAGCGCTTCAGAGAAGTATCATCCACAGTTTTACAGCTGGTGAAACCAAAGTCCAAGGTTTTATTAGCATGGGCTTACTGAAAGAGGACAAATAGTTTGGTCTTGGAAACAAAATATTAACCATGTGTCTTGGCAGGATTTCACCTGTAGACATGTGAATTATGTTCTCTATTTTTGTGGTTCTGGTTTTGGAATTAGAACAGTTAATAACTGACTTTCTTTTTATTCTGCCTCTGTTTCTCCTTGGGTATGGTCCAGCTGTTACTTATGGCAGCACTGTCTTCTCACTAGCACCCCTTCATAGCACAAGGAGTACTTAGTGCTACCGACTTCTGGGGTGCAACTCAGTCAAAGACTTTAATCTGAAGGTTTTGTTTAATTCTTGAAGGAAAATCCGTAACTTTGTTCTCAATTTTTTTACATTGAACAGCAAACAAGGATAACCTGCCAGAGTTAACGGGGGCCCAGAAGAACAAGCTGAAACACTTAACTATTGTAAGCTTGGCTGCCAGAATGAAGGTAAAATTCAGAAATCTTAGCTAAGTAATGCCAGCCATTTCTGCAAGTGGCATCCAAGTATTGTACTCGGGTTTGCGTTAGGCTGCATGAGCGCTCTGGAAAACCTGTGACTAGAAAATTACCTGCAGTGTACAATGCTCCCCTGTATTCATGGAACTCAGTAACTTATGAAGGACTTCCAAGGACTGAGTGCTTGGAATGGCTGAACAGCTCTATAAAGAGCGAGAAATGGGCATTCTGGGAGGAGAAATCAGATTGGCTAATGGAGGTGGGACTCGCTTGCTCATCTACCTCTTGAAAATCTTTGTCAATTCTGGGTGGGGGAGGGAATTGACTATTTTACCTTCCACAATACTGCCACCCCAACCCACTCTTCAGAACTTACTGTAATAAAGGCTTACAGGAATGTCTTGTGTGTGACGTGACCTAATAGTATCTGCTTCCTTTGATACTATTTGATACTTTCCCACTCACCCTTTACCTGCGGGATGCGTACAATAAATGTTTGTTTGATTGCAAGCTTCTACTAACCCTACTTCCAGACAATGCTTAACTTTCCATTCTGGACCCACAAGTGACTGTTTGTTCTTGGATTTCCTGTTTCTAGTGCATTCCTTACTCTGTGCTGCTCAAAGACCTGGACATGAGGAATCTGAGGGAGCTGGAAGATCTAATCATTGAAGCTGTGTATACAGATGTTATTCAGGGGAAACTGGATCAGCGCAACCAGGTGCTGGAGGTGGATTTCTGTATCGGCAGAGACATTCAGAAGAAGGACATCAGTAATATTGTTAAAACTCTCCAAGAATGGTGAGGCAGGAGGCTCCTCCACCTTGTCTGATTTGCCTTTTAGGAATGTCTCAAAGGAAGTATCTCACCCTGGCTTTTTCTGAATCCTGTAAGACTCAAATGTTAGCTTAGTTTCAGCATATTCCATTCATTAGCACTCTCACACCATGAAAAGTCACTTGGCAAAGTGCCCCTCCTGGAAAAAAACTCTGATGCCCTCTCCAGTCTTTCTTACAGATGCTGTCATAGCAGTACATCCAATTTTACTACTGGCTTCAGATTCTGAAGTTACCTCAGTTCTTATCTTAGTTACCTCCACTCTTTGCTTTAGGGCCTCTCCTACAATTATGCTAAAGTGACATCATGGCCTCTACCTAGAGACAGACATCTTGTAGAATGACACCTTCTTCCTCCTACCATATTAATTTTGCTGATGAGCAAAGACAGATTTGTCCACTAATCCTCTGGTGATGAGAATTACTCAGGCAAATCTTAACAAACTGTATCTCAGAGTGACAGTACTTTAAACTTCACCTCTGAGATGTTTCAGATATCTCTTTAGGCCTCCCTTTATTGCTGGAGATGAAGCAGACCTCATGCTTTTGGCTGAGACCATCTTATTTGGTTACTCTAGTTTTTTTTTTATCAAGTTTCCAGTAATCTGCCTTTCAGTCCTGTAGGATTCGTTCATTACCCAAAGGAGTTGCCACTTTTTTAGACCACAGAGACTGTGACTGATTCCCAGTTGACTACGTAATACAGTCATTGCCTAGCTGTTATGTGTACATTAGGAATAACAAAGATTAAGTAGCTGTGTAAGTGTGGTAACCTGGGTCACTTGTTTTTTCTCTTTTCCCTTCTCCGCTCCTGCTTCCCCCGCACTGCAAGGAAGGAGTGCAGCAGCTTCTTGGATCTTTCTATATTGCTTGGTGTGCAACTCTGAACCCACTTCAGATCCCTTTCCATTCCTTCCCACAGTGAATGAGAGCTGGAACTTTCACTGAGTGGAGGAGGAGGTGTTCTTGTCACCCTGCTTGTTTATTTCTTTGGGGGACCTTGTCAGTGTGACTTTTATTTTCTGAATAATCTTAAATAAATAAATAAATAAATCATCAGTTTCTGATATATCCCCCTTGAAGTAGCAATTCCTGACTCTTTAAAAAGGTTTGAACATGTTTTTTGGCTTCTCTGTGGTGAATCTAATAGGATGTAATAGAGCAACTCCACCAGACATGCTGGGACCAGCCCCTGCTTCCTCTCTGTTCACACGCCTTTCTGCTGCCTCTTTTGTTTCAGCTTTGGCTTCACTACTGCTGGCAAATACCTTCTTACAGGGCGAAAGGAAGTGTGTACATGGGAGCTCCTTCTAGACTGGCCATCAGCAAATTAGCGAAACTGAGTAGATGCATGTTCAAGCCTTTTTACACAAAGTGTAAACACTGAAACAATAGAATAAAACGTCTTTTTCCACTAAATTCTTTCAGCTCTAATCATCTTAGTTGCTAATGTTAAATATAAGCCCCCAAACTTTCAGACAGAACTGTGTTTTGTTTTGTTTTTTCAAATTGAGTGTCCCTTTCAAACTGTCCAGCACTGAACACCCGAGTGTTGTTACATTTTCAGGTGTGATGGGTGTGAAGCGGTTCTGTTAGGAATTGAACAGCAAGTGCTTAGAGCCAACCAGTATAAGGAGAACCACAACCGAACTCAGCAACAGGTAGAGACAGAGGTAGGTGTAGAATCACTCCTGTCCTCTCGTGATGAGCGTGTCGGATACACCTTCAAGTTTCTCTTGGTAAATTTCTGTGCTTATTAAAGTGAGAAACTAAGTGGCCTGGTTAACACATAGTGTGAGCAGGGGTCTTTTAACCTTCCCTTGCACAGCACTGCCAATGTCCCTCAATCCTCACCTTGCAGCACTCCCTGCTGTTCAGTCCAGGGCTTCTGCTAGGTGGAGACTGACAATCATGCCAAACAGATGTGCTAGTCTTGTGATGCACCCTCTAGGAAAGAACTTGGATTCCTCCTCTCCCCAGCTATATTAACTTCACTGATGAGCTAAGGCAGATTTGACCACTGACCACCTGATGTGTGGGTTTCTGAGTCATCCTTTATAAACTTTCTGGGAGCTCCTTGAGTTGATTTGTTAGGAAACCAATTTTTTAACACACAAAACACGATGGAAATCTGATGTTTCTACAACTTTAGATTTCACTGTGAATAATGAAAATCCAGAAGGAATAAGAAAAAATAGTTAATTTATTGTAAACCTAGGAATGTCGTTAAAAACCTCTCCATAGCCATTCCTAGACATCCCTCTGAATTCCATCGGAAGTGGTGAAAGTGTGGTACATTCTTTCCTTAAAACCCTAAATTGTAGCTGCAAAAAGTGTTTTGAAACACTTTGGTGAGAGTGCCTCATTTGTTAACCCTGCAAACGTGGACAGCCCCCTGCCATCCCAAGGAATAGATACAAGGGACTACATTTTCAAGACTGGCTAGTGATTTTGGATACCCAACTTGAACTCCCTTAATAGAGGTTTGTCGTTCACTGGATGAGTCCTCAACAATTTCTGAAAGTCCGATCCATTTAACATGTCAACTTGAGTACCCCAAGATGGCACCCCAAATCCTGAAATTGCTTTTTGAAAATTTGAGCCAAAATGTTTTTCCCCCTATTCCTGTAATATCCAGAGATGGCCAAGAGAGGGCAGCCTAAGCACACGGTTTTAGTCTCTGCTGATGGTATTTGTTTGTGAGAACAAAACTACAACTGCAAAGATGAGATCGGTTCCCTTGAGACTCTAGCTCAAGGTTCATTTCTTGCAATCCTGCATCCCAGCAGGTTCACGCTGGCCCTTTGAAGCTGTTTATATTCAGTGATTTGACTGGTACCCAGGACACGTCTGAGGAGTCCTGTGGCACCTTAAAGACGAAAAACCCACTTCTTCAGATGCATGGAGAAGTGAGGTTTTTTTACCCACAAAAACTTATGCCCAAATAAATCTGTTCGTCTTTAAGGTGCCACCAGACTCCTCGTTGTTTTTGTGGATATAGGCTAACACGGCTACCCCTCTGATACGTAAGACACATTTGGTTTGCTGGGTGTTTCTAGCCTTGGGGAGTCTGGACTCCTGACTTCTATGCTCATTTCAGGTTGCTTTTTTTTTTTTGTTTTGTCAGTTCACTAATTCTTTTTGTGGCACCCCCCTGAGGTCCAGTGTTTGGAGGGTGAGGTGCCGTGCAGATGGCACTTCCCACTGTTTCCTGGTGCATGGGAAGGATACCACTATGTGCTTGCTCATCGAACACACCCCAGATTTGAGGGTAGCCTCCATTCCTACCTTCGAGGAGAATTGTGGATCAGCTGACTGATTGGTCCGAATAGCTTTCCCTTCCTTTTGCTCTGCAGAGCTGTTCTAGGTGTTTTTTTTGTTTTGTTTGTTTCCCTCCCCACGTATCCCAGGCACGCCCTGTCAGTAAACACACCCTTGAGGTCTGCAGCCTGGTGAGATGGCTGCCTCCTGCAGTCAGGCAGTGGAAAGTCGCTATGCTACTCCTGGTGTCTAGTAAAAGGTATCTGCAGCCCCTAATGGCCTCCAAACCAGGTCTAACATGGAGTATTACCAGGTCAGGTCATCTACAGGTTGTTAATGCCAACACCTAATAAAATCAAATCGAGAGGGTTTAATGTGTGTGCATGGGGAGATTTGTATCCAATGATGAGTTACTCTTCGAACTCAAGGGCATTTCCATTCTGTGCTTAGGAAGGGGCTTCCTCTCTGCTGTGGGGGTGGAAGAAGCAAATGCTGATTCGCTGTCTTTTCTCATCCAGGTCACAAACATAAAGAAAACATTAAAAGCCACGGCCTCATCATCAGCACAAGAGATGGAACAGCAGCTGGCAGATCGAGAGTGCCCTCCCCACGCAGAGCAAAGGCAGCCCACAAAAAAGATGTCCAAAGTCAAAGGGCTGGTCTCCAGCCGCCACTAGAACCTGCCATGTAGCCGTCATTCAGCCAGGAATGACGCCAGAAGGAGCAACAAAGGCCCCGTGTCTCCTTTTCGGTGGGTTCTGGGGCAGTCCTCTCCAGGCTGGCAAATATAAAAGCCCTGTTTGAATACAACCCCAAGCTGTCCATGCCTGGCTAAGCTACAGTGTGCAAATCTCATTCACGTCCAAGATGCCACCTGTTCTCCTAAGCCTTTAAAGAGGGACTTTCAGCCAGAGATAGTTACCACCAGGGGCAGAAAACCTGTGACACCAGGGGAACAGAATCTCTGTGGAAGGTTTTGCTCCCTCCCAGCCAGCCTTCCCGTGCTCCCTCTTGTGAGAAGTTTGCCATGCTGATTTAAAGTTCAAGATGACGTCTTCCATGGCAATCGGCTGAATCCCAAGATTGGGACTTACCTTTTGAAGCCCCAGGCTGGGAGAGAGGAAGCTACCAACACAGATCTCTCTAATCCCAAAGGGAAGGGAGAACATTACTAGGCCAGGAGCAGCTCTACATTGAAATCTTCAACTTTCCCCAGGCCCCTCTGTATTTTAATTCACACTCTACCTCGCTCTGTGAGGTGAGATTCAGTGCTGAGCTGCGTTTACTAACCTGTTTACTGCCTTTACTAAGCCTATTAATCCGCCACAGATTTAAAGAACTAGGCTACAGCTGTGAGGCTTCAGCACAGCGAGGAGGAAGCAAGGTGCTCGCTCGCTCTCGAGCTCTCCGTATTACAGGTGGCTGGGGACCTATTGGAAGTCCTGTTCCTTCTCAGTGTGTCTGCATCCTCCCAGGGCTGCTTGTGAATTGTTCCCTTCCTGAAATCTTTAAAGCATAATACCTTAAATCTTCCTTGGAGATGACGTTTGGTGTGGAAGAGGAGCCACTGTGGCTTAGTGACGGGCCAGTGGCACAGAACCCGCTGACAGGCATGGCAGTGACATCCCCTTGCTGAAGCGATGGACTTTACTAGCCTTTCTGAACTTGAACGGTTTCAGGTTGTATTTTACTTTTTTTTTTTTGTACATTGTTGTGATTCTAAAGCATTTCGGCCTTTGTTTTGTGTTTGATATTTGTTACAGGCTAACTTCAGGGGACTTGCACCTCGTGTGGGAGGTTGGTGACTGTTTTTTTGTTTTTGTTTTGTTTTGTTTTTTTTTTAAGGGGAGGGCAGGGTTGAAATCTAAACTGCAGTTCACATGAAAAAGTGAATTTTGGAACAAATTAAATGCTGATTTAATGTAGGAGTTGAGTCTTGGCTTTGGAGCAGCTGTGGGCAAGCACTGGACTAGGCTAGCTGGACACTGACACGGCCTTCATGGCTGGGTCATCGGAGTACCTCCCTGACACCTGACTCCATCTTCACGCACACTTGGCAGGCCAATAGGAGCTGAGGCACAAAAAAATGTGATTTGCCCAAGGTCATGTAAGTGGTCTGTGTCAGAGCCAGGACCTGCACCCAGGTCTCCTAAGTCTTAACCCCTTACCCACAGGACCAGGAGGATTGAAGCTGTCCTACTTTGCTATCATGGTCTTCACAAAGTGTGTCCCTCCCCAGGAGTACCTGTCAGCTTGTCTGAGCACTGTTTCACAGCCTGGCCCACCTTCCTTTCAGCTTATCCACCCACTCTGCAGTGAGAAGCAACTTCTGTGCTGGGAAAGGCCAGCTGTTTAAGCAGAAGCTCATGTCTGCTGTGGGAGCCAAAAGAGCAGCATTTCTGAGACTTTTCTCGGGGAACATGGGGGCAGGACCTTGCTATAATTCAACCACCAACAGCTTCAGCTGGCCTTACATAGGTGTGTCCCATGCTTTGCACACACCCACCCTCCTCTTAGTGGTAGCTTGAATTCTTTGCTCTCTGCACTTTCCCATTCTTTACCCTAGAGCATGTTCTAGGTTTGGTATAAGTCTGCAGAAATAAATGACTCTTCTCACCTGTGCACAGACACAGCCGCCACAAGTAGTGGAGACAGGTGGACTATCTAAAATACCTTTAACCTGACATATGAGCTGGATTAGCTCCCTTGATTCCTGACTGTTTTCCTCTTCTGTGCCCCCACCTCCCCCTCCCCCCCCCAAGCCCGCAAACCAACTAAAAAGCCCAAGTGCTGGTGACAGATGCTGTATTGACAAGCCTAGAGCATGAATTCGTCTCTGTAGTCTTTGAACAGGCAGCAGCTCTGCTAGCTTTTCCGCACTGCCTAGCTAAAGGTGCCTCTTCTCTGCCAAGCGGGGAGGAGCGTGTGAGTTCCAGGCACGCTTGCCCCTTGGCCTCTGGGGGGGCCAAGTCAGGTTTTTGTGATGTGGGTCCCCAGACTGAGTTCCAGGTAAAGTACTGCATGGCCACTGCAAACTGTTGTCGGTCATTGTGCAAACCCCCACCCCCAAGAAGACTGGCTGTGAATGGTGCCCTAGAGGTGAAAGGGCTCCACAGCCACATTCTCAATCTCCTGAGCCTCCATCCTTACCTGTTCTACTGCTAGCTCACTTGTAACACCTGCCTTTTTGTGAGGAGGCAGGTTGAAGTTGACTGTCTTGAAAGAGGCTTAGGTCTTCAGGAAACAATGGCATGCAGGGATCATGTGGGTGAAATCAATGTGAATTGGCCTAGTTCGTGTTCTTTGCCTGTCTTACCCGCTGTGCTATGCTGAAGGGGAGCAGCCTCAGTCTGCTGAAGCTTCCTCACCATCAAGTTTTTACATTTTTACGAGCTCTATGCAAAAATCTGAAAACCCTGTTGGATGCTCAGGCCTTATTTTCACGGCTGTGTGCAGTGCCTTTGTTTAGTAGAGAAACAAGGGAAAGCTGCACCTTGCCTTGAGTAAAGAATGAATTCTTACTTCTGTGCACTACGGTCAGAGAGATGGGGGTGGAGCTCAGAGGAAAACAAGCTACTTTGCCCTAGTCACTTATGTTTGAGTGTGGACCATGTGCTGTACAGAGAGAGACATAATCCCTGCTCTGAGGGCTTGGTCTGAGACAAACTTTGATCAACTAAATCCGGTGCCTGGGGGAGATGCACAGCTCTGCAGCAGCTTGGTAATTGAGCTTGGAGGGAAGGCTTGGAAGTCATTCCAGGAGCAACGGGACAGCGTGGCCACAGACAGCAGGGGAAGGATACAGGAGGAGCAGAGGAAGGCGGGTGGGAACGCCCAGTGACTGCAATGGACACTGCAGCCTGGAGTTGAGTTGTGTAGGAGTTTGGACAAGCAACTGAACGTGGTAATGGATGTTGACTGACAGAATGAAGGGCTTTCGATGCCGGGGGGGAAGGGGGTGGGGCTCTAGCTTCTCTTGATGAAATGCCACAGGAGGGAAATGGAAGTGGAGAGGTGGATTTGTGCTATGCAATAAGTGATGTGAAAGCCACTCAGTTGGACTCGCCCGCTCTGTGCCAGCCTATGCCAGCGGCCTCTGCTAACACCCAGCTTGCCCCAGTCATGCCTCCCAGGTGTGGGGATAGCATCATGCCATGGTCACATCAGGCCGCTGTACTTCGCTTCAGGATCACAGCAGGCTGGTGATCATGCTGTTAACAAGAACTCCCATTTGCCTCCTGCAGCTGCGAGGTGCCAAGATTGTTTGCCTCAGCTGGAGAGACAAAGTGGAGGGAGCTCCCTTCTTCGGTGCTTTACTGTGTTGCTTCGTATTCTGCACTTCCCCTTTCACTGGTGCTTGTTCGCCATGGAGCTGAGCACGGAGCCAGAGATGGCAGCAAGGAACGCAGCCTCATGTTGCACTAACAGGCTGCTGTATCTCTGAGCTGCGCCTCCTACCAGCTCATGTCTATTGGCACCTCTGCCGTGGCTCAAAGCAGACCAGATAACATCAGGCATTTCTGGGACAGGGCAGAGCGACAGTGGATGCTGGTTTTTTCTTTGTCTTCTGACTGCTTGAAACCTGTTCCTCTTCCCTTTCCTCTACCTGTCCGGAAGAACAGATCCCACAATAGCCCAGTCTTCTGTCAAGCGCAGTAAGAATAACACTCCGCTACACTGATAGGTCCTTCTGCATTTAGACCTGGGCTCTGATCCTACACCTGCCTCTGCACTGACTGAAATGCAGGGGTCTGTCCCTTTGAAGCCACTTGCAGGCTTGGGGGCTTGCTCCTCAGCTGATACCCATGTGACTGTACTGGGCTGCTTGGGATCTCCAGTTACCTATCAGATACTCTCAACGGGAGGCTGTGGCGGTTCAGAATGCCAGCGGGAAAGTAGAGCTCCCAGCAAGATCCAGACCCAGTATTTTATGCTTCCATCTGCCCTGCAGGGTGAATTCTAGTGAATAACATTCGGTTCCTGTTGGGTGAAGAAAATACACAAACCCTGTATCTTTAAAATTCCACCTGCCCTCTGGGAAAGATGTGTGGAGCATTTGAAACAAATGGAAAGCCACTTTTATTCTCTGCAGGGCTGCCAGAAATGTAAGGGGCCAGGGCTGTAGTGATGCTGCCTTTGTAGAGATGTGGGGATGGAGGGGACCTCGAAGCTAATGTGTGAGAACCAGAGAGTGAAAGTGACTAGCTTATTTTTGTCCGGTCTGAGAGAAAGTACCCAACAGCTCCATGAAAGCGAAATTAGATTTTTAAATGATCTCACTTCTTATTTGTAACCTTGGCTGGGTGCCCTGTATTTTTAAAATATGATTTTTAACCTGACAGCTTGGCTGGCTTTTTCAGCCGAGTTTTTAGAAATACCTGACACTGTTTTGCTCTTTCAGCTCAATGCCTGGGTCGGTGTCTCTCTCAGGGACAGCTGACATTTTGCTGATATTTCATCAGACTTGGACCTACCATGGGGAATATAATTAAAGTGAGAAAGAAATAAAGGTATTTGAAAGAGGATTTTGCCCTCCAATCTGATTGGTTACACCTGGCATGGTGACAGTGCCCTCATTTCTGACTGGTGAACCAGCCAATCTCCCATGTAGCTAACCTAATGAACAGATTTCCCAGGAAAGTCATCAGTCACTGTATTAGAGCAACTAGTTCCTCCACTCCAAACTTCCAGGCAAACACCCTTTGTTGCTTCACAACACAGAAGGAGGAAGCTGCCCTGATGTATTTGCTGTGGCCTGCATGAGAGAGGGAGAACTGGGACCACAGCTTTTCCAGGTCAGGAAGAAAGAAAGAAACATCCACTGCAACGATGAATGAACGAGTTCTACAGAAGTGCTGGTTTGTAATGAGATGCCATAAGAGCTCTTGACAGGTCTCAAAGATATTGCTCAATGCAAAGCTGGAAAGAGTCTGCTGATCACCCTGTACCAGCTCAATCCATCCAGGGATTTCCTAGAGTATGGTGGGAGGTTTGATTAATTAAAGCCAGTTCTTTGATCTGGAGGATGGTGTGGATTGCACCCTCAGCAAATTTGCGGATGATACTAAACTGGGAGGAGTGGTAGATACGCTGGAGGGCAGGGATAGGATACAGAGGGACCTAGACAAATTGGAGGATTGGGCCAAAAGAAATCTGATGAGGTTCAATAAGGATAAGCGCAGAGTCCTGCACTTAGGACGGAAGAATCCAATGCACAGCTACAGACTAGGGACCGAATGGCTAGGCAGCAGTTCTGCGGAAAAGGACCTAGGGGTGACAGTGGACGAGAAGCTGGATATGAGCCAGCAGTGTGTCCTTGTTGCCAAGAAGGCCAATTGCATTTTGGGATGTATAAGTAGGGGCATAGCGAGCAGATCGAGGGACGTGATCGTCCCCCTCTATTCGACATTGGTGAGGCCTCATCTGGAGTACTGTGTCCAGTTTTGGGCCCCACACTACAAGAAGGATGTGGATAAATTGGAGAGAGTCCAGCGAAGGGCAACAAAAATGATTAGGGGTCTGGAACACATGAGTTATGAGGAGAGGCTGAGGGAACTGGGATTGTTTAGTCTGCAGAAGAGAAGAATGAGGGGGGATTTGATAGCTGCTTTCAACTACCTGAGAGGTAGTTCCAGAGAGGATGGTTCTAGACTATTCTCAGTGGTGGAAGAGGACAGGACAAGGAGTAATGGTCTCAAGTTGCAGTGGGGGAGGTTTAGGTTGGATATTAGGAAAAACTTTTTCACTAGGAGGGTGGTGAAACACTGGAATGCGTTGTCTAGGGAGGTGGTGGAATCTCCTTCCTTAGAAGTTTTTAAGGTCAGGCTTGACAAAGCCCTGGCTGGGATGATTTAATTGGGTATGGGTCTTGCTTTTGAGCAGGGGGTTGGACTAGATGACCTCCTGAGGTCCCTTCCAACCCTGATATTCTATGATTCACATACTTGACCCCCAGCAGCTCCTAGCGTGACACCTATTGGGTGTTCAGAAGACCTGACTTCTTTTGGAAATCTGGTCCTTTAATGCCTGTGAGCGTTGGAAGCTCCTCCAAAGTCCTGCTATAAAATGAACCTTGGATAAGCGCATCCTAATTCCATCAGTGCTCCTTTTCCCTTGAGTAGCAGCTGCGACTTCAGTTCTGATTTCCATCAGGGTAATGGGGCGTCCGATAGGCTCAGCCCTCAAGCAGGCTCGCAGGAGCGGTGATTCACAATCTCAGGGTCACTCAATGCCATTTTAGGAACTGGTGGAGTAACCCACTTCCGAGAGGGTCATCTGCCAGCGGCAATGCTGTACTTAATATCACGATCAGTAGGATTACACACCCATCCCTTTGCCAGCAGACCAAGGCTAAGTCACACCACATGGGCAGAGCATCTCCCTGGAAGCTGGTCTACATGGGGTGGGGAGGGAGGGGAAATCCCCTGGTTTAAAGGACTGAAAATCAAGAAGTTTGTATTTATCCTGTGGGGATAGTTGCAAGTGGGGGGAGTTCAGCTCTCTACAGGAACAAGGAGGGTCTCATGGCTAAGGCATGGGACGTTTTCAGCTCTTCTACAAACCTGCTCTGTGGTGGTGGGGCAAGTCACTTAACATTTCTGTGCCTCAAGTTCCCCGGATAACATAAGCCGCAGACGGGGTTATGAGGCACTGCTGTTTGTAAAGCGCTCTGATCTACGTGGAGGCAAGTTTCCATTAGAGGGGTGAAGGTTTGTCATTAATGTAATTGGGGAGGATGTGTTAGTTTTCTCTTTTTTTCCCGCCCCCTAAAGCTTTTAAGCTTTTTCCAGGCAGTGCCTTCCTCCCATCGGTCATCTCCTCCTCCTCCACCGATGTGAGTGACAAGTGGTCTGTTGTGGGAATGTAGGCCTGGAGCATTATGGGTCATATGCTGGGTTAATTATTGTGGGGGCAGAAAAAAGGCGATATCAAAGGGATGCCACCTAATGATTTTCCTATTAGCTCCGTCCACAGCCCTCCGACCGCAAGAGCCACTGCAGAGGTGTCATTTACTAAGGCAGCTTGCAACTGATTAGCCTGGATTTTCAGTTCTTCTCCAGAGAACATGGGCTTTCGGTGCAAGCCCTAACCTCCTAAATTAGAATATCAGGGTTGGAAGGGACCTCAGGAAGTCATCTAGTCCAACCCCCTGCTCAAAGCAGGGCCAATCCCCAATTTTTGCCCCAGATCCCAAATGACCCACTCAAGGATTGAACTCACCACCCTGGGTTTAGCAGGCCACTGCTCAAACCAATGAGCTAAAAATTGCCTCATGGGGGCATCTACCCGGCCAGGTGAGCTGCTGACTGTCAGGGCTTGGATTCAATCCCCTTTTATTTTCCACTCGTGTTTATGGCGAGAGAAGGATCCCTCTGAAAACCTCTCCACGGTCCCTTCCCTTCGCCTTGTCTGCTTCCCCCCTGAGCCCTGGAGAAACTGGAGGGGGCTGATGTGCTGCTGCCCTTAGGAGCCCTCCTGCTGTTGATACATAGGGTGTGAGGGGCTTTGTGCTTTTCCAAGTGGCAAATTCTCTCCTTGCTGCTCTGGGTTCTTCTTTCTCTCTGTTGGTTTGGGACCTGGTGTCATCTGATCTGGGCTTTGTCAATGTACAGCAGTGAGCAACCTGGGCAAGTGGCTGGGAACAGCAGGGAGCAGAAAGTAGCTGAGAGAGGGCCTGGTGCAGAGACTTGATTGGCTGGGCGGGAGAGGAAGGATGGAGTGGGATGCCCAAACTTTTCTCCCCTTGCAGTAGGAGTGGGGTAGCTACTCGTTGGGCCCCGTCTGCAGCAAATGTGCATTTGCAGTCGTCCTCTGACGAGGCTTGCGGAGGCTCTAGGACCCACATACTCCATTTTCACAGGGGCAGCCTGACTGCTCAGCCTGAGAGAGCGCGGCGGGGGTCTCTGGGCACTGTCCCTATGTGTTAAAGAAAAGAGCAGCTGCAGGTCCTGCTGTGGGATGCTGGGTCTGCATCGGCCTACCTGGGGCACGGAGAGCCCTTGCACACCCACTGCCTGTCACACCTTGGACTCAGCGTTTGTAAAGTTTGTTGCATTCTAGTGGCAGGGGCCATTCATTGGCCTTGTGTGAGCAAGGCCAATCTACTTTCTCTGTGGAGGCCCTTGGCTCATCTCAGGCTGGGAGCAGACCCCCGCGTGGGTGGTCTCCCTGCACCATGCTGTAAGCTGGACCACATGTTCTTCCACCTGAGCCCAGCCCCTACAGTAAAATCGTGGGGTTGCTCCTTTCCAGCATCCCTGACAAAGCTCTGGCTGCAGATCATGAGGGCATCAGTGACAGCAGGGTAACATGCTCGCTGCCCACTCAAGGAGGCTGGTTGCCCAGGATGCTGCTAACTACAGTTTGTGGGCAGGGACACTGGGGGGGGCCCTTAATACTACCCCCCCCATGCCCCTCCAGACACACTTCCCCTAGCTCTGCCTAGCACCATCCTTCCCTGAGCCCACCTTTGACCAGTCTGTCTCCAATCCCCGGGCCGTTTTGAGCAGGAGTCCCAACCTCTCGCCCTTTCATTGCCTGCCTCCTTTTGCTTGTCCCTGGGACACCCCTGCTTGGCGGGAGGGGGAGCCAGAAGCAAGCCCTGGATGAGCCTGAAGCCTTGAGATCAGGAATTGTGATTGCCCTGGGCATAGCCAAATCCAATGTAGTTCGAGGCCACGGGCGAGTGAAGCCCTCAGGCCTGCTGTGCGGTAACCCAGTGGCAGCGCTGGCAACTGGGCAGATGGGCTCTTTCTCTTCGTTCCCTTAATTGGATGCGTCATTTGTCTCGCTGCATTTTCCTCCCACTGAGCCCCTGTCAGGGAGACCTAATTGGGGCCTTCTCAGATGCTCACTGTGCGCTAATGAGCCGTCTATGCTTCAGAAACTGACCACTCGGTGTTGCCTGCTGCCTGCCTGCCTGCCAGGCAGGGGAAAGTGAGTTAGGAGAAGGAGCCCGGGTAGCCTCCCTGAAATCAGCCTTCTTTTTGCCCCCCATCCGTTGGACTCACCTCATTGGTTATGCAGTAGATGGTGCTATGAGCAGGTAAACTATCTCTCTGAGGTACTCTGGCCCCCAGCTCTGTGATGTCCGAGCCCCTCACAGACACTGGGAGGCAGGGCAGTGCTGTTATCCCCATTATACAGATGGGGAAGCTGAGGCCTATCTCCTCAAAGGTATTAGGAACCTAAGCTCATTTGAAGGTCAGGGCCTCAGTAGGGTGACCAGATAGAGAGTGTGAAAACTTGGAACAGGGGCTCGGGGGTAATAGGTGCTAATATAAGAAAAAGCCCTGAATATCAGGACTGTCCCTACAAAACTGGGACATCTGGTCACCCTAACCCTCAGTGCCTTGCCCAAGGTTCCACAGGAAGTCTGGCAGAGCCAGGGTGTCCCAAGTCTTAGGCTCCTACCCTAACCACTGGGCCATCCTTCCCCTCTGCCCAGCTAACAGCGGGACATCCGTGTCCCCTCAGCTGTGTTCTGTTAATGAGGCCTGGCTCCCCAATCTCGGGACTGATCAGTTCTAATGAGTTAGTGGCAGGAGCTGGCCTAAAGCCCTGGCAGCCTCTCTGTCCTTCCTGAACACGTACAGCCTGGGCAGTAGCGGGTGTGCTACCCCCCCAGCAGGGCATGCTTCATGCCCCATTCTGAAGGAGCCGTGGCTTTGCAGGAGAGGGGACTCCAGTCTCCCAGGTGCACTTAAGCCTGGGCTTCTCTGCTGAGGCAGCAAACAGAAGGGCCTGTGAGTTCCAGCTGGGGTAACGGATTTTGTGCTGCGAACCTCCTGTCCGCTGGGATGTTGGCTGAGGTCCACCAGCTCATTGCATGGAAGGCCACCCAACAGCTATCGGGTGGTGCCATTTTAGTCCCTAGATTTGAAGCAATAATCTAACGGTGCAAGAGAACCGTATCCCGTTCCCAGCCAGGGCCCTGCTCTTGGACAGTCTCTATTTTAGCTTCATACACAGTAAGCCTGTTCCTGGAATGGATGAGTACCACCATCCATCCTGGTCTATCACCCTGTCCTTCCCTGGTACTCTGGGTGGGGCTTCATTCTGTTAACAGGTTCGTTCCTTGCTTTCCCTGGGATTTGCTGTCTTGGTGTGAGGAGTATGGTTTAATATATCCTCCTCTAACAAGGAGCCTTTTAGGAGGGCATTGGGCAGGTCCCCTCTTTCCTGGAAGGCCACAGGGGCTGCAGACTGTTCATTGGGAACTGCAGTACCTGGATGTAGTCTACAAAGGCAGAGATGCAGTTAACATAGCAGCAAATCTGCGATTACATAGAAAACTCTGTGGTGAGGTTGCTATGTGGTTGTGGTGGTTCCCAACCAGCAATGTCTTAGAAGGGCTTTCAGACACAGATGTTCCCCCTCCAGCCAGACTCTGTCTTAGGACAGATGCTGACTATCTTCTTGATGGGTACGTGGTTGCTGTTTGCTCTTACAAAGTCAGAAGTGTTCCTTGGATCATTGGCACCCTGCTGACTGAGCTGTCACATGTACAGGCAAAATCCTCCAAGCTTAGCAGATCAACAAGCCAGCTGTTTTCTACAGTGAGGGGGTCTGGCTGTAGGTTTCTATAGTTCTCTGACTGCTGGCAAGGAAAGGCAGTACCCTGTCTGTGGGTCTCTGTGACCCCCGGCCAAACTGTGGCTGAGGAGAGGGATCGCTCTGCCTATAGGTCTCCATAGCTCTGAGTCCGCTGCCTTTCTTTTTGCCCATGGTCCATTGCTACCTGGGTCAGAGCAGTCACTGGGCCTGGCTGAAACACAAGGCTGGGAGCCTGCTGCTCCTCTCTAAAGCTTCTTCGAAGATTGAGGCCAAGGAGCTTCTCTGCAGGATCTATGTTTGGGGTTTTTTTGGTCCTCTTTATGTTTTCTTTAAAGCTCAGAGTAATTTTAATGCTCTAGTATTTCATGCACTTTACAGAGCAAGAAGCTGTAGCAACACCGGTGTCATGGCTCCTTAGCAGGCTGCCCGCCGTGTATTTGTCTGTCTGCTTGTTGTCTTAAGCACAGTGAAACAAATCTGCTCGAGAAAGGGAATATCAACAAGCCACTTAATAATCAACTCGATCTTAGAATAACAGTGACCACCCAGCATCCAGGGTCTCTTTCCCACTAACACTAATGGGCCTGATCCAAAGCCCATTTCAGGCTTTCCATCAGTTTCAGTGGGTGTTGGGTCCTGCTCTGTACTCAGTGGTTATCTACCTATGGAGTATCTCAAATTATTTAATGAACTAAGGGCTCCGTCCTACAGACCATAGGGAGGCAAAATCCATATTTAAATCAATAGGCCATAGTCTGCTCTGCTACCCAATGTAAATCCAGAGTAAATCAATTGAAAGTGATGGACTTACTCCAGATTTACATTGATCAGGAGCTGGCCCACTGGGTAAGTTGCCTGAGGCCCCAGTTCTGCAATAAACTCCTCAAGGGTGGGCCCTGCACAAATTCAGAGGTTAATGCAGCTGCACCCAGGCACGGGCATGCTACTGTTGAGAGTTCACAACAGGATTGGGCCCTGATTAAATGATTTCAGGATCGGAGCCATAATTATTTCCTCACTGAGCACCCTGCGGGAGGGGGCAAAGGCTAAAGTGCAAATCGCTCGCTCGCACTCTGCTCTTAAAAAGAATATACTGCTTCCCTGCTGTTAAAATGAACTAATCTGGCACTTTAAAGAAAGTGACTCAATCCAATAAATGAAGACAGGTTACAAAATGCCACATGGAATGATACATTGTTTTGGTTTTTTGGTTTTTACACATTTTTCAACTATTTAGGAAAAAAAGTTACACTGCTCGACTCCTTTCATTTAGTTACATAAATAAAATTTTTATAAATATCTCTTTATAAACAATATATAAATAGCTTTACAACATAAATACATTTATGCGTGACATGGATTTTCAAACAGCAATGTTATACAGCTGGCTTCATCAGTCTTTTGGAAAAGCACTGTCCTTTGTCCTGGTGATGTTTGTATAGAATATATATATATGTGTATATATATATGTATATATATATATATACATATATATATATGATAGAACTTTTTAATCTTAAAAAAATAAGAAAACCGAAACAGCTGGTGTCATGACTCCTCGTACCGAAAAGAAAAACACAACCATGTCGTCTGTCCCATTTCCGGTGTTCTCTGCTCCTCTAGGTGTCGGCTGGGGAGTGGCCGGACATGGCCATAGGGGGGGAAATGTATTTAAAGCCCTGAAACAAACAAGAACAGGAAAATGCCCATTAGTATTTGCTTTGTGGACAGCTTCCCCATAGCACATAGTGCCCCCCCATAACAGTCCCAAGAGATGTTGGCATTGGGAAGTGAATGGGAGTAGGGGCCGCCCTACTGGTGGGATCAGGCCCCAAGCGTGCCATCTGCCTGCCCGAGCGCTGCCCGCCAGCTTCCCTGCTGGTAGCACTTAAAGGCTGAATCCTGAGTTGCTGCCTGCAGCTGTCCTGACTCCAGTTGGAGTTTTCCCTAATTAAAAGCCGTATAAGGCCCTGCAGATTGGAGCTGTCGGTTATCTGTACAGCCACGTTGCTGTGTGCCTGATGCAGAGCTAGTCCTTCCCACCTGCAAAGAACTTTACAGACACAAAGGGGCTGCATCTAGCAGCTAAATCAGTGTGCACGGGAAGGCCTCTGCGCAGGGCTTCCACCACCACTCAGAGCTGGTGGCAGAGATCTGGCCCATGGCACAGATCTGGCCTGTGGCATGCTGCTGGGTCTTGTCGCCAGGCTCGTGCCCTGTGTTCTCAGGCTGTGCCACTGGGGCAGCAGAGCAGGACCCTTGATGTGCAGCTATAAAAGAATTTTCTCTCTGGGGAGAGTTTGGTACAAATGTACATTTCAGAGCTCCAGGTGGGGGTTTTCTTTCCCAAGTCCTGAGCTGGCCTGCTCCCTGCCTGGATAATCCCTTTAGATCACTCTCCGGGCAACAGCAGGTGGTGGGACAACAAGAGCCGAGCCCCTATTGCTGTTTCTTATGTGTGGACCCACTAGCAAGCATAAAAGTCACTGGTGTCTGATGTTTGGGCACACACAGACATATACACCTGGCCTCTCAAGTTCAGACTTCAAAATGCCAGTTTGAAATTAAGAGTCTCTCTGATTTCTTGTGTTAGGGCTGAATCTCTAAATTTTTCCATTTGCCTTGTTTTGCAAACGGCCATGGCCTATGAGGCAGATCCTTAGCAGATGCAAATAGGTCATGCTTCGTTGATTTCAACAGAACTATGCCAATTTAGACCAGAGGTGGATCTGTGCCCAACTAGATTATTGCAGGAACTTAGCCTATTGTGCTTGTGTGTAAAGTGCCTGACACACCTGTGGCCCTGCAGAAAGAAATAACTCGTGGCTTGGATTGCAAACAAGAGTGACCCCAAATGCTTAGTGTATCTGCATGTTGCCTGCTTAAAGAACCAGAGCCAGAATCAGAGCCCTTGGATGCTGCTTAGGGAACATACAGTATACCCACACAGTCAGCCAGCAGTCGGGAAACCACTAGTATCCCAAAGGCTATCCTGTTATTGCTGATCAATGTGGTCATTGCTTGAAAGTAAAAATTCTGTTTCACATGGGAAATGTTTACAATGCAACTTTGCCTGGAGACTTTTCACAGTCTAATACCTGACCAGATACCAAGGATGGGCTGGCAAAGGGATCTCTCAGGAGCTGTGTAAATGAACTGGAGAAGACTCATAAATGTAAAACGAATGTTTCAAAATAAATGAATGGGAATATGGCTCAGAGCAAACCCTTCAGCCAAGGCATCCTTCACTCTCCTAAGCTACAGAAAATATCTTGCTACCCGTCCGAGCCCCCTCGGCCTTCATTGGGCGCACACGCTGGGTGAGTAATGTCTTTTATTGGATCAGCTTCTGCGGGTGAAAGAGACGAACTTTGGAACTTACACAGAGCTCCTGGAGCACACGGCATTTATGCAAGACACCTGTGACTCTGCAGCTATACTTAGAAGCGGACTCTGTTAGTTTCCATGGACTCCTCAGGGGTCAAGTTTAAATAGGAAAGAAGCCTGGGGAAATCTCTACTTAACTGTCTAGGAGGCATTTATCAATGGCAGGTTTTGATACATAGATGTGGTGAAGAGCTCATACAGTGAGGTTGCTGGGGGGGGGGGAGGGGATTTACAGCAGGGGAGTATACGGGGTAGTTTTCTAGGATTGTAAAGCATCAATACCATCTTCTGACTTTCTGCTCTTACTACAAGAGGGGGCATGGCATATAAGCAAATACCAACCATAGGACTTAATCTGTATAGTTCAGAGACTAATTAACTGTCCAGTTAGTACCAGTCCTGCCAGGCAGCACCCCCTCCTTGGGAATCTAGGTCTATACAGCGCACGGTCCCTCTGGTGCCTGCTGTGAACACCCTGACAAAGCTACACTAACGTATCCCACAGCAGTGGACCCAACCATAGCAGAAATGCTGATAGACACTGCCATGGCTGGACCATCCCTGCAGTATTTTGGTTGTTAAATCAGGGCAGGTGCAGCGATTCCAAGCAATAGACATTGTTGCTATGTACTGTACATACAGTAGATTCGCAGGCATGTATGTGTGTGTATATATAATCTTCCAAGTTTGTGCCAAATCTTTAGAACAGTAGCAGTGCTAATTATAATTACCCATCGCCTCCAATTTAGGAGTAAACAGGTGCAAGCCAAATCTGGGGGAGGTTGCATGGAAAAGTGGCCAGTCCCATAGATTTGGGACCGGGTGTCCTTTGAAATCTGAGGAATTTATCACTATATATTACAGTCCCATGCACCCCAAAATAAAGGATCGACAAGCACACCTAAGCTGCATGGCCAAGTACCTGGATGTCTGCTCTCCATGACGCAGGAGTAATTCCACTGAAGCCAGTGGCATTATACCAGAGGGAGCGCAGAATCAGAAGCCTGGGACAGCACAAATGTCATTTCATGCTTTCAGGCTGCCTCCCTCTTGGACACAGAGAGAGACAGACTCTTGTCTAAAATCCATGTTCTGCTGTCTGGGCTCACCCAGGACAGATTAAATCAACAGCCCCACCAGAAGAGAGAGCACCCTGTGGTTACCTCCGTGGAGGGTTGGCATTGGAAAGGCTTGTCCTAACCATGGTATGACTCTGTGCTCATTACGACGGCACCCAGCCCCATAGCACCCCCAACCACCCAGTGGCAGTGATGGTAAGTGAATGCCCAGGAGTGTTTAGCTGGAGATAGGCAACGCACCTAAAAGAAGAACAAGAAATTGGGCAGACTGGGCAATACCCTTCTTAAAAAGACAGCTGCTTGCAGCAGCCCCAGCCCCAAGCACTACTGTCGTGCGACTGTAGGCGAACCCGCTCTCCCTAACATGCTCATAGTCCCAAGCGTCTAGATGCCACCATGATGGGCGCTAAAGAACGCACTAGAAGAGGCAAAGAAGTCAACTTGCACAGTTGAACAGTCACATCTTGACTCCTAGTAAAGGGTCAAAGAGGCAGGACTTCAGCTAAGCTGCCCTTTGAGCAGCCTGATTTTCAGTCTGGGACTTTGATCCCTGGCACGTTTTGGGGTGGGGGTGGGGGCGTTCTGTACAAATTGAAAAAGTGTTTTTTACTCTCCCAGCTATTTTCTAGTTTGTCTTCTCAGCTCTTTTTTTTTTTTTTTTGCTTCTCTGCAGAGACCAGTCGTTCGGGTGAACCCAACCGAATTGTGTAACGTGCCCCCCAGCCGTGCTCGGACCTTAGAGGGGGGGGCTGCCTGCAGAGAGGAGCACGGATGCTATGGGGATGGGCGTCTGGCAAACACCTTTGATAGTTCCAAGCAAGTGAGGCTGTAGCTTGACCCTAATGGCCTTGCCAGGTCAAAACCAGGCATCACACACTGGAATCTGGAGCTTCCCTAGGCTGCTTGTCCCTATTGAATATAAGGGTGACTGCAATCCGCTGTGTGGCCCCTGGGCCTTATTTCACCCTGCCCCATTGTGCGTCCTGCTGGTTCCCACCACCCTGCCCCAGCGGTGGCTGCATTTCTGCCATGGGAGAGACACTCCCTGTATTGATACAGGGTCCGGGCCTGAAGCCCTTCCCAGAGGATTCAGTGCTCTGGGGTGTCCCTACACCTCTGAGGGCCAGAAGCTGGGACTGGCTCACTCCAGGGCTCTGATCTCTGCATTCCCTCTGAAGCATCTGGCCCCTGTAAGAGCCAGGTCACTGGTCCGGATGGACCCTTGGTCTGAGCCAGCCTGGTGGCTTTGGCCGGCCCAGGGCAGGGCAGACAGTCGGGGTGGGGGCGGGACTGGGGCATTCAGAGGCTATGATGGGGGGGGGGCGGGGAGGCAGCTAGACCCAGGGGGCTGCGGGGACCCCGCGCCCGGTGCGTGGCAGGTGCACGGGGGCGCGGCTGCAGGGGGCACTCACCGCCGCCAGGGGTCGCCGCTCTAGCAGCCCAGGCCGCTCATGGAGCCGATCCGGTCCAGCTTGAGGCCGAAGCAGCCCTTGGACAGGCCCTTCTTGCTGACGCCCTTGTGCCGCCGCGTGCCGGGGTAGTCGCGCAGCAGCCGGGCCCAGGCGGCCCGGGACTTGGTGTCCGCGCGCAGCTCCCGCAGCAGCCGCGAGCCCGAGCCCCGGCCGCCGCCGCCGCCCGCCGTCTCCCCTCGCTCGCGGCCCGCGGCCGGGCTCTCCGCCAGCTCGTGTCCCGGCGAGCTCCGGGGGGGCTGCAGGGCAGAGCGCAGGGGCAGGATGCCGTGAAAGCAGCACAGACCCCCGGCCCCGGTTCCAACCCCCCGCGCCCCACGGCCCCGGTTCCACCCCCCCGTCCCGAGCCCGTCCCGAGCCCCCCGGTTCCAACACCCCCCCCCCGGCCCCGGTTCCAACCCCTGAGGCCGTCCCGAGCCCCACAGCCCCGATTCCAACGCCCTGAGCCCAACCCGGCCCCGATTCCAGCCCCCGGCCCCGGTTCCAACCCCCCGAGCCCCACGGCCCCGGTTCCACCCCCCCCCCAGCCCGTCCCGAGCCCCCCGGTTCCAACCCACCCCCCGGCTCCAACCCCTGAGCCCGTCCCGAGCCCCACAGCCCCGATTCCAACGCCCTGAGCCCAACCCGGCCCCGATTCCAGCCCCCCGGCCCCGGTTCCAACCCCCCGAGCCCCACGGCCCCGGTTCCACACCCCCGCAGCCCGTCCCGAGCCCCCCGGTTCCAACCCCCCCCCGGGCTCCAACCCCTGAGCCCGTCCCGAGCCCCACAGCCCCGATTCCAACGCCCTGAGCCCAACCCGGCCCCGATTCCAGCCCCCCGGCCCCGGTTCCAACCCCCCGAACCCCTCGACCCTGGTTCCACCCCCCCCAGCCCGTCCCGAGCCCCCCGGTGCCAACCCCCCCCCCCCGGCCCCGGTTGCAGCCCCCAGAGCCCCGGTTCCAACCCCCCGAGCCCGTCCCGAGCCCCACGGCCCCGATTCCAACCCCCTGAGCCCAACCCGGCCCCGATTCCAGCCCCAGGGACCCCCCCACTTCTAGTTCCCAGAGCCGGGAAACGTGGCGCTAGGGGACTCGGTGCCCCCCCACCCCCCCGCCGGCTTGCGCGCTCCCCAGGAGCCCGGTTCTCTCGGGCATCTCCCCGCCCACCCGTAGGTTGGTGCAGCTGAACCCGGTGCCCCCTCCCCGAGCTTTTCCCTTGCGCCCGAGTCCCGACCCCGTCGGGTCCCAGCCCCCTGCAAGCTGCTGCTGCCTCCTGCAATCTGCACCTCGGGCCCGTTCTGCACCTGCCGCCCGCCCCGCAGCCCACCCGCCCCTGACACCCCCCGCCCCGGCGGCTGGACAGTGACACCCCTCGGGTCAGGGCTCAAACCGGGGGACTCGCGGCTTAGGGAGGGGCGGCTCCGCTCCCAGCGCCCTGGTCCCTCAGCACCAGGGGGCTGGAAAGCAGAGTTCAGCCCGGCCACCGCCGGAGCAGCCCTGTCCCAGCTGATGTCCCAGAGCCTGGGGCTCCTTGACCGGGGGACACGCAGGGAGACCCAGAGACCCAGCAGCAGCAAAAGGGTTAAGTGGCGGGGAGCTCCAGAGAGTGGGAGGCTGCAGCGGGATGGGGGGGCGGCTGGGGATGCGGGGCTGGGATGGGGGAGATCTGCCCCCTCCTAACCCAGAAGCCCTAGCAGCGGAGAAGCAGCAAGCAGGGCTAAGGGGGCAAAGGAGCCACCCCCTCCCCGTTGTCAAAGTTCCCCTAACTCCTCGCCTCTCCCTCCGGGGGATCCCCCCGCAGCGCGGTGGGGAGGAGGGGCCCCTGTCCCGTCCCTGCCCGGAGCAGCCCCCCGCTTACCTTCTGCTGGGGCTGAGTTGCCGGTCTCGCCTCCAGCCTGACGGACAGCAGAGCCAGGGAAAGTCCACAAGCCAGGAAGTGTGAGATCCGCATCCTGGGGGGCAGGGCCCGGGGGTCACCGCGGCCCCGCTGGGAGAGGGAGTCACCGCAAAACCCGAGCCAAAGTTCCGCGCTGCGAGTCGGTCCCGGCTGCCTCCTTGCAAGTGCGGAGCTCGCGCTCGGGGCTTCTCCTTCATTCATTTATAACCCAACCTGCCCGGTGATGTCATCGGCGCAGCCAGGTCCAATCCAGCCCCCTGCTTAACAATAGCAGGGATCTCGGCTTGGTCTCACTTGGCAGGAACAAATGACACATCGCGGGGGGGGGGGGGGGGGCTGGCTTTTTTCGGGCAGAATTGGCCTTTCAGAAAGTAACCTCCCCCCCCAGCCCTTTCCATTGGGATCCTGGGGGCTCCGGCCCCTTGGGCAGGCAGCATTGGGATTGCATGGGGGGGGGTTGTGTGTGGGGGGGTCTCTGCTGCCTTTGCGAGCCGTGGCGCTTGCGGGCTGGGAGCGCGGCCGGGCGCTGAGCGGAGAACAGGGGCAGAGCCGACGGGGGAGCCCAAAGGAGCAGGGCAGCCGCTGGCCAGCCCCAGCCCCCAGCCCGCTCCTGGGGAAGGCCAGCCCCAGCCCCCAGCCCGCTCCTGGGGAAGGCCAGCCTGGCGCGAGCAATCTGCTTCTCATTTGGAGCTTTTCATTAAAAAAAAAAAAAAAAAGGCGGAAATCTGGCGGCTCCAGACAAGTGTTTTTTGACATGGGGGGGGGAGCTCCCAGTTTGCCCCCCCCCCGCCGCCCCAGAGGCTGCCTGCCCCGCTTTAGGGGCTTCCCCCTTACAGCGCTCACCTGCCAGGAGGTTGCAATTTGAGGCTGGGGCTTTGGAGAGACCCGGACCCCTGGTGCCCCCCCCCCCCCAGCTGGTCTCAGCTGATCCCTTTGCTCCAGTGTCTTCACGGGCCAGGGAGTGGGGGCTGCCGGGGCTGAGCCCGCTCCGCAGTGACTAGCTCTGGCGCCTGTCCCGAGCTGGCAGAGGGGTTTGCGGAGTGGGGGCTGCGCCCCCCCGCTTGGACCCAGCACTGGACTTGCGACGCACCAAATCGGGCGTGTGGGGCGGGGGGGGGGGAGCCCCTGGTACCGGGCACTGTCTTTCCTGCCGGGGCTTCTTTGGCTTGGGCGCCGCTCCCCCCGCGCTGCGGTTCCGCTGGGAGCTGGGCGCGCGGGGGGGTGGAGCGAGCTCCCCGACACCCCGGGGTTCACTCCCCAGCCTCTCCGAGCGAGTGGGGCAGGAGCCCCCAGGCTGCCCCAGGCGGGGAGCGGAGCGACTGGGCGGAAGGGGGCACGGGCCGCTCGAGGGCAGGGTTGCAGGAGGGCTGAGCCGCGGCGGGCGGCTGCCCCCGCTCCCCGGCGCCAGGCGCTCGCTCCGGGTGCTGTCGGGGGCCCGCGCGGTGCAGGGACGGAGCCCCGGGCGCTAGGCTCGGACCCCGGCTCGGGCTCGCGTTCTCCCAGGGCGCCGCCACGGAAAACCCCGGGGCATCGCTAGGGCCGGGGGGAGCCGCCCGGTCCCCGCCGCACAGCCAGGAGGCAGGCGGGGCTGGGGCGGGACAGGTGCTAGCCGGCAGAGCCGGTCCCTTTGCCCCGGGAGAAGCTAGTTGGGGGGCGCTGATTACTCAGCGGGGATCCATCGCTGGCAGCCGTGTCTGGGGCCAGGCCTGCGCCCCCCACCCGGCTGAGCGCAGGGAGACAGGGCCCATCCCTCCCCGGGGCTACTGGGCACACGCCGGCCCTGTGAACAAGGAACTGGAAGGGGAGGATCTCGGGTCCTTTTTCCGTCCTTGTTGCCAGGCTGAGATGGTTTGAGCTGCTTTCAGCTCAAGGGTTTGCTCCTGGGGAGTTTTGTGTGGTGGGCAGATAAAGGAGATTGGAGGGTTCCCGGTGAGGATAGGCACTCCAGGGCATCCCTTCAGCAGCGGTGTAACTGAGATCAGAATTTGGCCCAATATATTATTTTCTGGCTAGAACTTACTTTTCTTTCCAAAAGAGCCTGTACAAGGGATCTAGCCGGGACTCTGAAATGCAGCCACCTCTGGGGGTGGAAGGAGGCAGCTTTTGAACAGCTCACAGCAACACTGGGCCGTTTAGGAGAGGAAGGGAAGAAAGGCAGGTGGAATGCAAGTGGGAGACCAGAGTCAACTCCCCAGCAGTGGCTGCATTTCAGTGATCTCTGGAACCCCCCTTTGGGATCGACTGCCCCAAAGTGTTGGTATTAAGGCCCTGCTTATGCTCCTGGTTGGGAAGGGGCACTTGGCGGTGTCTAACCAAGGCACTGTGCACTGATCTGGTCTGAAACAGCATCCCTAGTCCCTCCCATGCAGAATCCACCACGGGGACACGAGGACCCAGCTCAGAGGGGGTAATCGGAGAATCTGTGGGTGCCACTTGCTAAGGTGCCCGCTGCCAGGTTACGCAGGGCTGCAGGGATCGCCACGGGGCTGCATCATGCCCTGGCTGAGGCTCAGCCAGTGCCTTGCTGCGGGCTGGGGGCTGGCCATGTTTTCCAAGCCAGGTGCCTGGGGTTGGGCAGGGTCAGGCAGAGGGAAGAGCCATGCGTGCGAGAATCCCAGGAGGAAGTGATTACCTCATATCCATCGCTCTGAAAAATGCTAGCATTGTAAGGGTTAAACTGAAGGTTCCCGCCTAAGCCACAGGTGATTGCAGTGATGTGTTTTGCGGCTTGGGTTGGAGTAAACTAGAAAAGGAAGGAAGTGCAAATGGTCTCATCCATCCATATCTGGCAATTAGACAGGGCCAGTGCACAGGTCCACAGAAAGGCTGGTAGCCAGGGGAGCTGTTGGATTCTAATCTCTGACCTATCACAGGCCTTGCTGGACATCACCACAAACCCACTAGGGTCCAAGGCCTCGTCCCTCCACCTCAGACTAGTGTTTGGGAACCTCCTAGCTGGTCAGTGACGTTCCCTGAGCTATGAGAGCAGTGGCCCCCTACCTGGAACAGAGTTTGAGGAGGAGAAGGACTTTGCAACTTCCTGGCTAACATTTTGATTGAAATATTGAGCAGTAAAGCCATGGCGAACTGGTTCAAAAGCCAAGTGGGAAAAGTCTGATGCTGGGTTCAACACATCCAGAGATGTTATGACATGTGAACAACTAGATTGGATCTGGATTAATGGCTACTGCTTGGCAAAGGACTTCAGCTTAGGTGCTGGAAAAGCCAGAATGGTGCATGTGTAAATGAATTAATCAGAGATGGGGCTATGCTGCCAGCATGATGGAGGGTGAGCTGCCTGGTGCATGCAATGATAGTCTGTGTCCAGCCACACAGAGGACTCAAACCTTTTTTGCTGAGGTTGTTTAAACCGCAGTTTCAAACCAGTGCAGCTTCAAAGATTTTAAACACCGTTTTGACTGTAGGTCAAAAGTGGGTTGAAAGCTCGGGAACGATGTTCTAACCTCAGCTCATTTGACATCATGCCAACAAACGTGAAATCCAGCCCAAGGGGGACTGGGCCAAAGAAGTGGCAAACAAACAACTGTCCTTGTCCCTCTCATTTTCTCTTTATTTAGGGGATAATTTTCTCTATTGGCTTGTGGCCTGGGCTGGCGGTTGCCCTGACTTATGCCTCATCTAATTCCCTCAGTTCCGGTGGAGGTATGCAGGTCACAAGCCAAGGCATGGCATGGGCCATCCTGATGTGAAGGGAGAACACAGGTAACAGGTTCCTAGCTCAAACCCCATGCAGGGGAAGTTTGCTTATTAGACCCTTGATTTCAATGGAAGTTAGACACCTAAATATCTTTGAGGGTCTGGGCCTGTGTCAATATCAGTCAGAAAATAACAGGACAATGGGCAGCTGGATCACAAGCAAGAGGTTCAAGATGCCCATAAAGTCGGCTGATCTCTGGCCCTGGATGCAGCCCCAGCGTGGTGACCATTTTTCTCGTGATGCCAGTGCCCCAGGGAGTTCCCATTCAGGCTGATTTGAGGCCACCCAAAAACTGGTGAAAGACTCCCCTTGACTTCAGAGGGCTTTGGCTCAGGCCCGTGGTGCACAGAGTACCTGGCCTGAGCAGTGGCGGTGAAGGGGTTAATCTCAAACCTTTGCAGCAGCTGGGAAGTGTCGCTGTCCCATGGGAAGGAATTTCCAGGCCACTGGCTTTATGGGGGCGGGGGGGGGGGGGGTTGCTCAGCTCATTGACATAGTCACTGTCTCCTGAAACAACCTGCCTCCCGGTGTTCTGGGCACAGGTGCTATGCTTCCAGGCTGGCACTGTCTTGGGAACAAGCAGATGAAACCCCGCCCGCCCCCTCCCCTTACCCCTGTGGGCCCGGGGATGACAGTACACCAGAGATTTTGCCCTCACCAGCCACAGCAGTGTCAGAGCTTTAATAACAAGAGGGGGGGCAGGTGCTAGTGGGCCTGATCCTCATCTCACTGACTCTGCTTCTACCCCAGGGGTAACTCCACTGGCTTCAAGGGAGTCACTCCTGATCGACACCGGCACGACCGCAGAATCGGGCCCAGTTAGCGTGACATGATTGCTGGTGCCTTGAAAGCACTGGCCACAGAAATCTCACCAGTGCCCGTGAGCAGAGATGCTGAAGCAGCAGCTCCCACTCGTTTGCAGAGACAGCCCCAGGCCTGGCCTTGGGGAACATGTCGGGGTGTCTCCTTCAAGAACGTGCCCAGCAGTGAATCTGTGGCCATCTTCCCTCAAAGCCATTTAGCATCGGGCACATGTAGTTAGGGTAACCAGACAGCAAGTGTGAAAAATTGGGACAGGGTTGGGGGTAATAGGAGCCTAGATAAGAAAAAGACCCAAAAGTTGGGACTGTCCCTATAAAATTGGGACATCTGGTCACCCTACCTGTAGTGTCACTGCGTGTGAAGGGGGTATGGGAAGAAGAGGGGTCTAAGTGTCCCCACAGCAGCTGTCTTCTTCTGAACCCCACTGGGGTGGGAGTGGGCAGGAAGGGGGATTTTGTTGGGATAAGAGAACCCAGTGAGGTTTGGGGCCTCCTGCCCTTTATGGGGAAGTTCTTGTGATTTAATTAAATATTGTGTCAGAGAAGGGGGCAAAGTTCAAGGATTTTAGGCTCCAGATGAAGGGTTTGTACTTATTAAAAGGGGGCTTTGCAAAATCGGCTGTGAAGAGATTGTTTGAAGAGGGTCGGTCGGTGAGGAGAGGGGAGGGGATTTCGTGGGGCTCTCAGTCTTCCCCTGCAGCACTGAAAGGCCAAACACTCCAGCACAGGCGAGGGCAGGAGATGCACAGAGTGAACCTGCCCCGACTGGTTTCACTGTCCTGGCTGGGGCACAACCAGTAGCAAGGAAGATGAAATGGCAATTCGTTGTTTTTTTTTTAAACCCCTCCCAGTTTCCATCCTCTCGACCGTCGTTCGCAGTAACATGGGCCAGCATTTTCAGCCCTAGGTGCTCAAAGTTGGTCATTTAAATGCAAAGGGAGCCGTGAATGAGAGGATCCTGGTTTTCAAAGGTGCTCTCAAGGCTGATGGGAGGACAAGGGCTCCGCACATGTGAAAACTGAGTTACAAACCGAGTTACACCCTCCAAAGTGTCCAGGTACCTAAGCTCTCACTAATTTAGAGGATCTAGGCTGAGATCTGGCTTTAGGTGCCTTGCTGTAGACACCTCTGTTTGAAAACTTTGTCCCCGGTTTCTGACATGCCTGGGCACGTCTGAGCTTTATCTGGCCAGTTTCCAGTTTCCTTGCTGCACAGGGTTTGGAATTCAAGAACAGAGGAAATTCAGATTGGTTCTAGATTCCTCCAACCCCTTTCCAGGTAGCTGTTCTTTCCTTTGGGTCCATAACAGGGCACTGGTCCTTGGGCACATGCATGGCCCAGTGCAGCTGTCCTAAGGCTGGCTCTTAGGGGAAATGGGCTCACCTGTGCCTGATGTAGCCAGTCAGGTGACAGAGCTACATGATATAAGGTAAGCCTGGCAGCTGGCTTTGTAGTAAGTCTAGGGAGCCTGCTGGTGGGGGAGTGGGTTGGTAGAAAAAGGCTGATGGAGAACAGACGTCTGCTGGGGGAAGCTGTCAGTGAGAGTCCTAGCTGCAAGGGATAAAATGGACGGTTAATGTAGCCTTGGAGGAAGGCTGTGGGAAAATCTGCACCAGGTGTGGAAGGATTACTTGAGCTGGGGGACAAGAACCATGGGACTCTGAGGTGCAAACACTGAAGGAGGGTGGCATGGAAGCTGCACCAGGTGATACTTGTTTTTCAGAAACTGCTGCTTTGTTAGTAAACCCCAGGAAGGCTGGCGTTATTGGGGGAACCACCAGTGCTGTGTGCGTGGGAGGGTATCTGTCTGACTGACTCCAGGGGTAACCGGAAGCAGTGGATGCAACTGGCACTAGAGGGGTGAGGCCTTGCTGCAGAGCCATTGATCAAATCAGATGGGGGACTGGGGGAGCAGAGAGAGGCCCCTGTCTTGTGTTGCTCCTGTTCTTGTCGGCTTTTGGGGCAGAGATGTGATGCTGGATCCCCCTTCCCTGACAACCAGCAGGAATTGGGCCCTGTATGTCTGCTATCTGCCCAACCAATCATCTCCCCACCCTCGCCCACTTCCCCAGTAAACTTCAGTTAAATTTTGTCTTTACTACTTAATAAATATTAGTGACAGTGTTTTAGGCAAAGGGCAATAAGGTTCATCCAGGTGGGCGTGCGGTAGAAGCTAATGCCTACAGCACAAGGTAGGAATGACTCCCTAGTGAGCTCGTATAAAAAACTGTCACTTATGCTGTTTACAGTGGGCTTTGCCCTTCGTGGCTGTAGGTTGGCACATCTCATTAACGTCCGTGGAGCTGTGCGAACTGAAACCAGCTGCACATTTGGTCCATGAATTATTTCAGACCCTCTTTTGTTTGTGCTATGCAAGGTTCCCTTCCCAGTGCCCTGAGCCTCTGCAGTTTGGCCTCTGCTTGTCCCCACTGGGCTATCTTTGGGTCGATGCTGCAGTGTACAGGAATCTTAGGGTGATCGGACGTCCTGATATTAGGAGCTTTGTCTTATATATGCAACTACCCCCACCCCTTGCAAAAAAAAAGTGTGGTGATTTTTCATACTTGCTATCTGGTCACCCTAGGGAATCTTCTGTCATTTTGTTCTGTCTGATCCAGGTTCCCTAATCTCTTTGCTGTTTCCTCGTGTGTCCCCTTTTGTCTGTTTCTTTGCCTTGGGGCTAAATCCAGGGCTGGATCAGTGAGCTGACAGGGGGAAATGTAGTCCTTCGTTGAATAGGGGGAAAATGAAGCTATCCCACTTTTTGTGGGGACAAGGTTGGGTTCTTTTCCCTTCCACTCCCCATGCCATGGTGATGGTATGCGCCATTCTTCCCCCTGCATTTCCCCCTCCTGCGTCCCAGTCGGCATTTTTGAGGAGTGAGGGTCTGGTGTAATTACCCCTAACTTTAATAATTATTAGTATCCTGGTAATGCCTCGAGGCTCCAGTGGAGATCAGGGTCACACTGTGCTGGATGCTACACAAACATGTAGTCAGGAGTCCCTGCCCAAAGACTGGACAGCCTAAAGAGAAGGTGGGTGAGCTATCTTGTTCTGGACCACGTTCTGTTGGTGGAAGAGACCGAGACAAGCGTTTGAGGCCCACATTGCTCGTCAGGTTTGGGAAAGGTAATCCGTGCGTCCCGGCTAAATACAAGGTGGAGCAGATTGTTAGGGCTTGTCTACATTGGAAGCGCTAAAGAGTAGATGTTATGGCCTGGCCTACACTAAAACGTTGGGTTGACCCAGCTTCGTCCCCCAGGGGTGTGTAAAAGCCACACCCCTCGGCGCTGCAGGTAAGCCGACCTACCCCTGGTCTCGCAGCCAGCGGTAGGTCAAGGGAAGCATTCGTCCAAGCAGCCGCATCTCGGGGCGGTGGATCAGCCAAGCTGACGGGAGAACCCTTCTGTCAGTGTCGGTTGTGTCTACAGGGGAGCAGCGATGGAGCCGTAGTGCTTCAAGTGTAGACAAGCCCTGCCTAGGCCGTGGGGCGGGTGTGTGTGTGTGTCTCCTGTCACTGAAGTGAACGCACCTCCCTGAGAGGCTGCAGCTAGGTTGACGGAAGAATTCTTCCGCTGTCTGCACCAGGGGAATTCTTCATGCCCCTGAGCGAGAAAGCTGTGCTGATGTCAGGTCCCAGTGTCGACCAGCCCTTAAGCATAGGAGTTAACAGCTGTTGCGAGGGCCATTCAGTGGGCCATTAACACCTGTGCAGCCGTAGGACAAAGGAGGGTTAGTGGGTTACAAAGGCCTGGTCTACGCTAGGAAATTAGGTCTGTATAACTACGCTGCTCAAGGGTGTGAAAAATCCACCCAGCTGAGCGATGCACTTAAACTGACCTAACCCCAGTGTAGACTATGCTAGAGAATGCTCCTGTTGGCCGAACCACTGCCTCTTCGGGAGGTGGCTTACCTGTGTTCCCAGGAGAACCCCTCCTGTCGGCATAGGTAGTGTCTTCACTGAAGCAGTGCAGCAATTTAAGTGTAGGCAAGCCCAGAGTGTTATAAAGAGATGCAAAACCAGTCTCTCTATTGAGTCCTTGATTTCGAGGAATGGTCGATGCTGGCAACTTACAATGGCATAGCTCTGTGTCTCTGGGGTGTGAAAAATCCCCACGTAGCTAAACTGACCTAATCCCCCGGGTAGATGGTGCTAGGTGGACACCTCGGAGTGGTGAATTTACTACGGCGACTGGAGAACCCCTCCTGTCAGCGTAGGTAGGGTCGACACTGAAGCGTTGCAGCCATCCAGCTGCACCGCTGTGGTGTTTTAAGCATAGACAAGTCCTTAGTGTCTAGCAAAGTAATGAATTTAAGCTCCCAGGCTTGTCTGTTGAAGGCATTGTGCAGGTTTCCTTTGAGGGCTGAGAGGTCAGGTGTGGAGTGATCATTTTGTGGAAAGCGTTTGCCTGCGAGTGTTTTTATCTTTTGTTGTTTTTCTGTGTGAGCGTAGGGACTGTCTGGTTTCACCCATGCAGCTGCTGTTGCAGCGTTTGATGTGCTGGGTGAGGTACACCATGTTGCGAGAGGCATGTGTGAGACTCGGGGGTCTCTTCCACCAACAGAAGTTGGCCCAATGAAATACCTTATCTCGCCCACCTGCCTCTCTCATATCCTGGTACCCACCCAGCTACAACAACACTGCCAAGGACAGACCCAGGACGGATTAGAGAGTGAGTAGACTTGCTCACAGGAGGAGCTAAATTTCCCTAGTCCCAGTCCAGCACCTTAACCACAACACCATCCTTCCTCTGAATCTGAGCATGACTGGCCCCTCCTGTTCTGCACCAAGCTGTAAGGAGGTGCCCCCGGGGTCTATGCTGTAATGTGCTACGTGCATGGCTGGGATGGGCAAGCAGGCCTTCACTAGTCATGTCGTAGCGCTCTGTATTGGATGACGATGCGTGTCCCGTCTTGGCAGTAGGCTGGATAAGGCTGTCTCTGCTGACGGGAACTGTCATCAGTTCCCTGATTTCTCTTCTCCACGAGCCTTCTGGCTGGTCCTGTAACTTCCCTTTCCTGTCTTTACTGACTTTCGACATACCCGTGTGTCAGGGAGCCTGGGGAAGGGTGGGGTGGTGGTGGCGGCAATGGCAATGAAACTAATGGGACCCTTTGAGCAGGGGAGGCTCTTCAGACCAATGACCCAGGAAGAAGAGAGGGCCACAAGTCCTGCTAGTGTATGTCCAGGACATAGTGAGGATGTTAGACGGCAAGAGAGACGCTCCTGCTAAGTTCATGCTTTGCCTTCTGTAGTTCCAGAAACCAAATCCATGTGTGTCTCAGACTGCACACCAGTGCCTGAGGCCTCGACACCTCACAGAGGACGTTCTCCTCAGAGCTTATACTAATGTTGACCTTCTTCAGAAGCTAACCACTGGGCTTGCTCGTCTTGTTTTCTGTTCTTCTGAGGAAGGGGTGTTTGTCTGGGATCCCCCTCTGGCCCACCTCCACTCACAAGCCTTGTATCAGGTTGACAAGGCTGGATCTGCTGCTACTGCTCCTGCCCCCCGTCTTTGGCCCCCCCGGGATCAGCTTGTGTTACTTTCCCAGGTAAGTTATTTCTGTAGCTGCCGTGGGAATGTCCCATCGTCATGGGGAGGGGTGGGGGGGAGAGAGAGGCCGGTGCAGTGAGGAATAAGAGAGGAAGCCTCCAAGACACCATCTCTGTTCCCATGTAGCTCCCAGTCTTTGAAACATGTGTGAATCCGCAGCTAAGCTTCCCTGGCGTCTGGGCTGGTGCCTGGAGACTGGGCCGCGGCAGGGAAGAGGATATGTGAGTGAATGGGAGGTGGTGGGCACAGGCTGGTACTGGAGTCTCAGGCGGGTACGACGGGGGCAGTTGCTCTCCAAGGCTGAGCTCTAGTCAGGGGTGAGGGAAAGGTGAGAGAGGGAACAAGAATGGCCCCGCCATGAACCACGACCTGAGCAGATTTATGCGCCACGGATGATGCCGGCGGAGGCTGCTGTGCAGCTTTGCAGTCCAGATAACGGCGTGTTGTTTTGGCTCTGGACGTGCCTGGGAAACGAAGCGGGTGATATTGCTATTCCTGTGGAGAGCCATTTATTCTGGGGACGGTGGGGTGGGGTGCGGGTCCGGCTGCCACACGAAAGTTCAGGGCCTGTGTGGACGTGCTGTGCTCCACAGAGCTAACCTTTTGCAACCAGACAGAATAACAATGTGAACCAGCTAGGATATAATGCCCAGTGTTTGCTTGAGATACAAAGGCACAGGGCTTTCACATGAGGTAATACTGATAAGTTACGCTTGCATTCACTCCTCAGCCTGCCAGAAAGCAGCGTGGCCAGCCTGTCAGCTGCTTGCGGGCGAGGCTTGGGCAGCCAGATTGGAGCTAGCATGCAGGGAGTGCTGAGTCGGCAGGACGAGGGCTGCCGTGGCCGCTGGCCGCAGGGTCTCTGACTGAGGATGACATGATGCTCCTCTCCCTTCTCAGCTCTTGGCATCCCTAAGGGCAGAATCATGAGCATTTTCTGTCCCAACCAGCTGTTGTTCTAACCCTTTCAGTGTGTGTGTGAGGCAGTGGTGTCAAAGCAGAAGTGGGCATGTGTGATGAGCTTTGGGGGGTTTGTGTAGGCATGGCATTTCCCTGGATGGCTCGAGGATGCACAGAGTACATGGCACAGGCTAGAGGAGAGTGGCTAATTAGCCCCTGGCTCACTCTTGTGCTTTGCCTATACAGGTATGTACAGGGCCACAGACCCTCACTGTCTCTGATGTTGAGCACCCCTGGGAGGCAGGGCAGTGCTCTCATCTCCACTTTACAGATGGGGAACTGAGATACAGACGCAGGAGCAGGTTTTTAAAGGCATTAGGGCCTAGCTTCGTCTTTAGGCATCTAACTACCTTTAAAAATCCGGCCCTAAGTGTCTCACCCACAGTCACAAAGGGATTCCGCTGAGGTCACTGAAGGCCCAGTCTTGTGCCCTAACCACTGGACCATCCTTCCTCCATCTAGACTCCTGTCTCTTCAGTCCCTTTACAGCTCCTTTGCTATCCTCGTTCAGCAGTTTGACATTTCCCCCTCCGTTTGCTCTGCTACCACTGCAGGATGGGCTACGGAAAGAGGGATACATTTCTCACTGGCCCATCGCATTCTCCTCAACTGTTCATACTGCAGCTTTTGCATCTGTTGCATGCCGCACGACATTTGTCATGGGCTAGTGCTGGGCTGAGTGGGTGCTTAGCAGAGGGGTCTAGGCAAGGCCCTGGCTCCAGTGAGTCTGCAAGCTAATTTAGACTTAAACTAAGCCATTTAAGACTGAGGGTAGAATTCCACTCTAATGTAAGCAGGGACAACTTCATTCACTTCAGTAGAGGGATCTGGTTCTGAGGTGAGCCCTTTAAGTCTGACCTAAACATTGTACTACTTAGGCAGGCAATCATACTCTCCAGGGTATCCAGTTTGAGTTGGAGAGAACATGCTAGAAAATGTGCCATAGGGAGAAATCCTGTCTTGGCACCTGGTTGCAGCACAAGGTAGGTCTCTTTCTTCTTTCTCCTTCCTGGGACTGATCCTCCACGGTCTTGGCATGTGGTCACTTACAGGTGGACAAAGCACAATCCGATCAGAAGTCTCCCATTTTGCATCCACTTTGACCAGTGTAAATAATGGCACAAAATACAAGGCAAGGGAGATTCAGGCCCTCAGATTCTGATCTTTCTCCTGCTGAATTCACCACCCCAAAAGATCTGGTACCTATAAGAAATCAGCTGGACTGAGTAGAGGGGCCCAGTCAATTATGTAATTACAAAATGATTAGCTACAATTTTATGCAAAAATATGTCTATCATAGACAGTATATGTTGTTTTCCTCTCCCCCACGCTTTGTAAGTTTTGTCATCCTAGATAATGAGCTCTTTGGGGTAGGGATCATGTCTCCCTCTTTGTAGTGCCTCGCCCAGGGACCCTGACCTGATCTGGGCCTCTGGGTGCTACCATCATATAAATATTTAATAGTCCATAGTACCTCATGTCTTGCCAGGAGACTATTCTGACATCACCAAAGAGGACTCGGTTGTCAGGTGGCATTTCAGAAACAGATGCACTCTTAAGAGAAACTGATCTGTTCTCAGGCAAATACCTTTTGGACTTCATCCTGGTCTTGCATACTCTGTCTTGACATTGAGGCAACTCCATTAGCTTTACTGGAGTCACTCCTGATTCACCCTCATGTAAATGAAGTCAGATCAGGTGTTCCTTCCTTAGTAAAGAAGAAAGCTCTAGAGAAGCCCAACTGTTTGTAAAGGTGGAGCTTTATTTCAAAGATTTCCAGGAAGTGTTGGCTGCTCTGTCAGGCATTGTAACACGTACTGTAGTGTTCTCTCAATTATTTCTTCATCGACCACTTGCCCTAGCCATCAGGTATTGCCGGAGGGAATGATGGTGAGATAATCACGCACTGGGGGAATGCAAGCCAATGTGCCAAGCTGGGCTTGGTGTTGCAAAACACCTTGTGAATGAGAGAGCTACCCTATAACCTCTTCACACTTCAGTTGTCACCTGTGGGGGAGCGGGGTGGATGGGAATGACCCAGTGGCTGTTGCTGAGATTCCTTGTACTTGAATTCCCGTTGAAGGGTGCTGGCAATTGTGGTGTATTGAAAACTCATAGTTATAGGCTGTTGCTGTTGACTTCAGAGGGTTTTCCTGGTCCTGCTGGCAGGCGAGGGGGCTCTGAAGGGAAGGGTGTAATCAGGGCCCAGCAGCAGGCAGCCTGCAGCCAGACAGTCTAGAGTAAGGTGAGGGGACTTGAGCCTCTCGGTCATAGGGTTCTTGCATGTGACTGTTCTGAATTCTCAGGAATAAGGTTGCGTTATGTCGTTTACTTTTTTACCAAACTTCTTGTGGGAGGGTGTGAACGTAACGGAAATCTTCCAACTGGAATGTGAACAACCGTTTGTTTCCCCTCTAAAACCATAAACCAAAGTCGATTTCGTGAACAGTGAGATGGAGAGGAGGAAAACACTCCAACTCACCACTCCCCTACTGGGCTTTTCTCTGATCTGATGTGCTGAGACCCCAAATAGGAGATTATTTTATTATTATTATTAGCACTTATTACATTAAGTGCCAGCAATGAGTGTGATTGTGTATGAGACAGGAAAACACAGTCCCTGCCCCACAGAACTCGGTCTAAAAGTTTACAGTCTATGGACTATAGAACACACTTTAGTGACCAGGGAGAGAAGGGGTGCTGCCTAGCAAGGAAATCAAAATCACAAAGGCAAAAGCCACTATCACCCCGCTTCCTGTGATCAGCCCCCCTGGAGTTGGTGGCCTATCGGGGCACAATGGCCTCTGTTGCTGCTTCTGTGGCTGCTGCCCTTGGGGAGCTGTCCAGCAGACGAACCCCATCCAGAAGCGCAGCGTGAGGTCACGGCTACAGACCAGCCCTGGGCAGGCCACGGCAATGCGCACAAACTCCCCCACCACCTGGGGCCCCTTCGTCCATTTCCTTCTGCGAAATGCACGAGCGCTCCGGTCGAGCCAGCAGGAACGAAAGTGCTTGCAGCTGGTGGCACCATCTGGTGCTCGTCTGATTCCTGCCAAAGAACAGTTGTCCCCTTCCCCGACAGTTGAGGGAAGTTAGAGAATCAGAGAGTGACTCAGTGACAAGGGGTGGAAAGTGAGGGCAGAGGCTCCAACAACTGAGTATGGTTAGAGAGGGTTATTGGTGGTGGTGGTGATGCCAGTGTCCACCCACAGGCATGACCCTGCCTCCCCCAGATGTCTTCCACTTTCTCGGCAACAACCAAGGGTCGAGCGCCTCAAATATCTGTATAGCAAACACTCCCAAAATCAAATGTGTGTGCCATCTCTGCACAGCTGTAGCTGTGCCACGGCTGATCCCCCTTAACCCCGCGCCACAGGCCAATTGCTTTACTTAGGCTAGGCTGGGAGAGAAGGGGGGAGATCCTTTGCAAAGAGAGCAAGTCCCTGCAATTATGCGCCTTAGGGGAGCCTGCGGCATACAGCACCCAGGGACCTGACAGACAGATGACACATGCCCTCAGGCTGCAGTCAGATCTACATGGAGTGGTAGGTGCCCACTTTGTTGGGACCCGGTAGCTGATGCTCACAGGGTTAAGGAAACTTCTTCCTCACTGCCTTGCTTGCTTGTCCTGAAGATGCTACGTCACTGACAGCTGCTGGCAGAGCTCCTTCCCCTGACAGCACTGGACCTGACAGGCTTTCGCTGCCAAGGAGTGGAACCAGCTGTGCGGAAGGCAAAGGTGAGGTACTCGCTGAGTTAACCCCTCACTCACCAGCTCCCCTTTTATAAGTGTTGCCAAAGCCGCTAACCTCTGCAAGGTTTAGAGGCAGCTGGAAAGTGGGGGCCCACACTCCCATAGTGCCTCCCTTTTGTGGCTGCTCAAACCATCAGTTATGTGTGCAAATGGACACTTGCATATGCAAGTTGGGGAACTGCATGCCTAATCTGCTGAATTTATGCAGCCAAATGATTGCATGTGTATGCAACGTAGCTTCTTTGACAACCTGGTCTCACTCACACAGGCTGTCCTTTCAAGTGCAGGTCTCCATCTTCCTCTCCTATCTGTTCCCATAACAGCATCACTTATTGGTAGGGGTGAGAGTGGTGCGGCAGGTCAGGCTTCTTGAACAGATCCCAGTGTTGGAACCTGTGATGAGTTTGCACCTCTTGGACACCTGGAAGCTCCTCTCTCTGCTCTGCCTTCCTGACTCAACACAACCAGTAGATGAAGTCACACAAATTTCAGTGTCTCATCAGAAAGCCGGGAGGGGTGACCCACAGTTGTTCTGAGAATCTATTCTGGAATTCTCTTCACTCTGGCTAGCTGAAAGTGATCTTTGCCTTTATGGTTGGGGAGTGTGTGGAAGGTTTCTTGACTCCGGTGAACATCTCAGGCTAGGGATGTTGTTTCTGGAGGTCCCATATCAAGACTTCCACTCCAGAATGCGAGTTCCATCTCTCCATGCTGGTGCTCGGATAGCATGGTGATGAGCTTGATATAAATGCCTAGAGAGATGTAAGACAGAATTAGAACAAATATGGCATGCAGCTTCTTTTATTCTTATTTAACCTATATGTGAATTCTAGTGCTGGTGAAAGATGGCAGGCTGGAGACCGAAATCCTCAAATCGCTTCTGGGATAGATACAGCGCTGGACCTCATGGTGCTCCGCAAAAGTGCCTCCACCCTGAGCTAGAGGGGCCCCGTGGAATTCAGCCTTCGTGACCAACTTTCAGCTTTGGCCTCCCCACCGAGACCTCCAAGAAGGGCTCCAACGAGTGGCAGTTGTGGGAGTGGTTTGTGTGACGTGCACACATCCATACGAATGGCACTGAGATCCTCATCTCCTGTTATATGGGGAAACCAAACCGCCATGAGGAGGGAAGAACTTCTAGCTTTCACTGACCTGGGCTTTAAACTGGTGACCATAGTGGTAAGACTGTATTACAGGACCAACTGAATCCCATTGAAATTAATGGAAAGCTGACTTCAGTGTGTGGGACCTGGCCTCTATAGCACAGCACCAAAGATAACCCTCTGACCTTCTTCCTGGCCAGGCCTGATGGTGAGTTTGTCATCAAGCTAAAACTACATTTCCCTCATTTTTCTGTCCATCTTACTTGTGCCCCTGGGTTGTGGGTAATGACTTGTTGTGTCCTCCCCACGCTGTGTGCCACGGTGGAGGAGGAATTTACTGTGGTGGGGAGAACGGGTGGTGTTTTCTATTGTCTATGCTGGTTTATTTCAAGGAAGAATTTTCTCATCTTGTGTTTGGAGCAGATTTAAACCCTGTGATGTTCAATTCATACCTCTAATGTGCCTTACAGCCCACACAGTTAGTCTTTCGTTGTAATCCAATCTGCATTCCTGTAGTAATAACTCTTAGCTCTGCTTCAGCTCCTTCCACAGGAGGAGCTCGGAACCCCACAAAATTACTTGATGGAAATAGAACTATCAATAATACAGAAGGCAGAAGAGTTCAATAAATCTGTTCTGTGTTTGGGGGGAAAAAGACATTATGTCAGAACTCTTTCCATTCCACTAGTATCTTGGAAGGATGTTAAACAGCAGCTACTAACGTATACGCTTTTAAATCAGTTGATCTGGATAACTTGTACCCAAGAGTTTCAAAAGAGCTGGCTGAGGAGTTCGCTGGACCATTAATATTGATTTTCAATAAGTCTTGGAACAGCAGGAAAGTTCTAGAAGAAAGCTAATGTTATGCTAACATTTAAAAGGGTAAATGGGATGATGCAGATAATTATAGGTCTACTGGTCTGACATCAATCCTGTACAAGATAATCAAGTGGTTGATATGGGATTCAATTAATAAAGAATTAAATGAGAATAATGTAATTTATGCCATTCAATATAGTTTATGGAAAATGGATCCTGTCAAATTAACTTTATCTTTTTTGATGAGATTACAAGTTTGGTTGATAAAGGTAATATGCCTAGACTTCTATAGGTCATTGGACTTGGTACCACACGACATTTTGATTTATAAAACTAGAAAGATATAAAATTAATATGGCACACATTATACGGATTAACTGATAACTCTCAAATTGTAATTGTAAATGGGGAATCGTCATAGAATAGGTGTGTTTCAGCTTGGGTCCTGCAGGGATTGGTTCTTGGCCCTAGACTATTAACATTTTCATTAATGACCGGGAAGAAATAATAAAATCAACAGTGACAAGGTTTGCAGATGACGCAAATTAGAGGAGTGGTAAATAGACTCAACTGCTTCTCCCTAGGGAGGTCGTGGAAGCTTCTTCGCTGGAGGTTTTCGAAAGGAGGCTGGAGCCATCTGTCTTGGCGGGTTTAGACACAACAAATCCTGCATCTTGGCAGGGGATTAGACTAGATGACCCTTGTGCTCCCTTCTAACCCTATGGTTCTATGATTCTAAAATGAGTCTCACAATCCTGCCATATCCCCTTTTGACAATAGGGGAGCTCAGGTACAGAAAAGCTAAGCGCAGAGATATTATAACTGGTAACTCTTCCAGGCTAAGGCCTGTCTCTTGCTAACCATTTGTACTGCACCCAGCACAATGGACCCTGGATCTCAGTTGGACCCTATATAACAGTACTGTAGAGATAAGTGGTCACAGACGGAGCCTGTGGTGAAGTGGGGACTCAAACTTACATCTCCTGACCCTGTCCCCTGGTTTAAGCACCCAACCATGCTGTCCCTCTGCTCATAAGTTACCAGTCAAGGATGGAACTGTGTCCTTCACTCCCCATGCTGTGTTTGAGTCATGCAGCACATGTGGTTTGTCAAATTTCACCCGCACCTTAGTGCTCCTTGGAATTCCAGCCATGGCAGGGTGCAGTCCAGCTTTGGCTCTGACCTGTAATGTTGTTTTGAATGTAGTTTGCCACCCTATTGGGGCTTCCGCTGAAACTGTCTGTGTATCCCCCTATTTCTCCCCTCACTTGACAACACGTTCCCCTGTAAAGCTCTGTTTTGCTGTCATTTTCCTTCTGAATAATATGCTTGTCAGAATTCAAAATTATTACTATGAGTATTACCATAGCTCCTAGGAGCCCCAGTCATGGACTGGGACCTAGGTGTGCTAGGTGCTGTACAAACAGCACAAAAAGATGGTCCCTACCCCACAGAACTAAAAATCAACAGCACTTGAGGGGGCCTGACCCTACTGCCACTGCAGTCAATGCAAACCTCTCATGGACTTGAATTCAAGAGGACGGGGTCCTAACTGTCCAGGGCCTCCCAAGTGGTGCAATCACCCTCTCTCCATAAGGTTTGCACATTCTCTTTCTGTAGCACTGGTAGAATCTAATGGCCCAGGAAATCAGAGCCTGGGATCTGAATTCTTTTCTCTATTATACCACTGTAAGTGCTGGGTAGCTTCATCAAAAGCTTCCCTGCACCGCCTCTGCAGTGTGTTGGGAAGGACATGGCTGCATCTAATGCTTGGTGGTTTCTGATAGGGATCCTTCAAATTTAGATTTGTGGCATCCCCTATGTATACTTGAATTAAAATGTAGCCAAAAGATAAATGTTGGACTGTGAGTTGATGCAGGGTTGTCTGCAGCCAGCGAGACTGAAATAAACTCAAAGGCTCAGATCTTCCAAGGGACTTAGGCCAGGTCTACACTACAGACCTATGTCGGTATAACTACATTGCTCAGGGGTGTGAAAAATCCACTCCCCTGAGGGATGTAGTTATACTGACCTAACCCCAGGAGTGGACAGTGCTATGGCGATGGGAGGGCTTCTCCTGACACCTTAGCTACCACCTCTCGGGGAGGTGGATTAACTATGCCGACGCTCTCTCATCGCTGTAGTAGTGTTTTCACTAAGCACTACAGCTGTATGTGAAGACAAGCCCTTAGGCGCTTACCTCCTATTGATTTCAGGATTCAGGCAAGAGAGGTGTGAATTGCTCCATTCCTTTGGCCCTCAGTGTAAGAATTTCCTCTTCGCTCCACCTTGGGCCCTAGCACATTGGAGGGAAACCTAGATTTTGTTCTGGTTTCAATGGTCAGCCAGCCTTCTACTGTCTGTCCTTGCCTTCAGCCTACATAGCCCTGGTTTACAGTGGGGGGGAATCGATCTAAGTTATGCCACTTCAGCTACATGAATAACGGAGCTGAAGTTGACGTACTTAGATCTACTCACTGTGGTGCCTTCACTACGGTGAGTCGACTGCTGCAGCTCCCCCATCAACTCGGCCTGCACCTCTTGCGGCGGTGGAGTACAGGAGTCGATGGGAGAGCACTCGGGGATTGATTTATTGCGTTTAGACTAGATGCAATAAATCGACCCCCCCCCCCCCCCCGGATCGATCGCTGCCCGCCAATCCGGTGGGTAGTGTAGACATACCTATAGTCCATCCCTCCTTAGGGACACACACCATATAGTACAGAGGAGTTGTGTAGTGTCATTTTAAATAGTTTGGGAGCTGCTCAGTGGGCCTTCTTACCTTCTGTTGCAGAAACCACCAGAACCTACCAGAGCAGCAGTATATATATGCAGCTGAGCCTTGTCTGTTTGTATATAGTTAGTAAACATAGAATCGTAGGACTGGAAGGGACCTCGAGAGGCCATCTAGTCCAGTCTCCTGCACTCATGGCAGGACTATCTAACCTGCTCTTAAAAATCCCTCATGATGGAGATTCCACAACCTCCCATGTCAATTTATTCCAGTGCTTAACCACTCTGACAGTTAGGAAGTTTTTCCTAATGTCCAACCTAAACCTACCCCTCCCTTGCTGCAATTTAAGCCTATTGCTTTTCGTCCTGTCCTCAGCGGTTAAGAACAACACTTTTTCTCCCTCCTCCTCCTTGTAACAACCTTTTATGTACTTGAAAACTGTTCTCATGTCCCCTCTCATTCTTCTCTTCTCCAGACTAAACAAACCCAATTTTTTCAATCTTCCCTCATAGATCATGTTTTCTAGACCTTTTAATCATTTTTGTTACTCTTCTCTGGACTTTCTCCCATTTGTCCACATCTTTCCTGAAATTTGGCACCCAGAACTGGACACAATACTCCAGTTGAGGCCTAATCAGCATGGAGTAGAGCGGAAGAATTACTTCTTGTGACTTGCTTACAACAATCCTGCTAATACATCCCAGAATGATGTTTGCTTTTTTTTGCAACAGCGTTACACTGTTGACTCATATTTAGCTTGTGTTCCACTATGACCCCCAGATCCTTTCCGCAGTACTCCTTCCTAGGCAGTCATGTCCCATTTTATATGTGTGCAAGTGATTATTCCTTCCTAAGTGGAGTACTTTGTATTTGTCCTTATTGAATTTCATTCTATTTACTTCAGACCAGTTCTCCAGTTTGTCCAGGTCATTTTCAATTATATAATCCTATCCAAACCACTTGCAACCTCTCCCATCTTGGTATTGTCTGCAAACTTTATAAGTGCACTCTCTATGCCATTTTCTAAATCACTGATGAAGATATTGAACAGAACCAGACCCAGAACTGATCCCTGCGGGACCCCACTCGTTTTGCCTTTCCAGCATGACCACGAACTGTAACATGGTTATTTTGAACCCAGTTGTCCATGTGGTAAGAGCAAGGACACAACACACCCTTAACCCAATGCCTCTCCTTTACTCTAGGAGAGCCTTCAACTGCCCAGTCTCTCCCATGCTCCCTAAACCTGATCTCCCAGAACCAGCTCTCCAAGCTGACACCTTCAGGATGAGCCTGCCCCTTATTTATCCCTTCATCCCTTGCAAGCTTCCTTGGAGGGCCCTGTGGAGCCTATCATACTAGCTTGGCGGCTTAACTTGCTTCAGAGCAACGTGATGTAAGGCCGCAACCTCCCTGGGGCTGGCACTCTCTGCAGAATTCTGAGCCCTTTGGAGGCTGGGGAGCAAGGGACTAGGGCTGGCCTTCTAATCTGTACCTCTCCCGTGGCAAGAGAGAGTGCTAACCACAACCCACGGGGCCTGCCCTTAGAGAGTCTCTCGATTATTGAAATAATTGAGACGTTTAACCTTCAGAATGGAACGAGAGGACAGGCTTGTGCTGCTGTCGTGCCCCAGTGGTGGGAGGCTGATGGGGTGGGGGCTCATCATGGGAAGGTGGTGGAAGAGGTGGATGAGTTTTGTAGAACACTTTGCCGAGCAGCAGCGTTTGGTGGGTGGTGTTGGTTATTTGTTTTGTGGAGGTGCCGAGGCGCCTCGCTCACAGACCAGCAGCCGGTTGCGCTACATGCCGTACAAACACTGAACTGAAAGATGGGCCCTGCCCAAAAGAGCTTTTCTTAGAGGGATTTCTGAATAACTCTCTTGTGTCTGATATCTGATAGCAAGAGACAGCGGCAAGGCCAAGCAGCATGAAAACCAACAGTTGGATCTTGCAGCTCACGGGCTGGGAGTCCCCCATGCTGCGGTTTAGGGCTGGAGCAGGAAAGTGGCCCAGTGAAATTCCATTGAAAAGATTCCCTGCCAAGAGCCTGCAGCCTGAGGAGAGTGTGTGTGGAAGGGCGGGGGTGGGGGAAGTATGTGGAGATGGGGCTGGGCATGGGGAGGGGAGTGTGTGTGGAAGGGGTGGGGAGATGGGTCTGGGTGTGGGGAGAAAGGGAGTGTGTGTGGAAGAGGGCGGGGAGTATGTGGTGATGGGGCTAGGTATCGGGGGAGTGTGTGGAAGGGGTGGGGAGATGGGTCTGGGTGTGGGGAGGAGGGGAGTGTGTGTGGAAGAGGGCGGGGAGTGTGTGGTGATGGGGTTGGGGTGGGGAGGAGGGGAGTGTGTGTGGAAGAGAGTGGGGAGTGTGGCGATGGGGCTGGGGGTGGGGAGGAGGGGAGTGTGTGGCGATGCGTTTGGGGTGGGGAGGAGGGGAGTGTGTGTGGAAGAGGGTGGGGAGTGTGTGGCGATGGGGTTGGAGTGGGGAGGAGGGGAGTGTGTGTGGAAGAGGGCGGGGAGTGTTTGGCGATGGGTTTGGGGTGGGGAGGAGGGGAGTGTGTGTGGAAGAGGGCGGGGAGTGTTTGGCGATGGGTTTGGGGTGGGGAGGAGGGGAGTGTGTGTGGAAGAGGGCGGGGAGTGTGTGGGGAGATGGGGATGGGGGTGGGGAGGAGGGGAGTGTGTGTGGAAGGGGGTGGGGAGTATGTGGGGAGATGGGGGTGGGGAAAGGGGGTGCGGGGAAGCATCACTAACTGCCCTGCAAGCTGGGTGACTATGACTCCCCCCACTGAAACCCCCCAGATTTGGGTGGGAGGTAAGGACCCCTCCCCCACACTTGGGAGGGGTGAGGGCCCCACTGAGCTCCTGGGCGACTCCTACAGGTAGAGGATAAGCATGACCCCATTCATGGGGGTGGGAGGGGCTGAGTGGCTCCTCCCTCCCCCCCATCCAAGAAGACAGGGGTTTGCTTCGCGCGCGAGGCTTTCTGGCCCCTGCTGCGGCCCGTAGGCGACCTCTGCCCCGGAAGGAGAGAGGGAGGCGCTCGGCTCAGCTGGGACATTTAAACGGCACGGAGCGGCGCGGCGGGGGAGCGGCCCGGCCGGTGAGTGAGGGGGCCGGCGGGACCCCAGGCCCAGCCGCCGCCCCTGTGGGGGCTCCCCCGGGGTCAGCTGCAGCCCCCCGCCGCTGCTGGTTCCGGCCCGCTGAAGCTCGGGCGTTGCGCCGGGCGCGCTGGGCTCCAGGCCCCGGCCCCGGCCCCGGCCCCTAGCGGAGAGCGGGCGGCTCCGAGCGGGGCCGCCTCTTCCCTGCCGCTCCGAGCTGGGACGGGCCCCCGGCCCGGCTTGCGGGCCGAGACGATTCGGAAGCTGGGGAACGGGTCTCGTTTTTCTCGCCATCCCCTCACCCCAGTAACGCCTGGCCGAGGCTGAGCTAGTCGCACCTTTACGGGCCTCGACCTATGCCCTGCGCCCGGCTGGCACGGCGCAGCGTGTGCCGCTGTCCCCCAGCGTGTGGCCATCACAAAGACTCTGGTTGTTCAACGCCTTGGCCTGCGACGCGTGTTGCTCCAGCCTGCTCTCATGGGTGGATCTAGTTTCCCCTTGTAAGCAGGGGCAGATGCAATGAGCTCCCTGTTTCCGAGATTAAATTTGATCAAGGAATTATCTTGTTGGGTTCCCTTTAACCCGCTGCTACTTAAAGTATCACTTGCTTTTTCTGTTGCCTTCCAACTTGGGATCTCAAAGCACTTTCCACTCATTGCTGCCCCGCATGAGGTGTTGGTATCCCTGCTTTACTGGCAAGATATAGAAGTTAAGGGATTGGTCCACAGCCACTTAGCCAGCCCAGTTATGAAATCTAGAGATGAAACTAAAGAGCTTCAATCTTTAACGCCCAGTATTTTGTTGTAATTAGTGTGTTGCATTGCTGAAAATATGCAATGCACATTTTTAACCCTTTACTGATGCTATTGTAAGAATCTTGTGTTCATAAGTTGATGCAATAATGTTGAAGGCCAGTAGTGGTACACATCCCATTATTTTAAAATAACCCATGCAACTTTCATACTGCATTCTGACTGGTAGGTGTATTAAGTTTGGAACTTCCTTCCCTGGCTGTTGGGAGAAGTGGAGGAATCTTCCCACCTGCCTTCTGCAAAATGTTTCTTTTTTCACTTCTCCCTCCTGGCTGCTGGAACTGGGGATGCTCTCGACCCCCTTTTGCCCACCTCTAACTGCATCTCACTCAGGGGAGGTCTGAGTCTCTGCTACTACTCATAGGCAAGGACAGGAGAAAACTGCACTGATGAGGAATTATAACATCTTAAGGAACTCTTAAGATTTGTCACTAATTCTTGCAGTGTAGACCAGTGGTTCTCAAACTTTTGTATTGGTGACCCCTTTCAAACAGCAAGCCTCTGAGTGTGACCCCCCCCTTATAAATTAATTTTTTTTTTTATATTTAGCACTATTGTAAATGCTGGAGGTGAAGTGGGGTTTGGGGTGGAGGCTGACAGTTCATGACCCCCATGTAATAACCTCGTGATCCCCTGAGGCCCCAATTTGAGAACCAATGGTGTAGACCTACCTTTTTGAGGGTTTTTATAATAACTCTGGTGGTAAGATAATCTTGCAGTCAAGTAGAAAAGCCTACCTATGCCAGGGTAAATGGAAAATTTTAGGAAGAGATGCAAAATTGCACAGGGAATTTTTCCTGTTTATGCAGGGATTTATTTTCACTTTGTATTGCATTGTGAAGACTACTCACATACTTGCTCAATTTCTTCAGTAAATCAAGTTGCAATGTATACTCTTACTCCGAAAGGGCAAAAGTCAGCACACTGTGGAGAAACGTAGTTCCACAAACCTCAGTTTCTGTTGGGCACCCTGTGCCTAAGCAGTGCTGTAGGTGCCGGCAGCTTGCAGAAAGAAGAAAAAGCCAACATGCCTATTCTCATTGTAACTACTACAGTGGGGAAGAGGATGGGCAACTGAGAGGAAAAGTTACAGTATGCATCCGATGAAGTGAGCTGTAGCTCACGAAAGCTTATGCTCAAATAAATTGGTTAGTCTCTAAGGTGCCACAGTATGGAGGGGAGAGAGGGAACCCATTTTCCCCAGTGGAAGCTTTGTGCCAAGGAAGTCCTGCTCTGGGGAACACCTACGCAGAGTCCTAGACTGTGGAAAGAGGTGTGGGAAAAAGTTTATAAAGACAGTGTTCCTGACTTCATCTGTTTGTTTCTTAGATTCCAGTATTTGCCAATTTTAGCATCCAAGTGGTCCCAGCTAGGCTGTCAAATTCACACCTCAGCAAATGAATAGTTCAGGTGAGGTCACATGTTTGTGGCTGCTATAGCTTGATTTGGAACAGTTAAATACCATGTCAAGTTGTGAGAAATTTGGAGCGAGAGAAAAAATAGTAGTTTTTAAAGCTTTTTCTGGAACGCTGCAGAATGCAGCAAACACTGTGGAGATGCTCCAGTATTGGGCTCCATTATATTGTTTACTGCTTTGAACTTTGCCTTTGGGCATTCTACCAATTAATGGTTTTACCATGTCTCTGCCTATAGCTTTGTTGAGTAATAGCTTGGTGAAACATACTTGACTCTGTTTCAGTTCTGCTGCTCAGAAGCTAGAGCAGCTGAAATGAGAGTAAAAGATACTTGATCCTTATACACTTCACCCTGCTGCCATCAAAGCGGAGGTAGTAATGTCTTCTAGAGAAATTAGTCATGGTGAAAACAACAAGCTTATCTACCTTGTACACCAAAAACTGATGAGCCTTTGCAAGATGTTCAGTTATACTAGTGAGTTCACTATATGCCTATTGTATTGAAAGTACATTTATATATGGAAAGAGACACTGGAGTGGACAGTCTTAGAATCTGACACAAAGCCCTCATGTAGTGTGGCTTCAAAGGCCTACCTGTTGTCAGTCACAGTAGAAAATAAGAAACTATTTTTTGCTTACAGGAAACAAAGTGACGAGATATGTCCTTGTTGTTGAAGCATCTAAACAATTCAGTAAGGATGCAGTTATTTTTGGAGAGACTGACATGGACATGATCAAATTTTACTTCTGATACATCTAATTTGGTACATCTGATACGTCCATCGGTTGCTGCCCTAATTTGCCAAGATTTGTCAGAGGCAAGGAAGAGAGGATTAAAGGAATCATTCAGAATTGGAACGTAATCATTTGGTCCAAGTCTCTTATTTTGGATGGATTATAGCCGGATGTGGTCTGCAGACCATAGTTTGATCACTCCTGGATTACTGATAGTAATTTAATATAGTGTAGCTTCTGATATGGTAATACTACAGTAAAATCTGAACTATTCATCACCTTGGAATTTTTTAAAGATCAAGAAATCCTCGTTCAATAAACTTTTTCACATCTTTGCTAATGTAATCAGTTCTTTGATCCTTTGTTTTGAGACAATAACCCTTCCCCCCCCTGTGTTTGTTTACAACACGTTAAAGTCTGGGCATATTACTGGAATATGGATCACCTGGGATTTGTGAAAGGTGCTTCTTCCCAAATTACCAAAGATGGACTAAGCAAGCCTGCTCTGCCCCAGAAGAATGCTTATGCCAGGCTTGTGCAAAAGCACCATAGCGGTAGATTCCGATCCTATTTAAATCACATTGCACAGAAGATACAGCTAGAAGAGAGCAGCCTCAATGACACCAATTCGGATGTAGAACCCTCTGTGAAGAGAGGTATGATGAGAGAAGCTCTGGCAAGAAATGGCTTGAATGCACATAGCTATTCACCAATCCAAACATCTCAGTTGGAACAGCCTGCATTTGTAGGATTTGAGAAACTGAATGAAAATAAAAGCCAAGTCTTTGCTAACAGACGGCCTCATGAAAGAGATCCCAGCATCGGTCGAGAAGGAAACCGTGAAGCAGAGGAAGATTGTTACGTAAAACAGCCTGGACTGGCAACTGACTTGTTAAAAGTGAGTGATGCCTTGGGTGGGAGAGTAACATTGAACAGTCTGAGGCAAGGCACTTCTCTGCAGAAATCTTCTGGGTCTGAAGAAAAGGACGAAGAGGAGGTATGGAAGAACAAACATAAGAAAAGGAACAAGTGTCCTGCCAACCGGGACAGAGCAGATGAATACTTGACTGCTGAGCAGTTTAGTATGGATTTGCCTGCAGCAAATGCCAGGAAAACCAGTCACTTGTCTTCTGGTCAAATTCAAGGTGAGCTGTTCACTGGTTTAAGCTGCTAACAAGCTGTGTGAATGGGGCATCCGTTAATGTAAAATTTTAGGGGCATTGAAAATGACATTTGTTAATAGGTTTGAGTGGTGTCACATGAGTTACGATTAATCAGCCTCTCTTGCTCCCATTGAAGTTTTCTGGTTTTGACGTTGACACAAAGGGAGAAGGCTTGCGCCCAGCAGTAGTACAGTGGATGCATCTCTTAAACTATTGCGTATTGAAAATAGCGCAGGAAAAAATCTGCCTCTGTGTTAGGTTTAAAAAAAATCTCTTGACCACTAGCCCAATGTCAGGCCTTTTTGGTTTAACCCATCTACACCAAGAGGTTAGATTTTTTTTCTTGTGCATAGTATTTATGGTGAAACATTTGGATACTTGTGCTAAGGGGCAGTCTGCTGCTGGTGATGATAAACGTCACTACATTAAGTTTACTGTAATAAACCGAGAAGAGCTATCAACTTTACAGTTTGGTAAGTGGGAGTCATGCTTATCACAGCTCACAGTAGAAATCTAATAAATATTTAACATTTGCAAATCTAAACCACATCACTGAACCAGGGTAAATAATATCTGTTTACACTGACTCCCATAATTGAGAAGCTGGGCCCACAGATTCTGTGCCTGGGCTGGTTATCTTTCATGAATTTTGCAAAGATGACTCATATGATTGTGCAAACTGTGCTTAATAGGTCTAGTTCTCTAACAAATACTTACAATTAAGTGCACCATTGGTTGGATGAAATATTTTGGCATGAGTTACAGAAAACACTTTTGTTTTTATTGCATCAATCTATTCTAACAGAGCAATTTTCTATTGTATTCTACTTTTTCAGTGAACTGGCAGCTTTTGAAAAAACTTGGATGTTTACTTCAGGAGCTTCAAGTTGTTAGTAGTATAGACCATTTCACGCTAGCAGAGGTAGCAGTTCTGCCATGCTGCAAAATACCTAATAATTCCTTGGTATGAGATGCTCTCTATGGCAGGGTTTCCAGACACACTGATTTTTTGCTTCAAAACTAAGATTTAAAAACCAACTTATTTTAAAAATTTGCACCCTAGTCACAACCATTCTTGCTCTCTTGCAAAGCAAACCGGCCATTAAGGGACCTCTGTCTTTGAACCCCAGTGAAATGGGAAGAGTTTGTTAGGTACATTCGTCTGTTCCATACTTCGTAGTGTTTATACAGTTACCTGACTTCTACTTCACTCTGACCTGAGGCCCATGCTAAAACGACAAAACCTCTTTCTAGAACAGGTCTCTCCCACCTAGCTAAGTTTAAGCATGGTCTGATTGGAGAGCTGCCTCAGATAACTTCCTGTATAAGCAAAGTTTCAACAGGCATCTGCTCCCCATATTCCCCATCACACCCAAAGACAGACAGACAGCCTCCCTTGAGACTCTGTTAGAGCAACAGGATTGTCTCTTGGGCTGAGATAAGCAAAAGGATTTGTGTTCCAGGTTGTCACTGAGTCATGTGCAACATGTTTTGTTTAGAGATTATACAGCAATCTACCCCATAATGTACAACAATAACAAATGGTTCTCATAGTTTTTACTCTTTTTCTCTTTGCAAAGGATCACTGTCATAACAAAAAACAACAAAAGGGCAGTTTTAAAAATAATATTGTGGGGCTTGTGTACATGGTGTATTCCATTGCACTAGGGGGGTGTAAATTCTAATGCACACTAGCATACTGTGCACTAACTGGCCTGTCGGGATCCTGCTGGTATGCACTAGGAGTTCCCTAGTGAGTGTTAATGTCCTCCTGTTTCAAACAGGACTACAATAATTTGCACCATCAGGCTCCATGCGGGCCGGTTAGAGTGCCGCACACTAGACCTGACACCCCTCTAGGGTGGATTAACCTACTACATAGAAAAGCCCTTAGATTTTATGTTCTTTCTATTTCAATAAATTTACTTTTCAAGTTATGTAGTTTATTTTTCACAGATTACTGCACTAGCATAATGAAACTACATTGGTCTGTGAATCCCCAGTTTCCTTTTGTTAAGTATCAGAGGGGTAGCTGTGTTAGTCTGTATCCACAAATACAACAAGGAGTCCGGTGGCACCTTAAAGACTAACAGATTTATTTGGGCATAAGCTTTTGTGGGTAAAAAACCCACTTCAGATGCATGGAGTGAAAATTACAGATGCAGGCATAAATATACTGGCACATGAAGAGAAGGGAGTTAATTTACAAGGGAAGAATCAGTGTTGACATGACCAATTCAGTGAGGGTGGATGTTGTCCACCCCCAGTAATTGAGGAGGAGGTGTCAATACCAAGAGAGGGAAAATTGCTTTTGTAGTGAGCCAGCCACTTTTCCTTTTGTTGTTTTTTATGAACTAGTGTATCTGGGATTCCGAGGCTGCAGGAGAATATAATCTTACCCCTAAGCCTTTTCCCCTCCAACCAAACCCTGTTTTACATGGAGACTAAAGAAATCTATAGATATTTGCAGTAAATCTTGTTAAGTCTTCAGGTGGTTTAAAAGAAACTCCTTGCTGGAGCATCCAGGGGTTTAAGTACTTGATGATTTCCCTTTTTTTTTTTTTTTTTTTATTCATGGTAGTTGCAAGAAACAGATTTATTGCAAGTATAGCCATTAACACTCTGGAGGCCAAATTTTTCAACATTGGGTAATTAGTTAGTCTTTTAAATCCATATTTAGGCACCTAAGCAGACGAGGTATGATTTTCGAAAATGGTGAGCTCCTGCGGACTTCCGTAGGAGCTGGGCAGTTGTGTGAAACCACTGAAAATCAGTTCTTTATTTAGGAGCCTAAATGTAAGTACCCAGGTTAGAAAATTTAGGCCTTAAAGTTAGTAGACCTCAAAGGCAATATGTGGCTTCCCCAACTGGAAGAGGTTACTGTTGAGCAAATAAGTTCCCAACGATTGTGGTGTAATCTTGTGGAAGGCTGATGTCACAAGAAGGGTGCAGGTGACTCCAGGCATGGCAGTGCACCAAGCATTCCTGCGTGATATGGAAATGGATTCTTGCAAAAAGATATACATCATGGGAAACCTCCTTTCCATTGCTGCTGTGTATTTTAACACTCTTGTTGAAGTGAAATGAAGAGTATGCAACATGCAGCCTTTTCTGTTTACCAGAATTCACAGCTACCAGATCATGGTATCCGATTAACTTTCCCTCACTTCAAAGCTCATCTTTTCCTAATGTTCTTGGTGGTGGGCCTATCAGTTTGTGAGACCAGGTGTCTGGTTTGATCACTGTGTAAATCAGAGCTTCTGAAACTGTGGTCCATGAAGCTACTTCTGTAATTATGGTGAAGCATATGGTAAAGCAGTGATGTTGCTTCACAAATATTAATTCAGTTCAGGATGCTTTAGTTTTTCCAGAGGTGCTTATACAAACTGATTTTAAAATTGCGCATCATTCTCCAACTTACGTGGCTGCTTCATATCCTCTTTTGTTAGTCGTTTCTTCAGCACAAACTCAGGCAGGATCAAATTTGCAGCTCACCCTAAAATTGAAGGAGCTGTAAACATGTGGGAGGCCAGATGGAACTTCATCATGAACTGGAGTCTGAAGGCAATGAAGGGGATTCACTGCTAGCAAAAAGAAAGCCTTTTAGCTAGAGAAAAGAAAACAGCTAAGATATAAAATGGATAAAGGTTACTAAACAGTCTTTTCACTGCACTAAAGCTGAGTTTATCTTTATCTTGTCTCATATATTATCTGTGTTACCTTTTCAATTAACCCTGCATTGCAGATGTCTCAGTAAAGGTGTGGGATTGTCTCCAAGAGGTTCTGTGGGCCACATTATAGAAGCTGCTTGAGCTCAGCTAGTTTAAATCCAGTAAGTGGCTTTATTTTTTATGATGCTGTCTTCAGAGCTCTGTACTGTGAGATTCCATGCCTTACTATATGGGGATGGAACTCATTTCAAAGCAAGGAGGTGTTCAGAAAGTGTGAACATACTGTGACCGAAACCCCCCTGGGAACTGCCAGCTGATGTGCTGGGACTACCTTTCAGCCTATTTTCCCTAGCAGCTTGGGACTTCAGAACCCTGCCTGGTTGTGCCAGACACGCTTGCCTGTTACAACCACAGCCCCAGGTCTGAACCACGTCCCTCAAAAGCTGCAGGCTTAACTGAAAACAGCTTAAGAAGTGTTCCTGTCTCCAACACTCAGATTTCCAGCTCCCAATGGGTCCAAACCCCAAATAAATCCTTTTTACCCTGTATAAAGCTTATACAGGGTAAACTCATGAATCGTTGGCTCTCTGAAACATTGATAGAGAGATATGCACAGCTTTTTGCCCCCCCCCCACCCCCAGATATTAATACATGCTGTGGGTTAATTAATAAGTAAAAAGTGCTTTTTATTAAATACAAAAAGTAGGATTTAAGTGGTTCCAAGTAATAACAGAAAGAACAAAGTAAATTACCAAACAAAATAAAATAAAACATGCAAGTTTATGCTTAATACAGTAAGAAAGTGATTACCGATGAAATCTCACCCTTAAAGATGTTCCAGTAGCTTCTTTCTAGCCTCCTTCTAGTCTGGGTCCAGCAATCACTCACACTGTCCTTTGTTCCAGTCTCTTTCAGATATCCTTTGGGGGTGGAGAGGTTATCTCTTGAGCCAGCTGAAGACCAAATGGAGGGGTCTCCCAGGGGCTTAAATAGACTTTCTCTTGTGGGTGGGGACCCCCCCTCCTCTCTCCTATCCAGAATCCAGCTCCAAGATGGAGTTTTGGAGTCACATGGGCAAGTTACATGTTCATGAATGGTTTCAGAGTAACAGCCGTATTAGTCTGTATTCGCAAAAAGAAAAGGAGTACTTGTGGCACCTTAGAGACTAACCAATTTATTTGAGCATGAGCTTTCGTGAGCTATAGCTCACTTCATCGGATGCATACTGTGGAAACTGCAGCAGACTTTATATATACACAGAGAATATGAAACAATACCTCCTCCCACCTCACTGTCCTGCTGGTAATAGCTTACCTAAAGTGATCAACAGGTTAGGCCATTTCCAGCACAAATCCAGGTTTTCTCACCCTCCACCCCCCCACACAAATTCACTCTCCTGCTGGTGATAGCCCATCCAAAGTGACAACTCTTTACACAATGTGCATGATAATCAAGTTAGGCCATTTCCTGCACAAATCCAGGTTCTCTCACTCCCTCACCCCCCTCCAAAAACCCACCCCCATACACACACAAACTCACTCTCCTGCTGGTAATAGCTCATCCAAACTGACCACTCTCCAAGTTTAAATCCAAGTTAAACCAGAACATCTGGGGGGTGGGGGGGTAGGAAAAAACAAGAGGAAATAGGCTACCTTGCATACTGACTTAGCCACTCCCAGTCTCTATTTAAGCCTAAATTAATAGTATCCAATTTGCAAATGAATTCCAATTCAGCAGTTTCTCGCTGGAGTCTGGATTTGAAGTTTTTTTGTTTTAAGATAGCGACCTTCATGTCTGTGATTGCGTGACCAGAGAGATTGAAGTGTTCTCCGACTGGTTTATGAATGTTATAATTCTTGACATCTGATTTGTGTCCATTTATTCTTTTACGTAGAGACTGTCCAGTTTGACCAATGTACATGGCAGAGGGGCATTGCTGGCACATGATGGCATAAATCACATTGGTGGATGTGCAGGTGAACGAGCCTCTGATAGTGTGGCTATCAACAACGCTTCCTCAGCTCTCATCCCCTAATGCCCCTACTCTACTTGCGCTACATTGATGACATCTTCATCATCTGGACCCATGGAAAAGAAGCCCTTGAGGAATTCCACCATGATTTCAACAATTTCCATCCCACCATCAACCTCAGCCTGGACCAGTCCACACAAGAGATCTACTTCCTGGACACTACGGTGCTAATAAGCGATGGTCTCACAAACACCACACTATACTGGAAACCTACTGATCACTATGCTTACCTACATGCCTCCAGCTTTCACCCAGACCACACCACACGATCCATTGTCTACAGCCAAGCTCTACAATACAACCACATTTTCTCCAACCCCTCAGACAGAGACAAACACCTACAAGATCTCTATCAAGCGTTCTTACAACTACAATACCCACCTGCTGAAGTGAAGTAACAGATTGACAGAGCCAGAAGAGTACCCAGAAGTCACCTACTACAGGACAGGCCCAACAAAGAAAATAACAGAACGCCATTAGCCGTCACCTTCAGCCCCCAACTAAAACCTCTCCAACGCATTATCAAGGATCTACAACCTATCCTGAAGGACGACCCATCACTCTCACAGATCTTGGGAGACAGGCCAGTCCTTGCTTACAGACGGCCCCCCAACCTGAAGCGAATACTCACCAGCAACCACACAACAGAACCACTAACCCAGGAACCTATCCTTGCAACAAAGCCCATTGCCAACTGTGTCCACATATCTATTCAGGAGACACCATCATAGGGCCTAATCACATCAACCACACTATCAGAGGCTCGTTCACCTGCACATCCACCAATGTGATATATGCCATCATGTGCCAGCAATGCCCCTCTGCCATGTACATTGGTCAAACTGGACAGTCCCTACGTAAAAGAATAAATGGACACAAATCAGACGTCAAGAATTATAACATTCTGTTGGAGAATACTTCAGTCTCTTTGGTCACTTGATTTCTGACCTAAAAGTGACAATTCTTCAACAAAAAAACTTCAAAAACAGACTCCAATAAGAGACTGCTGAATTGGAATTAATTTGCAAACTGGATACAATTAACTTAGGCTTGAATAAGGACTGGGAGTGGATGGGTCATTACACAAAGTAAAACTATTTCCCCGTGTTTATTTCCCCCCCCCACACACTGTTCCTCGCACATTCTTGTCAACTCCTGGAAATGGCCCACCGTGATTATCACTACAAAAGGTCCCCCCCCAGCCCCGCTCTCCTGCTGGTAATAGCTCACCTTACCTGATCACTCTTGTTACAGTGTGTATGGTAACACCCATTGTTTCATGTTCTTTGTGTGTATAAATCTCCCCACTGTATTTTCCACTGAATGCATCCAATGAAGTGGGCTGTAGCTCACGAAAGCTTATGCTCGAATAAATCTTTTAGTCTCTAAGGTGCCACAAGTCCTCCTTTTGTTTTTGCGGATACAGACTAACACGGCTGCTACTCTGAAACCTTTTTATTGCCATCCTTAGCAGTATACAACATAATGAATGACATGGAAAATGTGACTTCGGAAATCCTGTTTATTCTCCCACAATTCAAGTTCAAGGTAACGTAATGAAATTGAAAGGTAGCACATTTAATACTTGATTGAAGGAAGCACTGTTTTACGTGATTCAGGGTTAACATGTGGAACTCATGGTCACAAAACATCAAGGTTGAGACCTTAGCCGGCTTCAGAACCGGCTATGGATAATGAGACCATCCACAGTTTCAGTTGAAAGGATTAGAAGAAATAATCCAAAACCTTGGGAAGGAAGAAAGTAAACCATCATGTTTCATGGCATAAACTAATATTTAAATGAGTGATTAGGAGAATATGGGATATGGGCAGGTTGTTACATAACAGGACACTTGGTTCTTATAACTTCCTCCAGCATGGATAAAAAATTGATTTTTTTTTAACTAAAAAGATCATTTTTTTTATTTTAAATTGGATTTTTTTTAGAATGTAAGAACATAAGAATGGCCATACTGGGTCAGACCAATGGTCCGGCTAGCCCATTGTCCTGTCTTCTCACAGTGGCCAATGCCAGGTGCTTCAAAGGGAATGAATGGATCATGGCAGTCATCAAATGATTCATTCCCTGTCGTCCACTCCCAGCTTCTCACAGTCAGAGGCTTAGGACACCCACAGCATGGGTTTGTATCCCTGACCATTTCACCATAGCTGTTGATGGCCTATCCTCCATGAATTTATTTAATTATTTTTCGGATCCAGTTATAGTTTTGGCCTTCACAACATCCCGTGCCAACAAGTTCTACAGGTTGACTGTGCGTTGTGTGAAGACGTACTTCCTTTTGTTTGTTTTAAACCTGCTGCCTATTCATTTAATTGTGTGACCCCTGATTCTTGTGTTTTGTAAAGGAATAAATAACACTTTCTCCACATATTCGCTTTCTCCACACCATTCATGATTTTATAGATCTCTATCATATTCCCCCCCCTCAGTCATCTCTTTTCCAAGACGAATAGTCCTGGTCTTTTTAATCTCTCCTCATATGGAAGCTGTTCCATACCCTTAATCATTTTTGTTGCCCTTTTCTGTACTTTTCCCATTTCTCATATATCTGTTTTGAGATGAGGTGACCAGAGCTGCACGCAGTATTCAAGGTGCGGGCATACTATAGGTTTATATAGAGGCATTATAACATTTACTGACTTATTATCTATCCCTTTCGAAATGGTTCCTAACATTCTGTTAGCTTGTTTGACTACTGCTGCACGTTGAGTGGATGTTTTCAGAGAACTATCCGCAGTGACTCCAAGATCTTTCTTGAGTGGTAACAGCTAATTTAGAGCCCATCAATTTGTATGTATAGTTGTGCATTACTTTGCATTTATCAACAATGAATTTCATCTGCCATTTTGTTGCCCATTTACCTAGTTTTGTGAGATTGCTTTGTAACTCTTCGCAGTCAACTTTGGACTTAACTATCTTGAGTAATTTTGTACCATCTGCAAACTTTACCATCTCATTATTTACCCATTTGTCCAGATCATTTATGAATGTGTTGAGCAGCATTGCTCCCAATACAGATCCCTGGGGAACTTCCGTTGTTTACCTCTCTCCATTCTGAAAACTTTATTCTTACCCTTTTCCTCCGGTCTTTTAACCAGTTACTGATCCATAAGAGGACCCTCCCTCTTGTCCCATGACTGCTTAGTTTGCGTAAGAATCTTTGGTGAAGGACCTTGTCAGAGGCTTTCTGAAAGTCCAAGTACACTGTATCCACTGGATCACCCTTGTCCACATGTTTGTTGATCTCCTCAAAGAATTATAATAGACTTTTGAGGCATAACTTCCCTTTACTATATATCTGATAAGTCTGTTCTTTACTATGGTTTCATCCAATTTGCCTGGTACTGAAATTAGGTTCACCAGCCGGTAATAGCCAGGATTGCCTCTGGGGCCTTTTAAAAAAAAATTGGCATCACATTAGCTCTCCTCCAGTCATCTGGTACAGAAGCTGATTTAAATGATGGGTTACATACCACAGTTAGTAGTTCTGCAGTTTCATACTTGAGTTCCTTCAGAACTCTTGGGTGAATACCATCTGGTCCTGTTGCCTTAGTACGGCTTAATGTATCAGGTTGTTCAAAACCTCCTTTATTGACACCAGTCAGAGGCATAATCTAAAAAGAAAAGGAGTACTTGTGGCACCTTAGAGACTAACCAATTTATTTGAGCAAATAAATTGGTTAGTCTCTAAGGTGCCACAAGTACTCCTTTTCTTTTTGCGAATACAGACTAACACGGCTGTTACTCTGAAACCAATCTAAAAAGAATGGCTCACGTGTGGGAATCCCCCTCACATCCTCTGCAGTGAAGAACAGTGCAAAGAATTCATTTAGCTTCTCCACAAAGGCGTTGTCTTCCTTGAGTGCTCCTTTAGCACCTCAATTGTCCCGTGGCCCCACTGATTGGCAATACTTAAATACTTCCTGCTTCTGGAATACTTAAAAACATTTTTTGCTGTTAGTTTTTGTGTCTTTTGTTAGCTGCTCTTCATACTCTTTTTTTGGTTTGCCTAATTATACTTTTACACTAGACTTGACAGAGATTATACTTCTTTCTATTTTAATTTAAATTATATATAGGTTTATTTTTTTAAAAGTAAGCCTATTTAAAATTGTCAACTTATGTTAAGCCATACATTTATTATCTGTTAAAATCATCTAAATTAAATACTAAGCAGTACATGTTTGCTGCCACATTTTAAAGAAAGTTCCACCTGTTCAGTGGTTTGTTGCTGGCAAAGCACCTGGACCCAGAGTTTGCTGAGGTGTGATACCCAAGTTTTTGTCAGTAATAGCCTCTTCTGTAGGTAAAGAGAGAATATTTTCTTCATTTCAGTTTATTCAACTAGTCCAATTCAGTGACTAGTTTGTTCAGAGTTAAAAAACCCAACTGGGCATTGAAAAAAGCAGGAAACTTGTGTTCCTCCTCTAATCTTTATATAAAAACTAAGTGTGGGAGGATGAGATCTACCAGTTCGAAAGTCCTGAAGGACATGGTGAACAGAAACAATACTTTGGGTTCACTAACTTCAAATAACATATTCTTTGTGTAATCATTCAGTTTTAAACACAAAACATGTTTTGATAAACATTTTTTCTTACGTATCCAAGCACATTTGAAGTAGTTTTATTTAACAAAAAAAAATTAAATGATGATTTTGTGCATTTTAAAATGAATTTGAATTTCTGTCCAAATAGAGCTTGACACAAATCACAAGTAAAAAATTAATCATCCTCATCTGACAGTGCACAGTGCCTTCACAGATCTACACTCTCCTTCCCTCTTCCATACTAGCCTGGAGGTTTAAAAGATGCCTCAAGTGAGAGAGGGTTTGAAGGGTGGTTGGAGGCTGGTATGCCCTTGGTGCTAGAAGGCTGAAACAGAGTGGATTGAACGTTTTCTCTAACAGCTAATGATTTAAAATGGATTCCATTGTTGCAGGGTTGGGAAGAGAATCGCACAGCATGGTTCTGTAGAGGCAATGTCGTGAAGGAGAACAAAACTTACTTTGGCAAGTAGCCTCCTGGGGCTTGTCTTCACTGAGAAATCTGATTGCGTTTAAACATGATTGTGAGGAGTTGAGCTAGCTGGGACAATGTTGACCATGGTGTTGAATTCCTGAGTCTTGGGTAACCGTAATGGATGAGTGTGGACATGGACAAGCCATAGTCGGTGTCATGTCAGCTCTCTTGACTCCTCAATCCTGTTTAAATAGAAAAAGATTTCCTAGTCCAGATAAACCCTTTGTGTGACTTTCCCAGCGGATCTATTGTTTATCTGTGTCCTTTGACATTTATTTGCCCAGCCCGTGAAATTTACTGGTATTGTTTATGTCACGGAGTGTGGGGGAGTCCAGGCCCTGCACCCCTCTTCCTGGGATTCACTGAGACTCTCAGCCAGCCAGTAAAACAGAAGGTTTATTGGACAACAGGAACACAGTCCCAAACAGAGCTTGTGGGTACACCCAGGACCCCTCAGTCAAGTCCTTCTGGGGGAGCAGGGAGCTTAGACCCCAGCCCTGGGGTTCCCTGTGTTCCTCCACCCAGCCCCAAACTGAAACTAAACCCACGCAGCAGGTTCCCTGCTGCAGCCTCCGTCCACATTCCTGGGCAGAGGTGTCACCTCCCCTTCCCCCTCCTGGCTCAGGTGACAGGCTCTCAGGTCTCCCATCCCCAGGGCACATTCCCAGGTCAACACTCCCCCCTCCCTGCTGAGTCACATCGTAACAGTTTAACACCTTTATTTTCAGGAGGCAGTAGATCTAGATGAAGGTGCTATTTCAGTTGTAGCTTTTGGATGATGGCTCTACATTTTCCAGACAGAAGACAATTTTGGGGCTATTTATTGTGGCGTTAGAAGGTGCAGGAGGGGTGGTAGGCTTGGAACACCCCTGGCAGACAGCTTTCCTGGATGAGTAATGGAGGCAGTCAAATAATGCACGTCCTGGTGAGGTGGGAAATTTCAGTTTTTTGCCTCTATTTCCAGATACTGTTGTAGCTTTCATATTGCTTGTGTCCCTCATAAGGGAGCTCTGCTAAAAAAAAGAGCCACAAATTCATATGAACTCTGCTTTTCTGTCAGGGTGCGCTTCTTTAAGATAACTTTAAAAAGCCTGCTAGTTCTTATGTGACGGATATCAGCAGTTCAGAAATGCTGTTGTCTCTCTGTTATCTACCTGGCATCAGTAAATATGAGCATGTAACCTAGTGGAGGCTGCAGAGTCTGTTCAGTAGAATGGAGAATGCCAGTTGCTGTGGAAATCTTGTAAGTGCAAATAATCTTCTTCTCTAGATCCAATTTATTATTCTACAGATGACGTTAATCTCTGTAATAAGATATGGGAAAGGGGGGAAAGTGGATTTACGCTATAGTCCTGTCTGAGGCACAGATGAGAAATAGGAAGCTCCTTTCTAATGGTTTAGAAATGAAACATAAATTTCTATGCTGCTCTTGATAGGAGAATGTTGCATTCCTGAGTCTTGTGCAATCGTAATGTTTTTGGCTAACATCAACTGTAGTATCAGTGTTAATGTTTAGGACATGCTCTTTTGGGGAGATTAGATCCTGCTCTTGCAGGGGTTATTGTGGTATGTGATTTAATAACTCTCTTCTGTTTCAGAGTAACAGCCGTGTTAGTCTGTATTCGCAAAAAGAAAAGGAGTACTTGTGGCACCTTAGAGACTAACCAATTTATTTGAGCATGAGCTTTCGTGAGCTACAGCTCAGAAGTGAGCTGTAGCTCACGAAAGCTCATGCTCAAATAAATTGGTTAGTCTCTAAGGTGCCACAAGTACTCCTTTTCTCTTCTGTTTCTGTTACCAGAGTCTCATGTACTCTGTGGCACAATGGGACCAAATTCTGTGGCAGCAGCCCCTAAATTCCACAGTCATATTAATTTATTCTGTTGCCATGAAGTAGTTTTGTTGGCACTCCTGCTGCTCCCACACAAATACCCACAGCTATGGCTCATTGTTGAAAATACTCATTTATGTAAACTCGGGTCATTGTTCAGCCGTGATTATTTGTGTGTGTGTGTGTGTTTTCTCTAGGCTCCCAAGCACCATTTCCAAAATTTTGGCTCCCATAATGTTGTCCAGGTGACCCAGATGAGAACCTCCTTCTTCCCATGAGTACTACGGAAGAGAGGAAACTTAGAGCTGGCTTCAGTAGCTTAACTCCCGACTGCTACGCTGTTCTCCAGCCTGCCTAGCTCACCAGCCTACACCTGTCTCCCTTGCTCCGTTTCTGCAAGCTGGACTCCAGCTCTTATTCCCCTGATCCCCTGCTGCCTGGCTCCATACACCAGTGCAGGGACCGTGCACTGTAATCTTGTTAACTCCTTCCCGTGGGGAGCTCTTCAGAGCCAGCAACAGTTTCAGGCAGGTTCCGGGCAGTGGGATGGAAAACAAAATGTTGGGTGCCTAGTTGTAGAAAAATAGTGAATTCTGTCTGGCAGAAATGCTGCATTTCATGACATCTTGGACAAATGCCATATTATGCAGCCAGAGAACCTCTGGGTCCATATGAGATGCATTGGGCAGTTCACGCTGCTCAGAGCTATTGTTTCAGGCTGTCTGCAGATGCAGGGAGGCAACACTTCATTCAGTTCACATTTGTGAGTCCCTTCCTCTTTCTCCCCCATAACGCTAAGGACTGGAAACTTTTTTTTTAAATTGGAAGGGTAGATTCCGGAGCACAATTCTGCACCAAGTGGTTTAATTCATCAGCCGTAGAATACATGGGGTCTGGCCTGTTACAAGCCTAAAGTGAAATCCTGTCTCATCTCTCAAGCCATTCTAACCCTCCTGTGTGTTCCCTCTCCGACTTCTAACGATCCTCTCCTCTTCAGGGCCTCCTGGCTATGTCTGCTACCTCCTCTGCTTACTTCCTTCAAACTGCTGAGAACCCGAGAAACCAAAGAGCGAACTTCCGCAGTGTTTTGTTTTTAAATAGTATCCTTCATGAAGTTTTGCACAAGCCTTTTCACAGTGCATCTGCCTTAAGCTAAAGAGAAGAGAGAAACTTGAGAAGATGAGTCAGAGGGAAAGAGGGGGAGTATAGGGTAGCGGAAGCAACAGTAACCCGCATCTTTAGTCAGGAGTCCAAGCCTGAAGGAGTGGAGTCAGCAGGCGGAGTAGGTGGTTAGGAGGTCAGAGGCAGGGTGGAGCAAGTTCACGGAGAGTCCTGAAAATCAGAAGAGCAGCATCCACTCCCTGACAACACAGATGCACTACTTCACTCAGCTGGAGCATGGTAACTATTTTGATAAACTTTTAGCCTATTGCTACTAAATGAGTTTCGTCACGAAACCTTAGTTCAGTGTCTGGAATGGGATCTTTGGTGCTCTCAGATGCTCAGTCGCTCTATAACACCAAGCCAGTTTAGGATTTGAATTGCCATTTTTACTGTCCATGAATGACTCAAGCCTAACTCTTGCACAAGTGAGTGTCATGTAGTTGGCATATTATAGGCTTTGGGGCTGTCACTTAAGATGGTGACCTACCACATGAATTTTATTTTCTAAATCACATCCTATATGTAGAGAAAAATATATCACGGCACCTGAGTTTTCAAAGTGCCACTCTGAGCGAAGGGGAGGGAGACCACTTTTACTGGTACTTCTGCACTGAACTCAAGGGATAGATGGGACAATAAATTTCAACACATGTCCTAGTCTAGGTCTGACTTGCAGAAATGAATCATTTATAGACAACATATGCTCCCCAGAATGTGATGTACTGAACTGAGCATGGATCTGGGAACAAGAGTCTAGCTCTGCTACAGACTTCCTGTGTGGCCATGGTCACGTCATTTACTTTTTTTTTTTTTTTTTTGCTATTCCCACCTATAAGATGGTGATGCATCCTACCTCCCTGACCTGTTGAAAAAATTAGGTAAGGTCCTGTCCATGTTACAGCTGGTGAGTTGGTAACCAGTGATAGTGACATGGTCTGCTCTAAGTGTGGTTTGTGGTCATACACCAACCACATGGTTAAAACTCATTTAGGAACCAAGGCAGCAATGGAGTTTCACCCCTGCAAGAGGCCTAAATAAGTACACTGCTGCCTTCCTGCATCCAACTGGTTCAGAACCCTTTTTAGCAATGTGGATGGGACTCCCCAGCCATATTTGTGCATCTTCTTTGTCCAGTCTTCCTGGACAAACCAAAGCATTGTCTCACATGCATGCACAAGCACTGGAAGCATGTTCTTCTGGTGCTTTCCTGTTGCTGCAGGGTGGGATAGCAGTCCAGATTTTTCCCAGAATGCACTGATACCCAGTTGCCTAACTACACTTGTAGGTATTATGGTACAAACATGGTGATGAGGGCAGGAAAGCTGCTGTGTAGACAAGCTGAACTGCATCTCTTATAACCAATTATGGTGACCGTGCCGCTGATGAGTTACAATATTATGTTTAAAAGTTGTATGGACAGAGCCTTAGAGTTTAAGTATTATCTCCTCATCTTATTCACCTGAACTTTCCATTGGTTTAGACCAGGCGTGGCCAACCCGTGGCTCTGGAGCCCCATGCGGCTCTTCAGAAGTTAATATGAAACTCCCTGGCTAGGCACCGAGTCCGGGGCTGGAGCTGCAGGTGCCAACTTTCCAATGTGCCTGGGGGGTGCTCGTTCCTCAACGCCTGGCTCTGCCAGAGGCCCTGTCCCCACTCCACCCCTTCCTCCCCTGAGCCTGCTGTGCCCTCGTTCCTCCCGCCTCCCCCCCCACCCCCCCGAGCCTCCTGCATATGACAAAACATCTGATCGGCAGGTATGGGGAGGGAGGGGGAAGTACTGATCAGCTGGTCGGTGGGATGCGTTGGAAGCGGGGCAGCTGATGGGGGGCTGCTGACGTATTACTGTGGCTCTTTGGCAATGCACGTTGGTAAATTCTGGCTCCTTCTCAGGCTCAGGTTGGCCACTCCTGGGTTAGACAATGTTCACATTTGTGCTGGGGCTGAGTCCTAGTAGCCCATCACAGTCGGTCAATAAGTGGAAATTGGCTGGCATGGGAACTAATTTTGGCCGATGAATTTTAGTACCCCACTCAGTTCAGTGCCTCTGCATAATGCTTAAGTGTGGGCCGATTCAGTGCATGTAGCTGTAGGTCTGCATTGTTCCTCTGCTTCAAATGGCTGTTAATTAACTTTAAGCTTAAATATGTTATCTTCTAGCAGGGTTTCCTCTTTTCCCTCTAAAAACCCCACAGTGTTGTCATGCAACATGCCTTTCTGTGTTTCCCCTCCACTGCATTCCCTTCCCTTAAAGCTTCCCCTACTTTTAAATTACATTAGGATAATTTCAAAACCTGTGAATAACCTAAGATGTACACTTTTTCATACTTGCAGTCTTTTTGGAAGGTTCACAATGTAACAGTTCAAATTTCTCCTTAACACTAAAATATAATCCTAAATGGATTATAGGAAGAAGTTACCCTGGTCACAAGTTTCTTTGTGCAGCAAGGAATGTGTTGTAGAAATTCCAGTTTGGGATTTCCTCCTTACATTTAATTTGTGAAGAGGGTTTGTGCTAGTGGTAAATAAATTGAGATCTCTCTCAATCAGGCTCTCACCTAGAATATCATGACTTGGATGGCTGGGATTTCACCTTCTAGATTCTGTCTCCTGAAAGTCTGTCTTTACCATAACCATATTTTACTAAATTTACATACTTCTCAAGTTTCTCCCTTCTGGTGATATACATGGAATCTCTTCTCCCCCTGCTACCTTGTGTTCTGCATTATCGAGCTGTTGTATTTAATCCACATGCTTCAGGGTATGGTAAAGTTTGTTGTTATATTTCTCTATCAAGACCATTACCAAGAGTTCTGTACTCTTAAATCAGTGCTGAAGGCAATGCTAAAGCACAGTGGTCTTTAAAGCAAGTTAGAATGGAGCTGAATTTACAGGAAATGTGGTAGGTGACTTTAAAAATGCCTCTGTCACTGTGTGACTGACTAACGCAGAATTCTTTTTGACATGGCTTATGATCATTATCTTTTTCTCCTGGTACAGAACTTTTACTCTCTCAGCAGCTTAACCAACAGCTGCCTGTGGTTTTTTTCCTTTTCTTTAAAACAACAACAAAAAAGTACTTGGCTGTTACCCTTAGCAAGACATTTAATCTCTTAAATCCTTAAAATATTTTGCAAAACATAAATAGCTAAAGTCACTTTTGACCTGTCTAGAATCAATGTTTGTACTGACATAACTCCCATTTGAGATCACTTTATTGGTGTTTGCTGTTCTTGCCCATTGTGCGGCTTGATGTAGTGACTCGATACCAGATACTATAGTAGTAACTAAAGTGCTGTGAGACTGAGAGTTGGTAACTTTATTATGTAATATGTCTGATATTGGAAGCCACTGGTAAAACAGAGATTAAAAATTGTGTAACAAACTTTATATACCTCACCTTTTTACAAGTGGTAAAATATTAAAGAGCTTAGAGACTCCTGGGAGCATGAGAAAATGTCAAGGTGGCTTTTAAATGGTCATTTTGTTTAAGCAAATGGAATTGGAAAGGGACTTGGATACTACTGCGTCGTGTGCGATATAAAAAAAGCCCTAGGCATACGTTATATGTGACCAGCATAATCGGTGTGATGCATGTGACTGACCCTTAAACATTAGCATAGCCTGGGAGAATTGATGGGAAAAACCACAGGAGTCAGGCATAGTTTTCATTTGAAATGGAATCCGAGAAATGGGGGTTGTTGCTGATTCTGATTCTCTTGGATAGGTGAATGTTCCAAAAAACATCTCAGGTAGGTGGTATAATTGAGTATTAGGAAATATTTCTTGATGCTAAATGAGGGCAAAGCAGCAGGGAATAATATGTCCTCAGCATAACACTCACATATAGCTATTGGCAGAAAACAGCAAAGCACAGAAAAGGCACTCGTGACGGCTGAACTTTTAAGCCTAGTCTGTACTTGTTACCAACATAGCTAGACCTGCAAAATCCTCTTTGTATAGACAGAACTTATACTGGTAAAGGAGTGCTTTAGCCAGTGTAGCTTATACTGGTTCTGTGAGTGAAATAAACTATACCAGCAAAAGCATTTTTATATAGCTGTAACTGTGTCTACATAAGGGCTTATGCTAGTACAGAAAAGCTAGAAAAAAAATTAAAACTATCGACCCCTGACATTGCTATACCAGAAAACAGTCTAGCGTAGCCCAGTCTTAGTGTTGTGATTATAGAAAAGTGCATCTATGCTCCAGTTGGCAGAATGGCACTTAGTTGTGGTGGGTGTGCATGGTTTTTTTTTTTTTGGAAAGGGTGATCATAGGCTCCACAATAAACAATAGAATGTTTGAGGTCTACCTGAGGGCTTCATTGTCATCTTGCCAGGAGCTAGAGGGACCAGCCCTCACTTGCATAGAACAGAGCATATTGTCTCTGCTCACCCTTTCTGTAGTGAGATGGTGTCCCTGGAGGGTGGGCCCCAGCGTGCAGGGCTCCGTTTTGATCTGGACCTTGATCTCCTCAGGTCATACCTGACTATTACAGCTGAGAATGAATATAGGCTCTCTTTAGACTTCTTTCTTGCTGTACCTAGCACCAACTTGATCATAACTTAAATGGGAGGCTTAGGGATACTCCAGGTTTATGGTGCCAGAGTGGGTGTCATTGAATGGTGATTTGCGTTTAGTTGGCTGAGTCCTGGTTATTGGTTCTGAATATTGGATTCTCTTTTGCATGGTAACTGACATGCCCTGTAGCTCATGGATGTATTATCACAGTGTTCTGTTGAGCAAGTAGTTGGGTTGACGTCAAAAATTAAAGGTCAGGGAGTCTTTTGGAAGGATTAGAGGCATAGAGGTTTAAACCTTCCAAATCTTTTGGAAATAAAGTGAAATAGTGTAGAAATATGGACAGATATTTAGTAACCATGTGTTGAAAGTGTCTCATTAGCTGATAACAAATAGTTCTACTATATTTTATCACTTCTTTGGTGCTGTTTCTGTTTCCTTTCATGCTTATATTAACTGGGAAAGTGGAGGCTTTTTGAAAGCATCCCTGTGTATAAGTAGATTATGATCTAATACAGGGAACAATGAAAACCCTCCTGTTAAGAGTGTAGGAAATGGACCGGTCTGGTCTATACTACAGATCTATATTGGCATAACTATGTTGCTCAGGGGTGTGAAAAATCCACATCTCTGAGCAACGGAGATATATTGACCTAATCCCCCATGTAGACAGTGCTATGTCAGCGGGAGAGATTCTCTCCCGCTGACATAGCTACCACCTGTTGGGGAGGTGGATTAAGTACGCTGACAGGAGAGCGCTCTACCATCGGCTTTGATGGTAGCACTACAGCGGCACAGCTGTATCGGTGCATCTGTGCTGATGCAGCATTTTAAGTGTAGACTTGCTGGGAGAGAGGGTTGTTCCCCAGTCGTGGACCAACAACACTAAGTAATAAATGGAGGAATTCTATTAGAAAAGTAATTGATGTTTAAATACTTGAAAGGAACAATGTGCTCTATTGTTCAAACTGTTTAAAAACCTGAAAGGAACAACTTAATATTGAGATAGCAGACGGTAGGGCTGAATTCCTTGTGAGTTTTACCTGCTAGCCATGCAGTTGTTATGATGTTCTCAGAAGGTTCTGCTCACACTAGGAGAATTGGATTAAAAATGTAAACAAAGCTGAAAGTTCAGAGACAGGTGGCGATTTTAGCTGATAGACTTTGAAAAGGAAAGAGGGGTCCTATAGCCAGATGACCTTATGCTGTGATCTGGTCAGATCTGACAAGTGAAGCAGGATTGTGTAGGTCCTGGATAGCAGGTCTGTAAGGAATACATATGTACTGTTGGTGATTTAGTAGGTTAGACTTTCCTTCGGAGGTGGTAGTGAGTTAGTCTAGCAAGGTGTTAAAGGGCACTAGGTTGATATAGATGCCATCTTTTTCCATGACTCTTAAATGTAGAGTCCTGATCACTTTGTATGAATTAAAAGTCATATGGTGCTTTTTATAATCTAAGGGTGTTAACCCTAGTGGCCTGGCTAACTTCCACTTTAGATTATATTTTGCCTCTCTGAATAGCGCTTACAGTTTTAATTGGATACAATGGCCTTTAAAACCTAAACTGTTGAGTAGTGTTATGTGTGCTGTTAATGGCTGTCTTCTCTCATGCTCCTTGCATTTGCGCACAAATATTTAAAACGGCCCATCTCAACTGATCAGTTAGTCTCAATGGATCTGCAGTCCAGAAAGAAATTGTGAAGTTGCTCCTGTAAGGTAGATACTGACTAGACTTGCACAGAAGTGGCTACATCAGTTTTACTTAACACCTTTTGTTAGTTTGGTGCAAGCTTGTGTGTGGACAGAATAAGTATCTTATTTTGGTTTAGTGTAATAGGTAAATCAAAATAGAATGCTTTTTATTCTGAAGTAAGGTTTGTACCAAAATAATAAAAGATTAATACTTTCATAGGTTGTAAGGCCAGAAAGAACAATTATGATGATCTAGTCTGACCTTCTGCATAATATTATCCATAGAATTTCATCAGTGATTTCTGCATCAAGTTAATATCTTCTGGTTGAGCTAGAGCATATATTTTTGTAAGAGATGTTCAATTTTGATTTAAAAGACTTCAAGTGGTGGACAATCCATCACTTCCCCTCAATAAGTTGTTTCAATGATTAATGACTCTATAACTTTTTTTTTTTTTTTTAAAGTGCCTTATTTCTAGTATGAATTTGTCTATCTTCAGCTTCCAGCCACTGGATTTTGTTATGCCCTTGTCTGGTTAGTTTAGAGAACCCTTTTTACCATCAGAAATCTTTTCCCTAGGAATGTTTGTATAGACTGAAATCAAGACACCTCTTAACCATCTCTTCGTTAAGAAAAGTAGATTGAATTTCCTTAGTCTCAGGTTATTTCTGCGCAAGTTTGTGTGTAGACCAGCCCAAAGAGATAAACATGATCATTTTACATTATGTTTATAGAATACTCTTTATCCTAAAGGACTTCATGTACTTTACAAATCATACAAATGCAGCCCAAAGAAAAACTAAGACTTCTATGTGTCTGCTTATGTTCGGATACAGTTGATATCTAATTTGATATCTTCCAATCATGTGGATTAAAACAGGCATCTCTTGTTTTAAAACTAAGTTTTATGGCCTCTAGTGTCACCTTTACAAAATACTTACAGAAAATGGTTATGTAAAATAGCTTGTTTGCCAGCAATGCTGAATGATATGTCATGTCTTTTGAGTGGCCCATTTTGTCGTAGGATTCTATATTCTTATCTGAGTCCAGGTTAATGCTGAGGACCACAGGAGAGCAGACCACTATATTTAAGCCTTTTAAGTTTCTGTAACCTGAGAGTGTCTATCTGCCACCCTTCTGCTCTATAAGGAAAGCTGGCTCTCAGGAGTTTGTTGCTGTGCATTGCTGTTTTTAGCTATAATGGCAAAGGATGTTGAACTGCACTAACCCACTGGTGACTGTGGCAGGTGGTCATGCACACCTGGATGTCTAATTCTGATTCCTTCCTCATTTCCAAAAATCCTTACTGCTTTTTCCATACCCTCAGTTTCTCTCCCCTCCCCTCCCTGCTCTTCCTTGGTTAAGTTTGAAGGTTTTTCTTCCTTTTTATTCAGGGTTCCTTAGTCCACAGCAATATCTTGACTTTCCAATAGCTCCCTCATTCATTCATTCTCCATTTCCATGCTCGCTCCTGGCGCCTTCCTTATATCCATCCAGTCCCTTCTTCCGTAAATCCCTTCCCTGTTGTAGCGTTTTGTCTTTTCTTGCCACCCTTATGCTCTATAGTTCCTCCGTTGTCCATAATTTCTCGACTTTCTAAAATATACCACTCTGATTAGCCACTTCATAAACACCTGTAAAAAATAAAGCTGCCCTTGACACTGGTAGGAAAAGCCAAACAGCAAAGTGCTTCAGAAAGTTGCCCCTTTGTTGCCCTCACATTAGCCCGGACAGATTTCTGTATAGGTTTCTGGCTGTATCCCAGACATTGCTGCCTGTGTAATCAACCACTACCTTCTCTCTCAGATTTCTCTGTCTTGGTTTGTCTTGCAGCACTGACCTTTCCATCCTCTGGGAACCACTCCTGTGCCAGGCAGTTATCTCTGGCTCCCTGAGTCATGGTTCCACTCACCGTTTATACCCAGATATCTCCTTTATGGATGCTCTCATGATTCAGTTCTTGATTTATGCCATTTGTTTACTCCCTCTCTGCCTTTAACCTCAGCTAATGCTTCGTTGCTGGTATTCAATGGTGTATATCTGGGCACCTCTGATAACTCATTCCTTTCTACCCTCTGTACCTGTTTTGGCAAAGCAAGCTTTTGACTTCATTCCAAATTCCTTCAGCTTAATGTCTCTGAAGCACTTCTGGGCAAGAGGCATATCCTCAAGCATAGATGCTCCTCAGCTTGGTATCTATCTCAACCTTGAATTCTTCTCCTCCTTTCCTCCACAGCTGTTATGCATTTGCAAACCTGCTTATTTTATCACCCCATAATGTGAACCATATACAATATTACCTCTGGTGCTCCTCTGTTGAAATCTTCATCTGTGGCTTCATTCTTTCCCTGTTACAACTGCAGCTCCTTTTCCTGTTGTGTCCCCAAGCCATGGTCTCCAAACTTAAGTGTGTGCAGAATGCTGCCACTTGCTTTGTCACACAAAGAAACAAAACCATAGAATCATAGAAGTGTAGGACTGGAAGGGACCTTGAGAGGTCATCTAGTCCAGTCCCCTGCACTCCAGGCAGGACTAAGTATTATCTACACCATCCCTGACAGGTGTTTGGAGACTAATAAGAGAAGGTTAGACAATGAGGGAGATTCCACAACCTCCCTAGACAATTTGTTTTCATGCTTAACTTCCCTGACAGGAAGTTTTTTCCTAATGTCCAACCTAAATCGCCCATGCTGAAATTTAAGCCCATTGCTTCTTTTTCTATCCTCAGAGACTGAGAGCAATTGTTCATCCTCCTCCTTGTAAAAACCTTTTACATACTTGAAAACTGTTATCACGTCCCCCTCCGTCTTCTCTTCTCCAGACTTGACTTAAACCCATTTTTTTCAATCTTTATTCAGAGGTCATGTTTTCTAGACCTTTAATCATTTTTGTTGCTCTCAGTTTTGTTACTCCTTGTTCACTTTGGGATCTAATTCATGATTATTGCCCTTGTACTTAAACTCTCCATGGACAGGCCTGAGCCAGCCTCAGAGGTGATCTGTCTTTCTCTCTCCTCAACTAGCAGGGGCCTTGCTCCTCACCGTTTGGTCACTTTGATGTGGGAGCTTCTTCCAGTCAGCAGCAGCTGCAGAGGGCCAGCCTCTCTGTATCTCACCATCTCATTCAAATCACCACTGAATAAATATTTTTTTCTGCCTTGCCTATACCTCTTACCTCTCTTTCCTCTGCTATTACTTAACTCCATAAAGCATTTTGGGGTTCTGTTTATTAGACATACCATACACAATATAACTGTACTGTACCTTGGATAGACTGTTAACAAAGTAAGTTGGCCACCATACATTTCAAACTTGCAGGTACAGGCTTGGATCCTGGGCCTGTAGCCAGTAGGGTCTGGAAGGCAAAGCTGTGATGACATATTCAATATCCAGGTGGAGTGCAAAGGGGGCAGCTGCATTGCCTCACATTCCAATCTGCTGATCCATGAAACAGTATTGGCATAGGCTTTGGAAGCTGCTGCTTGCTCTCCAGGCTGTAGGGATGGTCTGAGGTGATGGCAGGAAAGGGTGAATCTTTGTAGAATGTTGCCTTATGATTATGGCCTGTCCTGAGCAAACTGGACATGTGGGGCCCTGGCACTACTTTGCATTGTCAGTGTACGTAATTGTGCAGACACCTCAGTCAGTTCTCCTTCCTTGGAAGTTTTTAAGGTCAGGCTTGACAAAGCCCTGGCTGGGATGATTTAACTGGGAATTGGTCCTGCTTCGAGCAGGGGGTTGGACTAGATGACCTTCAGGGGTCCCTTCCAACCCTGATATTCTATGATTCTATGATTCTATGATTCTTCAGCACACTTTCTTTGGTAGCTCCAGGACTTAATTATCCCAAAGTGTTTTAATTTTTAATGCAATTCTGAGTGAATTTACATTTCATCACTAGCTGGGAGTTTGAGGAGCAGAGGTGGTGGGGAATGGGAGTTTAGGCTTTGAAAACGTTTGAACCGTCTTACCTTCTGTGCATTCTAAAGAATTTCAGAGGATTTGGGAAGGATTCTATGCAAGCTTTTATTTAGGAATTTCTAGAGTTTAATTTGTAATAAAATAAGTTAATGGTGGAGTTAAGAGTTATGAAGGGCCAAGATTGTATTGCAAGTTAACTCCTGAAAGAAAGTCCTAGTGGTGATGACTTTTCTTCGTGGGAGAGAACATAGCACATAAGTGTGATGTTTACTCTGATTCTCTGAGAACATGAATACAACAAAGGTGGGTCACTTTATTTTTTTCTTTTATTACAAACTTGTGTTTGATTCCAGGTGGAGACAAGAGAAGCTTTGCAAGAACCAGAAACAACTCAGAATCAACCAGAGCTCCCCAGAATTTTGATAGGAAGAGGCAACTCTCCGAATCACAGGCCGAAACAATGAACAATTCAGACTGCAGAATAAACCCTAGAAAACTGGGAACTCCCAGAGGTATTAAAACAAAGTGGGCACACACTTCAGAAACAAGCTGCTTTGAAATGCATGCTCAGGCACTGTTAAAGGACGGCTGGGGTGAAGTGGAGCTGTAAAAGACTGTTGATTATTTGTAAGATATGGTCTCTCAGGTCTTGTGGTATTTTGTTGTAATGTGTCGGTATTCTAGGCAACCTGCTCGCAAAGATTCAATCTTGAGTACAAAGCGTCCCTGTAACTACTGCTCAAATATACATCCAGACTTGGGTTAGAAAAGTAACAGTTTGCGGATTTGTATTTGCAGGAGAGTCCCATGCTGCTGTCTCAACATCATGTGATAGAAAGAATCGGAATAAGCCCACCAGAGGGAGGAAGAAGAATGTATTTGAAGCCTACATGTCAAAGGAAGATGTTGCAGCAGGATTGAAAAGGGGAGAGCTTATCCAGGTGCCCCATATATACAATGATGTTGCTCTTGCGATATAGATAAGCCGGTGAAAATAACAGATGTTCAAATAATATATTGGCGGTTTTCAGTACAATGAATTTATATATTATTTGGAGATGTTACGGGGAGGGGGAGGTCTCTTCTAGTTTCTCAGAGGCAGTTTTCCCCCTTCTGTATCTCAGCTGTTCCCATGTGTGCGTGTGCTCAAGAGACCTGGAAAGTGAAGCTGGAGGTGACACACTGTGTGCTGAGGACCAGGTAGCATCCCTGCCTCACTGCAAAGTATTTTAAGCCCAAACTGAACTAGTTAAACTGAAAGAGCAGAGGGTGATGCAGCATCTTTGATTCTCCTTCATGATGTTGCCTTCACAGACGTTCACACTAAGGCAGTGGTCCTCAAACTTTTGAGGGTCGTGCCCCTCCTCCCCATGTCCCTATGTGTGCCCCCTGCCCCCTCCGGGGCCAGGAGCAGGGCTGGGGTGTGGGGCCATGGACAGAGGTAAGGGGGCTGAGGCTGGAGCCGCAGCTGGGGATGGATTTAGGGTTGGGAATGGGGCCAGGAGCGGAACTGCAACCAAGCCATGGGGGGGCTGGCGACCAGTGCGGCTCTGCTTCCGCCCCAGCCTCGGCAGTTGAGCTCCTGGCCAGGTACAGAGCCGCGCTGGAGACAGGGCCAGGAGCGGAGCTCGGGGCAGAGCTGGGTGGCGCTCCCTCCCAGCCCCCTATGGGTCCTGGCGTCCCCTGAATGTTCCTCTTTGCCCCCCTATGAGGATGCACCCCACAGTTTGGGGACCTCTGCTCTAAGGGTAGTGTGCCTGCCCATGGGATCACAAGCTCTTTAAGCAATACTGGATAGAGCCTTACATTCTACCGATCAAAGGTATAAAATGCAGAGGAATAAGAAACACACACTGAAAGTCACAGATGCGTGGTCATGCATCCGAAAGACCAGTGGTGGAGGCATTGAGAGCTGGTTGGAAGTTTTCCAGCAAAACAGTTTTGTTGTAAAATGCTGATTTGTTGAATGTGAAATGCTTCTCGAAAATGTCTCGAGTTTGATGAACTTTGGTTGAATCATAGGCAGCGTTCTGTCAGAAACCTGCTTGGCTTCCTGGCAGGCTGCTGGGGAGTCTGGGGTTCCAAGGTCTGTGGTTCTGGGTCAGCGCCACTGTGTGGATGGGCAGCTTGCAGGCAACATGCAGGGCCAGCTGACCCGGGAGTCTGGGTTGCCCTGAGCTGCAGACTTGGGAGCTCTGGCAGCTGTTGAGTGTGATTGACATGATTTTTGATCCTTCAGTTTCACCACTGAAATTGATTGTGTCAGTTTTAGTCACTAGCTGCCAGAATTGTGTCATTGTTTCCAATATGATTTTTTTGTGGCGTTTGGGTTCATGAGAAATTTTGAAAAAATTGGTTTCAGTTTGAATCCAACCAAAACCAAATTTTGAAATATTGAAATTTCCTGCAAATCCCAAGTTTTGGCCAACTTAATACGCACTCCAGTTCTGCTTCAAAAACTGCATTGGCACATATACCAGATTTTGCACCCATGAATCAGAGGTCTGATTTTTCACTAGAATTTTGGTCAGCTGTAGTGCAGCAAGCAAATTGGAGACTGAGGGCATAATAGTCATTTGGCAGCAGATAAACCAGCCTGTTTCCCACTAAAACCTCACTGGTGTAGCCACACCATGATATTTATGACCTGTACACTGACTCCAACTGTATTTAAGAAAGAGCCATTGAAATCCCAGCATTAAGGTAGCCATATAAACTCCATATAAACATAGTGCCGTAAGGACACCATGTCTTGAAAGGTCAGAATTTGGCTGCTTGGATGTACTGTCCCAACCTAAGGAAGAGCTGACTAGAGCATGCAAGTCCTCTCTTTCTACACAGTTTCCCTACCACATGATCTAGTGGTGTTATCCGGCTAGGCATTGCTGGTGGCCTGCTGTCACTTCTGGCTCTTTGGACCACATGAGCAGGCTCAGTCAATCAGGAATCTGGAACCAGTATCATGTGACCAGGGACAACCAACCCACCTCAAAATGAAAAATTATGCAAATGATCATGCCAAAACTTTGTCACTGTCCCAATATTTCACAGGGAGATTTTTTTTTAGTCAGTTTCAGAAATGTTTGCGGTTTCAAACAATTTTGTCAAATTCTTGTTACAAACCTTTTCATCTAGCTCAAATTGAAACGTTTTTGGAATCATGGTAAGGATACCATAGTTAAGGTTGTAAGTCAGTTTCTCTTTGAAGCCCAGTTTCAGATCAACTCTAGCTGTTGTAAAAGGATTGTACAGAGCATGGTAACTGATTTCAATTGCAGCCTGACAATGGTTCCTTAGCCAATAATTACAGACTCCCACACCTGGGAGCAAATACCCAGTGAAGGAATTGGAGCCCCCTGTTATGTGCTTGTGCCAGAAAATGCCTCCACACTCCAGGAGCTGCAGCTGTGTAATGAAGCAACCAGAGCTTCTGAGTGGCCTTTAAGAATATTCCATGGAACATGTTTCAGTAACACAGCCAGGTGGTAATAAATACAGAGATCAGCCATAGATCTTCCTCAGAGATGCAGTGCAGCTCCAGAGGATACAAGGCACTATCAGGCTGCTGCTGGTACCTGAGAATTAATGTGAGGTGTTGTCTCCCAGAGGACCTAGACTGTATTATTCTAGCAAAAGAAGCCTCTATAAATGATGAAGCTTCCATTCCAGCTCATGTTTCCCTCTGACAGAAAGCTTCATGTGTGTCTTGTTAGGGTTGTGGTGCAGCCACTTTCCTATCATCCGATTCTCTGTCTGAGGGAAACTATTGAAACTGTAGAGTCTGGATTTGATGAACAGGAGATACAGAGCTGAGTATCTGATCACGGACATTGCAGCCCAAAACCTTTCTCCCCAAGTGTCTTATCAGTAACCCCCAGTGGCTTCAAGTACACACTGAACAGAAAGGGTGAAGGAATGAAACCCTCCGAGACCTTGTCAGGAGCCTTGGGAGGTGAACAGATATTCAGCACTGCTTTCTGAGATCTCTGAGGAAGGAAAGAACCTATTGAAGAGCCACTCCATTAGTACCTACAAGCAGGACGTCAGAACGCCATGGTAACCTGAGAGAACACACAATGATAACCTGTCATTACAGTCCTTAGGAAAGAAGGCATCCAGGTCCCAGTGTCAATGGCTGTGGCCAAGAGATTTCTTTTCCACCAGCAATGTGAACCTGTGGATGAGTAGTAGAATCTCCCAGAGCATTCTGGAATCTCATTGGCTCCATGAATGTCTGAGGGTAGAACATAACATGGTCTGTAGGTCTGTCATCTCAACAGGGGCAAGGAAACACTCTGATCTCAAGTCTGAGGAGAAGATGATTGGTCCATGGCAATGTAATTTAACAAACTATTCCAGAAGATCCTAGCTCATGTGTCCACTGGCATGAATTGGAGACCCCTGAGAGATAATCCTATGCCTTCCATAATGGTTGTACAGTTCCAAGTCATTAAGACTTAGAAGCATTTCTGTTCATAGATGCTGAAATAATTCATGACTAGATGTCTCAGTGACTGCTGTTGCTAGGTTTGATACACAGTTTGCTTAAGTAGGAAGTTCAATAAATCGCATGATGAGCTGTGCCCTACAGAATTCCACTTGATCATGGGACACCCTCAAATCCAGCCACGACAATGGACATCTGGGATCAGATGCTTAGAGTTCATGCATTTCCCCCTTCCCCGGTCTCCATGTGTAGAAGAGTACCTGGCAAGAGCAAACAGACCCAAGGCAGGGTTATTGGAATCATCCACGCAGGTCTCAAGTTAAACAAGACTGGCTACCTTCTCCATGGAAAGGTAGTAGATGATATCCGTTTTGTCAGAGCCAGGTTGTGTGTTAAACAGCATGAGCCGATGGGACTTCCGTCATCCTGTTATGCATTAACCATCATTTCAGGTCAAGGGATGGCTGAAAAGTCTGTAAGTGCAGACTAAACAAGACCTCTGAGGGCTGGTGACGGCCTAAACTTTAGAAAGCACACTGATTTACAGAGACACTGAACCTTATTTGGCTATCCAAATGCCTTTTGCAAGCAGTTTCTTTACAAGTATGAAAGTGGGGGTTCCCTTATATGGTTTGTTGCAGGTTTTTTTAAACAGCCCTTGGCAGTGGATAGATATTTGGACACTGACTTTTCTCTGTGCTTTCCACGCACACTGATCTGTGCCTACATGTTAGGATGGCCTATATGTAGTGCTTGATTTGGGATACTTGAAGTTTTGTCTTGGTATCTTTCTGTTGCCCTGCTTCTCTGGAAGAAGTGAGAAAGTTGGAAATCCTGAGTTTTGTAACCTCTTAGGAAAATTAATAAGTTTAAGGACTTCTTTGGCGGGTGTGAGGTCGACGTGAACTATCAGGAGATGTTTAAAAACCTTGCTGCAATCCTTTCCTCCCCAAACACTGGCTTTGCTGACATAAAAACACTGATAAATATAGCAGCCATTGTTTGCAAGTTACTGTAAAATAATACTGCTTTAGTGTGACATCATGAGACTGTTCAGCCAGGGCTTCAGCCCCTAATACACATATGAGAACAGTTGTTCGTTGCAGATGGGGAGAGTAGCTGGTTCCAGATATGATATCACAGCGTGAAATGTACAACATTGTAAATAGGATTTTCATAGGCACAGATAATAGGGTCCATCTGCTTTCTAAGATAAACTTTGGGAGTTTCTTGCTTAAGGGAAAGAGCTAGAGAAAAAGTATTTTAATGCTACTTGACATAAGCATTCTGATGCTTGTGATAATTATATAATATACGTAAAGCTTTTGTATTTTAAATGGCTTGACATTTTGCTACTTGGTACGCTCCCACAAATTAGGCATTTGTGCACACTGCTAGTTAGGCGCCTTACTTGCCGTGTATGCAAAACCTGATTTTTCATGTGCATGTTGGGGATATTTGCACGTGACTCTTTGACAGTCTGGCCTGAACTGCCCAAAGGGGTTGTTCTTGAGTGACGCAGGATGCTTTCCTCATTTGCTTCTGCATTGCTGGTGAGATGCTGGGAACAGGAATTGACTGACATGGTAAAAGCTGTTCTCCCTCTTGTGACTACCAATAACTGCCTCCTATCTCCAACTAGAAGCCAGGTGATTTTGATGACTGACTGCCTCTCTGGAAAGAAGACCTTTGTGGATTTTCCATCATTTAAATGGGTGCCATTCCTAATAGAGACTAAACACAGTGCACTAGATCTCATTTTGCCTATGCATGAAGAATTTTGATTTGCTCCCCAAGGGTGTCCTTCATGCTTACAGGACTTTGTTTTCTTGCCACTGTTCTGGGAGGTGCGTGCGATGTAACTAATCTCAATATTAACAGTACAGTAAAATAAGGCCTAAAATAAGACCGTTTGCTGCAAAGTGCACAAATAAGATCTGAAGAATGAGGCGTCCATTTGTCCTCATGCTGTTGGTGTTTTCAGACTTCAAACAAACAAAAAAACCACTTCACAAACTAGCAGATTTCTCCTCAAGCCAGCAAAACTTTGATGTGTGAAGAGGTTATTTTCCTATATTCAGAGCACTTCCCAGAATGCATTAAAATAATATGCTGCATCGAATTTATAAGGAAGCAATTCCAGTGAGTGAGTCCTCTGGTTGCTAAACACAGATGGAATACATTTCATATGAGTAACTGAAGACATGAAATGAAAAAGGCTTTAAAATTTCAGATCAAAAGCAAAAGGAATTTATTAATGCAACTGTAGTTAATACTGTCTCATTTTATAAGAGTAAAAGTTAGTAAATGTTTTAATTAGTTATCTAAACTACAGTTCCCAGGATGCTCTTGGATTGAAATGTCAGTGTTCTGAAATAGCCAATAATCCCCTGTTCAAATTTCCTTTTTTACCTCTTAATCCTGGACGATGGGGAAGCAGAAAATGACTGTCCTCTCTAATTTAAAGTTTATTTGTTATTAACTATATCTACACCTGTTACTGATGTTGGATCTCAACTGTTTATTTTTGGAAAATCCTTTCAATTCATCTTTTAAACTTTTCTTACTACAGAGTGATTACTATCCATGTTCGTGGACAGTCCAAAAGTGCAGCTGGAGTCCAATAAGGTTCTGGCCCTCTGGCGGGAGCCAGTGCTGGAAGAAACCTTTCTCCTTCCTGCCCTATCCATCCCCAAAGCTGTCTCCCCAAAATATATGATATAACTTTTTAAAGCAAAACCAATCTCACCCCCCAAAAAACAGAGCAAAAAACATCATCATAATCAAAACCAGGGGCTGTTCTGTTATATTTGTTTTTCTTTCTGAACAAGCGTTGTAGCTGTTGAGAAGGAGGTGGGTGCTAAGGAAGAAAGAGGGCCTGGTTTCTTGGCTGCTTAAAGAGCAGCAGCAGCAGCAAAGGACTTTATAAGGAACTCATTGAACCATCATTTATGTGGTTTTGTTGGGGGATGTGTAACAGCAGATGGGAAAAGGTGGCACACTAGCGTATCAGCTATCGGAATGAGTAACATTTGATGCATCTATATTTAAAAACACTCCAAATGGATTTGATCTTGGTTGCAGCACAAAACTGGAAAACAGGGAAATGCTGATTGTCTGACCTGAACTCACTACTTGTTTACTTAACTCATAACAAGTTTTGCTTGAGGAGCATATACTGTTGAGTCAGTCTTCACCCCGGCTTCTCTTCCCTTCCCAATATTTTCATAAATGAATTCCATTGAAGCTAAGCATGCAGGCTATTGGAGTATTTGTCGTTCACCCTAAGCAGAATTTTTGTTTTTGTGCATTTATATTGCAGAGTCCATGGTTTTAGTACAACTTGCCGTGCTTTAGCAGGTAACTTGGATTTGGGCCAGGGTTCATCCTCTTCGGTGTTTATACAGTGCCTGGCACAATGGGGCCCTGGTCCATGACTGACTCCTAGGCATTGCTGCAATACAAACAATAAAGATTCTTGATGCAAACAGATACAAAGTAACCAAGTTTAGTGTAACATTCCCATGTCATTTTGGAAAACCTTATGTAACTGAGAACTGTGAATTTTCACTGCAATTGAGATATCCTGGGAATCTTAAAATTAGGAAAAATAGAAGAAGAATGTAGTTTCAGTGCTCAATAAAAATTGATGTCAATGTCTAATTCTGCAAAGCCTTTTTTTGGAGTACTCTGGTTTGTGGTGTAATGTGTGACAGAATCGGAGACCCCGACTTCTAGCTGTTTGGCAGGTGGAGAGTGGAGGAAGGGGTTGCGTCTGGGTTGACGTATATACTTAGTTTTGGATTTAAATGGTTCCAACACACAGGTACTAATCTCAAAATTTAAGATTTGCAATGGAAATTCAGATATATCTATCCTGTTTCAAAGTAAATATGGTATTCGTAGTCATCCAGTTTAACTAATACTACATAAAACTAATGTTCCAGACGTAATCTTGATTTTTTTTTTTTTTTTATTAAGGGACCCTTGAGAATAAATCCTAAGAAATACCATGAAGCCTTCATTCCATCTCCAGTAAGTATAATTTATAATTCTTTGTAGTTCTTAAATGAATGTGTATGAAGATAGTAGTTGTACTGGGTACGAAATGTCACTTTGATTTGTGTAACAAGATGTACCAGTTAGGATACATTAAAATAAACATTAAGGTATGTACATAGTTTTTTTTCACACTGTTTTTAACACTGCAAAGTGCTACTTAATGTCTCTGAACTTCTGATGAAAGTGGGGACACTTGTTTCTAATCCAAAGACACCAGCTGAGCCCAGGTTTGAGGACCACTAGTTAGTGTAATTGTAAACCCTTGGTCTATGGCTACAGAGGATGTATAGATTTTTCCATTGATTTAAATTAATCTTTCCTGAACAAATATGCTCTCCATTTTCGATCCGCTGCATGAGCTAATTTATAAAGTTGGTCCAAAAGTACCATGCATGGTTCCTTTTAATGTACCCTCTTTTGCGCAAGCTGTGTATAGCAGTGGGATTCAAGCTTTTTTCATTTGTGGACCCCTAAAAATTTTTAAATAGAACCCTTTGGAAATCTTAGACATGGTCTGGGGATCCCCAGGGGTCTGGGGAACCAACGGTTGTAAACCACTGTTCTGTGGTAATGACAACTTTTCACTGACCCCTTAGACATAATCTGCGGACCCACGAGGTTTCGTGGATCACAGATTGAAAACCACTGGTGTATAGCTTGGCTTGAGGTTCACTGCTGTCTCAAGGGGCCATTTCTTTACATCAGTTATTCATTCAATGGAAGGACTCTTGTGATTTGAAGGGCCTCCTTTAGGCAAGGTTACCTTTCTGCTGGTGTAGTTGAGGACAGTTGTTTTGTAGTGACTTGATCAAAGTTTAGTTGGCTTCATGTCCTAATGTGACAGTGTGTTTCATATTGAAATTAGGTTTTGTTTTGAGGTAGAGGAGAAAAAGGGCCTTGCTCAGACGCTGAGTTGTTGGTTGTGTTTAATATTGCTCCTACTTTTGGGGCATAATTCTTTTGGAGTCAGGATTGAAAGTCCAGAGATTTGTGTTAGCTTCTGTGGTCGGTCAGTCATAGAAAATGATCTTTAAGCCTCTTTCCATAGAGGAAGACTTGTATTATTTGTGCTGGTGCAAAGGGGAAGATTCTTGAGAGTCGCTGGGGAGGAAACTCATAATAGCGGTCTCCAGGGCTTCCTGAAACTGGCACTGACAGTCCTGGTGTGAAAATGGGTAATGTTCTGTACTCCTCTCTGCTTGCTCTCTTGACAGCGCACAGTCAACCTGTGGAATCCTTGCCTGAGGAGGTTGTGAAGGCTGGGACTACAACAGGGTTTAAAAGAGAACTGGATAAATTCATGGAGGCTTAAGTCCATTGTTGGTTGTTAGCCAGGATGGTTAAGGAATGATGTCCCTAGCCTCTGTTTGTCAGAGGGTGGAGATGGATGGCAGGAGAGAGATCACCTGATCATTACCTGTTAGGTTCACTCCCTCTGGGGCACCTGGCATTGGCCACTGTCGGTAGACAGGATACTGGGCTAGATGGACCTTTGGTCTGACCGAGTATGGCCATTCTTATGCTCTTATGAATGAGGTAAGTGTAGACTGTTAAACCTATCCTATTAAACCACAAAACACTAGCTAAACATTAAGTCCAACTGGCATCTTAGAGACTAACCAATTTATGCTCAAATAAATTGGTTAATCTCTAAGGTGCCACAAGTACTCCTTTTCTTTTTGCGAATACAGACTAACACGGCTGCTACTCTGAAACCTGTCATTAAGTCCAACTGTGTACACAAGCAAAGAGCTCTATCCTTACTCCCCCGAGTGCTTAGCTATTACCTCATGATGAAGCAGATCACTCACAGTTTTGTGTTCTGGAATACATAGGCACTGGGATGTTAGTTAAGGGTTACATTTCTGCCATCACTCTCTTTTCTTCCTGGGTTAAATCATGCAAACAGCACCATTGCCCAGTGGTCAGAAGAGTCAGCCCCTGGAGGATGATATATCTGGGCCAGGTGGAAGTAGTCAATGTAAGGAGAGGGTTACATTTGGGGAACTCGCCATTAGCATAACCCTCCATCAAGTATAGAAGAATGGCTTGCAGTCTTAGCATCCTGTTAGATTCCCCATTGTTGCCAGATACTGAAATAGCTACAGCTGTGAAAAGTCTTCATCTCCCTCTGCAGCTAGTCTGGGCATTGCACCCCATTCTGTCAGATCGGACATGGCTACAGTGACCCCTTGCATTTGTCACCTCTGGGCTTTATTATACCAGCCTTATGCTTATTTTGGTTCAAGTGCAGCAGCAGGTCACTTTAATGTCACAAGTCCCTACGAGCATGTTGGTCCAGACTGTTGCGCTGTACGCTGGCTTACTGTTGAATGGTGAGTCAAGGTAAAAGCGTTATCATCAAAGACTTCCATGGGATGGACCCAAGCTATTAGAACACTGCCTCGCATGCTGCAATCTTGACTGCTTTCAGTACCTGTGATCTTTTGAACGGTGGAATTGTCATCTTGGAGAGCGAGACACTTGAACATGAGAGACGGAGCTTTCTTGGCAGCTGGCCCATGACTGTAGAACTTGTTTCCGGAAGAGATTAGAATGACCACAAATCTCCCTGCTGTCAAACAGAAATGTAGAAGGCTGCTACTGTTGTTCGGTGAGGGCTATATAGTAATAAAACATCTTGTCGAATGGGAGATGAGTGCAGAGAATCTGATCCTCTTACAAGCTGTAATGTGCTCTGATGCTACTGCAACAAATACAGCGTAAACACCTCGGTAGAAGTGTAGGCCTTGCAAGTTACCCCAGTACTGTGTCGCCATTCAAGCACATTGTAATTACATTAGTAATGCAAAAAGGTGATGGTTTGGAGTGTGAGGAATTGGTGTGGGGGGAAGGAAACAAAAAAATCCCAGACACTTGGGAGCGTGTGAGTTAACTCTATAGACCACAGTTCTGAAGCACTAAGTAAACAAATGCTGCATTTTTATGACATGTTACTTTAAAAAGCTTTATGGTAGTGTGGGCCAGTTTTTAATTACCGCTGCTCTAGCAGACATTGAAATAACTGGTGTTAAAAATCTGTATATAGGAATAAATTGTTTAAAATGAGAGCTATTGGCTGCAAATCAGAAAAAGAAAATCCCTTCTTGCTTAGTCTAGCGCATAGTTTTAATGGGCTGGCGTAGCACTTCCAGAGCTGCTGTTGGCAGATGGAGAAACTACTTTTAATTTTTTTTTTTGCAAAAAAATACATGGCGCAAACAAATTAACCCACATCCCAACTTCCTTCTGCCCTGGAACAAGCCAGCATTACCATGGAATTGTACAGCTAGGTTATAAAAAAAGGGCATTTTTCTTAAAACGAGGCTTTGAATTGTCCTTTTTGTATACGTGGTGGATCTCGCTCAGGGCGGGGTGGGGATGGGAGAAGAGAGGTAGGGCCATGTGCAAAAATCTGGCCTTTGGAAAAGAAAAGTTTCCAATTTGAATTATGTTGGTCCAACAGGCTTTGCAATTTTTCTGCATCTTGTCATGGGAGGCAGCTTTGACACAGCTGTTGGGCTGCTGCTGCTTTTCTTTCTAAGACTAATTTGCTCGGTTGGAGGATGGCCTCGGTTCCACAGGACAGCAGTGTCTCACCTCTGTTATTTTGCTATCTAGGCAGAACAGAATACTTACGTGTTGGTACCCTGAAAAATCTGAGGCCTTATTAGATATGCTTACTGTTTTTCCTGAAGACTGCATATAATGGTAATGCTGCAGATGAGCTCTTATCCGGTACTAGAGAATTGTGAGCATGTATTTGAGGAACTGCAATAAAACCCCAGTGTGGTTAAGATTTTAGTTCCCTTAAGGTTGACTTTTTGTTGTGTTCTTGAAAAAAAAGTTATCACCCAAAGAAACCCACAATCATCTTATGCCTTAAAGCCAAGAAAAGGGGATAAGGCTCCACAATAGGAGAACATGTCTTAATACACAGGTTAATACTAAATGCTTCTAGGGTTTTACAGGCTCATGGTGTTCTGCAACCAGCCACACGCAATTATCAGCTTGCCGAAGTACAAGGGAGTGAAAATGAAAGCAGTAGATTAACTTGACCAAAAGAGGTGTGAAAATGAAACCTCCACTCCCTAAAAAACCTACGAACCTCTGCGATTAAACCTGATCCTCCTTGACCCCAGGTGGGCAACCCCCTCCCAAACCAAATCTAGATTGTGAGCTGAGTGTCAAGTGTGTCCTAGAAGCTAACCCTGCTGTGTGGAGTAGCTGCGACGGGTATATGGGGTGGGGCTACAGAAATCAAGGTCATCTCTTTTAGAAGGTGGGGTTCTGGACGGCAGGGGGCAGAACAGACTGCGGCTGGCTGCAGTTACAACAGACTTGTTGCTGTGTTATGTAACGTTTAAATATGTATCTCCATCTCCCCAGGGTGTGTGCGCTGTCGTTTTTTGTCGCTAGAGTATTTTTAAACTTCTGCAGTAAATATAGCTTAGTATTTTGTGCTTTGATATTTCATATTTTTTTCCCCTTTCCATAGGATGGGATTCGTGATATCTTTATTGATGGGGTGGTTGCTCGCAACAGAGCCCTAAATGGTGACATTGTGGTGGTGAAACTGCTTCCCAAGGAGCAATGGAAGGTCAGTCCCATGTTCATTTCTATGGCTTGCATAGAAAGAGCCGATTATAATAATCTCCACTGATCTTATTCATGTATGGTGTATACCATATACTAATAGAGAACTGTCCACAAATCTCGTAGCTAAATTGTGACTAATATTTTAGTAGATTAAAAGTTTATCATTTAAAAGCTATGCCTAAAACACTAGGCCACACCCCTTTGGTGTGAAGGCCCTATCTGCCACTACCTCAGGAGGTTTGTATTTTGTCCATCACCCTAACCCAGAATATGGATGGGACAGATGGCATTTTTAGTTGGCTTCATGTTTATGGCATTGAATGGTTTTGATTGGCTGTTTGAGCGCAGTTGACAGTGTGTGTATATTTGAAGCATACTATTTGCAATTCTTAATTAACCGATAGCACCCAGAAGTTTGTGGGGCCCGAGGCTTGGAGTACCTGCCTTGTCCCAACTCCGAATCTCATGACCATTCAGGTCTTGCACAAATGAAGAACATGTGAAATAACTTGAACAATGCAAGCATATTTATCACTTCTGTCTCCATCTCCTGTAGAAGTTCACTCCTTTTAAGAGTATTTTCTTTTTTTTTTTTTTCTTCCACCCATCAATGCCCAGGATGTCGTATCAAATGGCTGGATTATTTTATTTGTTGCTAGTAAATCTGTTGGCAGCTTTGCACAGGGAAATCCTTACTGCAGGTCTCCATTTGTTGGGAGACTAAGGTGAAGCTAGCACGTGTGGCTATGTGCTTAAGTCTGAACACGACAGAAGTGCTGCAAATTCTTCTCCAGACCTAAATATCTGGATTTTGAATTCCTTTCAGGGATGTGAAGATTGCATTGTCTCTTTAATTGATGAGTCCTACCTAGGACAAAAGTAATAACCCTGCCTGTTCAGTGAGGTGAAGGTCCTGTCAGGTTAGTGCTCCTGGCTTGCTCTTTAGCCACCTTCGTGCCCAGTGTTTGTTTGAAGCAGACTTGTGGGGGAAAGTTTTAGATTTCCATTTACCAGACCTTCCATTGGCTATTTGCTGAACCTGTCCCCTCTTGCAGAGGGAGAATGACAGTATGGAACATTTAACTCTGCTTTCGAGATCATTGTAAAAGGACTCTGAACAAAAGACTCGTGTGCTTATTGCACAATGTGTTGGCGAAATTACATTACACAAAGGGTGATTATACTGTCATAGTATTAAATAGGAACTAACATGCTGCAAATATATTCCTGTGCCTATATAAATGTGGAAGAGCTGTTTGCTCTTATGGATGACTTAACTCCTTTGAAAATCAAACAATTATTAGGGTGAGGCAAGCTTTATTCAGTAGCCATTTAAAGGAGAGAAAAGCTGCGTTCAGCAGAGCCAAGTTCACTCCTGTAGTGGTTGGATCACTAAATGCGTGTAAACCTGTCAGCAAGTTTAAAGAAGAAGGATTCTTCCCACTGCATGCAAAACACTGAAAGTGGTAAAACTGGCAAGAAGTGCGGGTCAGGCTGCAAGCGGATAACCCAGAAGGCTTTAGATCTTCATAGTACAAGAGTCTGATTCTTCCACAGTGAATTCAACATTGCTAAATTAAGTACTCAGAACCTACAGGAGTGTGTTAAGCCATGCAGGTGATGCACTAGGAGCGGATTTACCTCGAAACATACTTGTGGCCCGGGGCCCCCAATGACAGGGGCCCCAAAATATAGGCGTGGGAACTAGGGGTATAGGGAGTGCTGCAGCACCCCCACGTTTTATGCGGGACTCCGCTGCCGCCCTGTACCACTTATGTTAAAATATACTGTTAGGAGCAGAGAACCGCCCGGGCTCCTGGGGAGACAGGGAGGTGTCCGAGCCCGGCCATGGGGGCCGCAGCGTGACTGCGGTGGCTAAGGGGGAATCGCAGCTGCCTGCGTTGCAAGGACCCAGCAGCCAGGGGAGGCGAAGAGAGATCAGCGCACGGAGTCAGCGGGGTGCTCAGGTGGCCGCTGATGGAGCTGTGCCTCCCCTCCCTACCCCCCCGCCACCCTCAGGTGGGTGTTCAGCCCATGCAGGTCTCTGCCTGCTTCTCCAGGCCAGCTAGCGGGGTGGCAGCGGAGCCCACAGAGTCCTGGGCGTGGGGTGGGAGCTGGGACCCCGGGTGTCCCAGAGCAGAGCTTCCATGGGGCTGGAGAAGGAGACACCAAGATCTTCATGGCCGAGGACAGCTTCAGGCGCCACGGCGGCCCCACTCTGGCCGGCCCGGAGAAGCGGCCAGAGACCCACATGGGCTGAACACCCACCTGAAGGTGAGGGCCGGGGGCACGGCTCCGTCAGTGGCTACCTGAGCACCCCGCTGCCTCCGTGCGCTGATCTCTGCTCGCCTCCCCTGGCTGCTGGGTCCTTGGAAAGCAGGTGGCTGCCATCCCCCTTAGCCCCTGTGGTTGCTCTGCAGCCCCTGTGGCTGGGCTCAGACCTGGGCCCCTCCCTGTCTCCCCAGGAGCCTGGGTGGTTCTGTGCTCCTAACAATATGTTTTAACATAAGTGGTGCGGGTCAGCAGCAGAGTCCCGCATAAAACGTGGGGGTGCTGCAGCACCTCCCACACCCAGGGCTGCCGATGGGGATGGGGGAAGGGGCAGATTCCCTGGAGCCTGGAGATTTAAAAGGGCCCAGGGCCCCTGGCAGCGGCTGGAACCCTGGGCCCTTTAAATTGCCGCTGGAGCCCCAGGTGGCATGGCCCGGGCAGCGCTGAAGGGCTGGCTGTGGGAGGCTAGCCCACAGCTGGTCCCTCACCTTGCCCAGGGGCCCGGCAATTCTGTTGGCAGCCCTGCCCGCACCCCTAGTTCCCACACCTGTGGTCCTGGCTGCTGTCCCACGGCCCGTGCCCTGGTCTGGAATCGTGTCTGGGGTGGACAGGAGTCTGGCTTTCTTTTTCTTGGCTAGGTCCCGAGGGAAGGGCCCTGAAAATGAAGCTGTGCACAGGGCCCCACTAACTCTAAATCCGCCCCTGTGCTGCACTGTGTCCCAGTCTGTTTCTTGCCATCAGCAACTTAGTCAGTGGGGGCATCCCAGCTCCCTAGTTTCTTGGAGTTCGTTGCTATGAAAATTTGTTTTCATTAGTTCTTTGGGAACGGTGCCACAGGACTGTGTTGGGATTTATTACGGTTAATTTTGCCAAGTAATTATAGACTTGACTTGTTATTGTCCTTCGTGATCGAAGATGACGCTGACGCCAATTTTACCTCTTGTGTGTACGGTTAAGGCTAAAAAGCCTGATGTGCGAGTGGCAGTCCTTTCCTCATGAAGTGCACAGGTACTGCGATGAGGAGGAAGGGGTTAAAGTCTGTGTCTGCTGAGTATGCTGCTATTTACGACTCAACCTCTGTACATTAAGATCTATACTGCGGTTAATCTTGAACCGGGTAACCCCATTATGGCCTACTGCTTGCCAGTTAATCCTGAACTGGGTAACCCCATTATTGCTGGCTGCTTGCCAGCGTGACCTACCTCTTGCTGACGACTCCCGGCTACCAGCGTCAACGTTGCAGTGTTTTGAGTTATGCATTGGTGTGGCCTTGAAGTGTTTCTTCTGGCCGCCTTGTATGCAGTTATCCACTTTCAGATCACCACACAGCAACTGCCTTGGCATTCTGGTGTCATCCATCCTTAACAATTGACCAGCCCAGCATAACTGTGATGTGATAAGCCTGACTTCAAGCCCTGTGGAGTGACTGCATTCCAGAACCTCATTGGTAACTTTATCCTGCCATGTGATGCGGAGTATGGCACACAGGTGTCATAAGTGGAACTTATCTAGAAGCTTAATGTGACGCCTGTAGTGTGTCCAGATCTTTCACCCATTCAGCAAGTTGAAGAGCACAGTTATTTTACAGACTTGGTTTCAAGCTCAATTCTGCCAGACTCTGCCTGATAGTCTGCCAAATGATGAACTAGCTTTGTTGATATGACTTGTCAACTCCTTGTCTACAGTGATATCATTCCACAGTATACTACTAAGATAGCAGACGTCTGTAGCATCATTTCGCTGTGTGTTTCTGATGGTGACTTTTACTTTTATGTAGGGTTTTCCTACATAGGTTAATACATGACCTTTGTCTTTTTTCAGGTTGATTGTCAGCCCATACCTTTCTGCAAATCTGTCTGTAATCGATTTTATATCTTTTAGAATATGTGCCCCTAGAGCATACCTCAGTTTATGAACAATTGCTTCAAAGACGTTCATGGATGATCGCAGCCTGTTCAGATTAAATAATTTTCCAGAGGATTGGAAACATCCTGGTACCGGCATTCAGGTCTCTTGTAGCTACACTGAGCATTTTTGCATAGAAGAGATTAAACAAGAGTGGACCAATTATTCAGCCCTGCTTAATACCATTAGTAATAGGAAATGGGTCAAACTGAACATATTCTATGCAGATTTGGCCAATCATTCCATCGTGAAATAGCCTCAGAATGTTGGTGAATTTTGCTGGACAACCAGACTTACATAATAATTGCCAAAGCCCAGGTCTGCTGACTGTGCCAAATGTTTTATCCAGGCCAATAAGGATGGTGTAAATGTCCTGTTGCTGTTCTCTGCATTTCTGCTGCATCTGACAGACCTTTTGCATGTTAATGGTTTTTATTTTTTACTACTTCCAACTCACTTGTGTGCTTGACTGTCTGAAGACTTGTTCTGTTGGTATCCTTTATATCACAAGGGATTTGGTTGTTAGGACAGCAATCTGATACATTTGTGCCTTCTGCATTCCAGAAAAGCCTGGTCACAGTCCTGGGAGTGAGAACTTGCTTTTCCCAAAGCAGGTGGTTTCCTACCTCAGATTTCCCACCTTAATGATGATCCTCTGTGCTGGGTCCTACTATGCTGCCACATCCTAAATGCTAGGTTTGGAGCACTCAGAACTCCAATGCAGGTTAGGGGGACTAAATGAATTGCGGGGGAGTGTGGGATATAGCTTGCATAACAAAGGGTTTTGGTCTTGTAAATTAGTATATTTGCCTGAAGAGCTGACGATGTTAATGGCTTGGGTCTTCAACCTTGAAACTGTGTTGAGAGCAGAGCCCCAAATAGTTGTGATGTGATAGCGTGAGATTGAGTCGTCATGGTGAAAACATAATAGAGTAGTGTCGGGGTAAGGAGCTGAGAATCTAAAGATGTGTGACCATGCTTTATGAAATAGCTCCTTGGCAGTTCGGAAGGAAATACTTCTTTTCTTCTTTCCCCATCCTTCCACTTTCTGGCTGCATGGTGGGAATGGGGAGATTCTGGGGGCTTGGATTCCTCAAATTCCTTCCTGCCCAACGTACACGTTGGGTAGCATTTGGTGAGCTGCTCACTCTGCCTGGTCTTAAGCAGACTGAGAGGAGTTTTGGACACATTTATATCCTCTGTGAGAGCTTTGTGTGGTCCTAGAGCTACTTCCGGCTCTGTCTTCACCATGTGAGTTCCTATTCTCAGGGGCAGCCTCCTTCCTTTCCTGATCTTGTATGTCTTTTCTTATTATCAGTTGTGCTCTAAAGTCAACAAGTTTGACCTTGCACCATGAAAATGGGAAATTGACCTTTAGGCCCAGAAGATTATTAGCTTACATTTCTGAAGAGCGCAACCTGTGGCCTCCTGCCAAAACAGAGCTAAGGGAGTTGCAGTGGCTGTGTCGATGCTATATTTCAGAGGTTCTTTACACATCCTTTTTTTGCCTGGTGGCTTCAAGTATAATATAACTAAGGAACTATGGGTTTCAGAGTAGCAGCTGTGTTAGTCTGTATCTGCAAAAAGAAAAGGAGGACTTGTGGCACCTTAGAGACTTAACAAATTTGTTTGAGCAAAAGCTTTCGAGAGCTACAGCTCACTTCATCGGATGCATTCCTTAAGGAACTGTGGTAACTTTCAAATGATTTGGCTCTTGAAAAGAAAGTAATTTGACTCTCAGACCATATTTCTTCAGATACTTAGCATATAACCATGCTTACATCCATCCTCGGAATTCAAATCCTGTATAACTACACAGCTTGTAGTAGAATAACCTGAATGGTGCAAAATGTTCATGTAATTATTATAACAATATTTTTCTAATCCATTGAAAAGAGGAAAGCAGGGTAATAGTATAGGAAGGGACACACTTCATTTAATCTTCCCTGGCAACCTGCTCTTCTACCTCATCCTTAATTGTTGTGTAGTATTTCCACTTCATCCGCTATCATTTTATAGTATTTGTTTAATTCAGACTTACATGTTGCTTTTTCATGGGAGACTTATTTTGCTGGTAGAAAATAACACATTAATCACTTGTTATTATTTGGGGCTTGAGTTCTTGGCCCAATTCATAGTGCTTACAGAATAGTAGCTTATCATGTAGAGTGTTGCGTGACGACTCCGCCATGAATTGCTCTCTCTATTGTTGTATGCCGTGCAGTAGGAGCCGTGTCAGTCCCAGGATATTAGCGAGAGAAGGTTGGTGAGGTAATAAAAGATATTACCTCACTCACTTGTCTGTCTGTATCGGTAACATTTTAGGGCCTTACAGTAGAACACCAGAGTTATGAAGTGACCAGTCAGCCACACACCTCATTTGGAACTGGCAGTACACAATCAGGCAGCAGCAGAGACAAAAACCAAAAGTCAATATAGTACTGTGTTCAATGTAAAATACTACAAAAATAAAGGGAAAGCAGCATTTTTCATCTGCATTGTAAAGTTTCAAAGCTGTGTTCAGTCATTGTTCAGTTGTAAATGTTTGAAAGAACAACCATGATTTGTTCAGCATTACAAACGTTTCAGAGTTACAACCAACCTCTGTTCCCCAGGTGTTTGTAACTCTGAGGTTCTACTGTATTTTGAAAACAGTATCTAGTATAGGACTTATTACTGTCACCGAGTTGCCCCATTATGCTCAGTCAGGAGTGCTGGGAGGGATAGATTTTATGTATGCATATTATTGGCTACCATATGTAGGAGATATCTGAGTGTGCTCAGCACAAAAGCATTTAAAACAAACGAACAGCCCAAGCAGTATCGAAATTCAGTAAGCCTTTCAAAATGAGACCCGTTTACCATGATCATTACCTCTCATGGAGGACTGGAGAGGGGGTGGTCCAATATTTCCTGCACTCTTATGAGTCTATCCTAATGGTCTTGTAGAAAGAGCTCCATGGACCAAAGGTTGAGAATGACTGCTTTGTGGGTAGCATGGGGTTGTTTGTCTGACAGGAGGGGAGGTATTCCAGCATTCTGGCACTGAAGTGGCCCAAGCACTAAAAACTGTAACCCTTTCTAGCCTAGGAAACTCTGTGCTCCTCAAGGAACTCTGAGAGGTAAGATGTAATATAAGGCTGTGGGTAGTCTTAGATGGATGGAGTCAGGACCTGCTCCTTTTAGGGCCATGTGTCCGAGATAAACACTTAAAACTCTCTTTAAACACTTTAAACTCTAGTAGATGTTGACAAAAATTCACTTTGCCCAACAGTGACTATTGTTGACATATTTGGCAACATCTAAAGGGAAGGAAAAATTAAATTCAAACAGACGTCAAGAAGCATTGTCATGCACAGTATAAACATAATGGTATATCCTGGACAGCTACCACACACAGCTGTTGACGTAAACATATGTAGTGTTAGTCAAACCTCTAGATGGGATTGTTAACTTTGGACATGCTTTAGCAAACATTTTTTATTTGCTTCTCATTCATCCAAATCAAGATTTTCTTTTGTTAGCCCTGATAATGTTTTAGGAATAACAGTATCACATGGCTATCTGAATAATGCTGTTTTGAGAATGGGAGTGTAGTGATCACTGAAGTTCTCTGGAGCTCTTCTTTATTATGGAATGAGTTTAGGAGAGGCCAGAGCTAAAGAAATGGATGATTGTGCATCTTAAAAATAACCTAACAAAACTCATGCTGCCAAAGTATAGAGTAAAAAATCTAAGAAGCCAGGAAGGTATCCATATGAGTAGAGTTATAACTATAAAAGGTTGATGGAGGCTACAGAGACAGTCCAATTTATTGTTGCTGTGGGCTGCACTTAAATTTTTACATTGGCTGCTTATTTAGTGGTAATAGCTGGAGGGATATTTACCTGGGGTAAATAAAAGCTGTTTTTCATAGAAGGAAATGTTGCATTAACTTTCCTCTTCCCCCAGACGTTGCTTTTAGACATGTTTTTTAATAAAAGGTAGTTGGAAGTGAATGAGCCAAAGTCTTCATGTAATAGGTCACAACAGGGAATGCCTACTGTGCTTTGGAGACATGTATTGATGGTGCACGTTAGTAGGCTTTGTGTCTGATTGCTGTGATCTTGCCCCTTGAACAACCATTCCCCCTAGATATTTAAAAAGGGGAGAAGCAGAAATATCCCCTCTTTGGATCTAGAGCAGTTTGATGTTCCCGATGAAGATTTTCAGTAGAATGATCCCTGTTGTGTATTTATCTACCTTTAGAGCATCTCTCCTGGAAAAGCCAAGGACATCCCAGTTTCTCCTGTGTGACCTCTGCTCAGTGGTGCAAGTATGGTGGTACGGTCCGGCACGCCATACCAGTAAGATATCTATAGCTGGTATGGCGTACCAGAAAGAGAGGAATAGCCCATCCCCAGCCCTTCCACACAGCTGCGTCTCCTGAGCCCTTCTGCCTGGGGTCTGTACAGCAGCCCCACCAGAGGACAGGGCTGGGGGGGTACAGCAGCTGCGCCAGAGGAGCTGCCAGCATGGTGCTGCCCAGTGGCCCTACGTTCTGCTCCTTTCCCCACTGTGGTTCCCGGGAGAGCACTGCGGTTCGGGGCTATCCCAGGAACCTCAGCAAGGAGAGGAACAGAACATGGGGCTGCCGGGTTGCCCCATGCCGGCTGTATCACCCCCAGCCCGGCCCCCAGCCCTTCCACACAGCTGCATCTCCTGAGTCCTCCTGTCTGGGGTCTGTGCAGCAGAAGTCTCCAGCTCAGGAGGAGGAGAGGGCCCTCCCCCCACCCGTAATGTGGGATGGATGAGGATCATGGGGGGAGGGCATGGGGAGAGCCACGGGCTGGGGGCAGGGCACGGAGGTGTCACATGGGGAGGTCATGTGCTTCCTCCCCCCCATGAGTGCAGTGTACCGGCAATAAATGATTTCTACTTGCACCCCTGCCTCTGCTTTTTAGGATATAGATATTCAGGCCTGTCTGTAAAGGCCTATACTCTAAGAATTTAGGTGTATTCTTATCACTTAGCTGGTTATAGAGGTATAAAAGAAAGAGAGAATCAAAATCACTGTCTGCCGGTGTAAGGGCCTTCTCTTACTATGACAGTCTGAGGCCCTGTGCTTAGGCTAAGATCTTTGGCTAAGCAGCAGAGGCAGCCATAAGCTGGGAAGCGAACGGTCAGATCCTCACATTGCAAAGTAGTCACATTGAAATAAAGTGCTATTGGGCTGTTAGGAATACAATCCTGTCCTGATAATGCCTATCGCCTCCAAAGAAAGGGAAGTGCCTAGAAGATGTAAAAGGAAACAGTTTGATAGCATCCTGTCTGGCAAGAACTCACTTATCAATAGCTGGGATGTGAAATCCTCATTTCTTTGTTGTTCTATCACTATCATCCCCATTTCCCTATTGTTTGTCTGTATAATCTCTATCTGGTTCTGTGATTGTTTCTGTCTGCTGTACAATTAATTTTGCTGGGTGTAAACTAATTAAGGTGGTGGGATATAATTGGTTACATAATCATGTTACAATATGTTAGGATTAGTTAGTTAAATTTCAGTAAAATGATTGGAATCATGTCCTGCCAAGGGCAGGAATGGGAACAGGGCCACAGGTAAGGCTCTGTGGTGTCAGAGCTGGGAAGGGGGACACTAAGGAAGGAAACTGGAATCATGCTTGCTCACCCCAATAAACATTGAATTGTTTGCACCTTTGGACTTGGGATATTGTTGCTCTCTGTTCATGCGAGAAGGACCCGGGAAGTAAGTGGGTGAAGGAATAAGCCCCGTAACACTGCTGAAGGAAAGGCAATAAAGATTTGGAGTTTCAGAAAAATTTGGTATCTCTAAGTCCTCCATCCTTCTGTGACGGGGAAAAATGATTTTCAAACTCCTTCCAAAATGTTGGGATGCAAGGGAATAAACCACCTCTTTTTATTCATACAAAAGGGTAATAAACTGGTGTGAGTATGCATACAGAATACAAATAAAAATCATCCTTAGGTTAGCAACCAAACATTAATTAATCCTTCAGCAAAAAGGGAAGTGGGATTTGTCTTCCCCAACAGTCCCAGGTGTTGAGGTGTTAAATCCACAGTCAGATAATGTTGTATAAGCCTCTGGTGATAGGTTTGCTCAGACTGAATTAAGTATCATTAGGCTTCAGTGAATGTTGTTGGAAGAGCTTCATTTTAAGGGGTGAAAGGAAGGGCTGATGGGAACGACGGATCTTACTTAGTATAAGAGCAAAGCCAGCATTTAATACCTAATCTCCTATTACTGTTCGTTTTTTCTTGGTCACATGAATGAAGTCTAATATAACAAATTGTTCCCTTTAACAACTGACTTTCCTTTAGATGATTGTTTTAAAATCTCATCTTCCAAGTTTCCTGTAAACATGCACACATCACACTAGATTATTCTTAATCCAATCTCTTATATAACCACTATCATTTTGGGCTTTTCTTAGTTCTTGGTTCCTGTGGAATTAGCATTTTCTTAGAATTGTTTGGTTTTTTGCCAGTTTGGAGGTGTAGCAGACTTATCTGATGTTATCACATGAGTTTTTGGCGCCTACGTCTTGTAGGAGAATCTCAACATACCTGTCACAATCAAATAGTCTCTGGAGTTTCGCGCACATTAAATGTTTATAAATCCCTTTTTGATGTCCATTTTTTTTTATGATCTTGGTTACTTTTTAGACCCACATAACTAAATAATGCAAATTGGCTTAAGTGCAAAGCATACTGATAAAAATCAGCTCATCTGAACTGGGATTTGTACAATAAATGTAGCATAAAGAAACACTGACATAGGTGTTTTTAAAGGTGAAGGTGCCCCTTAAATGTAGTTTGATTCTTGAGAGATTTAGAAGAAAAAAGTTCAGTATAACACTAAAAAGCTGCTTATGTTTTAAAATACCTACAGGAGGTTTTGTTAGGGTATTATTTTTAAAAAAGGGGGGAAAAGTCTTATGTTTCAATCTCCATGATTGCTCTTGTGAACTGCTGGCTGAGAAGTGGCTGAGAAACAAGAGGCTGACTACATGTGAATAATGCTGTTTACAGATTGACTGACTGCTTCAGACTTTTCCCCTTTCCTTCCCTGAACTATGTTAAAGGGAGTAAATCCAAGGGACTGGGGATCTAAAATAGAGGGAATCCTGTAACTAGAGAACTGCAGGATGTGGGAGTAGATGAGTGAAAAGAGGAGGGGTCTTCGTAATAGTGCCTTCAAGGCAAGATGCACGACCTCATTTGTAACCAGAAAGTTCTTGTGGCTACAGTAGATGAAGGTGAGGTAAGATGGGGAAATGAATTCAACTGTAGCTACCTATGGTGAATTTGTTCCTCTGCTGCAGGGATTGGCAACTTTTGGCCCGTGGCCCGCCAGGATAAGCCCCCTGGCATTCTGGGCCGGTTTGTTTATCTGTTGCATCCGCAGGTTCAGCTGATCGCAGCTCCCACTGGCCGCGGTTTGCCGCTCCAGGCCAATGGGGGCTGTGGAAAGCAGCGGCCAGCACAGCCCTCAGCCCACACTACTTTCTGCAGCCCCCATTGGCCTGGAGTGATGAACTGCAGCCAGTGGGAGCTGCGATTGGCAGAACCTGCGGACATGGCAGGTAAACAAACTGGCCCAGCCCGCCAGGGGGCTTACCCTGGTGGGCCGCGTGCCAAAGGTTGCCAATCCCTGCTCTATTACATTAGGTCTGGAAGCTATTAGAACGAAGGATTAAGATTAGAATAGAATAGGAATATCATTGGTAACGATGAGAATGATAGGATAAGCCCACCTTCCCCACAACCAACACAATGCTGCTTCTGCTTCTGTGCCCAAAAAAAGCTAAGGGAGTTGGGAGGCCCTTATTGCTCCTCTCAGTATCCCTACCTAGTATCCCTACCAGTATCCCTTATTCTTCATGGGATTGTTGCCAATGGCATTCTAAGAACTGTGCAACAGATAGTTTCCTTCTGCAACATCGTACATACATGGTGTCCAGTGATTTAGAAGCCAAGGCTTTGGTGCTTAACATACCTTGCTAGCCATTTTCTTAGCAACACTAACATATGACAGTGAATCTTGTTTTTAAGCTATTACTAGTTGGCAGTCTCGTTAACCAAATTAATTTACTAATCATTGAACTGGAACCTGTATCTATGGCAAGAGTTCAAATTTCTCTGTTCCTGCAACATCTCGAAGAATTGTAAGCAATTCTTTTAAATCAGGTTCCAGGTTTAAAGGGTACCACTCAAAACGTTGAGAGGTAAATTCACATTCTTCCTGGTCAATTCAGTAATTGACCAGAAGTTGCTTACTTAACTTACAGGAGGCATTTTTGCTTGGAATACAGTATTCGTCACATTCAGTCTTAAACTGTTACACAGCTGTCATCTTTCATGCCCTGCTGCAGATACCTGCTGTTCAGTACTAGATGAAATGCTGTTTGTATGTGAAGTATATAGAATGTGTACTACTTGGGGTGAAATGTACAATAAAACATCATTAACAATGATCTCCTTTTCATTGTTCTTTATCAAGGAAACATGCTGGTATCTCATCAGTTTTTTCTTAAATTAACAAGGAGGTAGCTATGTGGAAAACCACTTGACATCACATCATTAGTTTAATTAGACTATTAAGTTCTATAGCTGAAATTGTGTTTTGTTGGTGCATTCACTGAGCTACATGTCAAAGACACACAGGTCTTTCTCCTTTATTAGCACGCTCCCAAAAAAGTGGGAGTATGCTAATAAAATTTGCAGATGATCCAAAATTGGGAGGTATTGCCAGTGTGGAGGAGGACTGGGATATCATACAAGAAGATTTGGACAACCTTGAAAACTGGAGTAATAGAAATGGGATGAAATTTAATAGTGCAAAGCTGCAAGGCCATGCATTTAGGGACTAACAACAAGAATGTTTGCTATAAAACTGGAGATGTATCAATTGGTAACAATAGACAAGGAGAAAGACCTGTGTATTGATTTGATCACAGGATGACTGTGAACTGCCAATGTGATGCGACTGTGAAAAAGACTAAAGAAATCCTAGGATGCATCAGGCCAGGTATTTCCAGTCGAGACAGGGAAGTGTTGTTATACAAGGCACTGGTGAGACCTCATCTGGTAAACTGTGTGCAAGTCTGGACTCCCATGTTTAAGGAACATGAATTCAAACTGGAACAGGTACAGAAAAGGGCTACTAGGATGATCAGAGGAATGGAGAACCTATCTTACGAGAGGAGACTTAAGGAGCTTGGCTTGTTTAGCCTAATAAAATGAAGGATGAAGAGAGATATGACTGCTCTCTATGAATACATCAGAGGGATAAACACCAGGGAGGGAGAAGTTCAGTGCCAATGTTGGCACAAAGCCAAAAGGATATAAACTGGCCCTCAATAAGTTTAGGCTTGAAATTAGGTGAAGGTTTCTAACTCTCAGAGGAGTGAAGTTCTGGAACAGCCTTCCAAGGGAGTAGTGGGGGCAAAACACCTAATTTGTTTTAAGGTTGAGCATGACAAGTTTATGGATGGGATGGTAGGATGAGTTCCCCTACAATGGCATATTGCAAGTATCTCCAATGGACAGAGCTGGGACACTAGAAGTGAAGGGCTCTGAGTTACTACAGAGAATTCTTTCCCATGTGTCTGGGTGGTGGGTCTGACTCACGTGCTCAGGGTCTAACTGACTGCCATTTTTGGGGTTGGGAAGGAATTTTCCCCCCAGGTCAGATTGGCAGAGATCTCTGAGGGTTTTTGCTTTCCTTTACGATGTAGGGCCTGGGACACTTGCAGGTTTGAACTAGAGTAAATTATGGATTCTCTGTAATTAAATTCTTTAAATGAAGATTTGAGGACGTCAGTAACTCAGCCAGAGGTTATGGGCCTACTACAGCAGTGGGTGGGTGAGGTTCAGTGGCCTGCAATGTGCAAGGGATCAGACTAGATGATCATGATGGTCCCTTTTGGCCTTAGTGTATCAGACAAAGCTTTAAATATCCAGTGGGGTTTCTCTTCTCCTGTCCTTCAAAACTGCATATTCCTTTCTGCGTGGTGGTGTTCTGTGGAGGTGTAATATGTTTATCAGGTTAGATTCAGTGACTTGGAAACTTAATTTGCCTTTTTATGTAATAGTTTATCACTAATACATGGTAACGTTTCCTGTCAGGATATGCATTGTTACAGTTAGTTTCTAAAACAGCATAGGAGCGGATGGTTACCCCTGCAAGGTTCAAAGGTTTGTAAAGCAAAGAAGGAAAATGTTCTCGCTGACATCACTTCAGCCCCATCATCCTACTTTCCCATGGGGCGTATGCCATATGCAGTTTAGATATAATGGAGTCCGAAGACTAGGTGTGGTGGCAACTGTCAAATAAAGGAAAGGCAGGGAGAAGGGAAGCTGGCCTTGTCAGGGCTATGTCACACTCTATACAGTAATTTCCTCTGAGCTGGCTGAGTCCTTGGGCAAACTTTCCTTTTGGTAACAGTTGCAAAATGTTATACACAATGAAGATAATTTTTTGTCCTTTTGTCACTGAAGTGGCCTAAATTGGCCAACAGTGAGCTTTTATTTATTTATTTATTTTAAAAAAATTTCCAGTAAAGCACTCCAACACGTTACTAATGCCTGAGTCCTAGGTTTAATGGCCTTCCACTTAAGGTGCAGATTTGTTGGCATGGAAATAGTCACACAGCCTGTATGTTCTCTTGTACAAGCATTGCCAGCTCATTGTGATCAGTCATAAACTGCTACTATGCTTCAAAGCCCGGAATCCTGACCACCCATTTCAGTTAAATGATTTGATTCAGGATCTTTTTCTTTTCTTTTAAACATGACTCCCCTAATTGTGCACAGTAAGTTCTGAGTACCAGTGTTCAGAGAGAGGGGGATTGTAGGATGTACCAATGGCAAAACTGTCATTATAGCAGAATTGGATCCGATATAAATAACCTTTCTCCCTGACAAACACTGTTTGTAATAAAACAGCAACTGCATGTGTTTCTTCATATATGGCTATGAAGCTTATTTGAAAAAAGTCGGTCAGTAAACCATGTGGTCCTCAGACATATTTTTCCTGGTGTTTTTTCCCACTACATAGATAGATAAAAGAATAAATTAACTAGTTTTGGTCAGAGCAAACCAGGTCATGTGGCTTTGATAGCTAACAGTGACTAGTGGAAACCAAGATGAATGATGTTTTTTCATCAAGCCAACAGGTTCCTTCTTTCCCTTCGAAGAGGATTCCATTGTGATTCTGCCTACATTGCATAATCCTGTGTGTGCCTGCTTACATAAACATTATGGTAATAGCTGAGGTTAGTCAACCTTTCCATGTTACACTCAATTTTCTCAGAAGCTTGTAACTCTACTGTGAAACTTGGCATGGGCAGAAGATTGGCATGAGAGTTTCGTCTGGAAGGCAACTTTGTATGGGCAACATTTGATAAATCTGTTCAGTGGTTTTCAAATTAAAATAAGTTGTACATGTTGAAGTGGCTTCAAATGCTATTTGGTGTTCCTATAAATGAAACTATCTGAGACATTTTCTCTTAGACTGAAGCTGTGCAAGTCACTACTCCATAATAGAGATCGGTGTATTTGGTAATTTGAGCGCAGGGGGAGAATTTAAAAAGTTATTTCGTGAACTGTGTCCTACAAGTCCTTAAGAAACATGTTGAAATATGTTGGTGCGGGGATTGCTTGTAAAAATTCTGTAATGCTAGTTACTTTCAAACAGTGAATGACTATATTGTAATGGCAATTCTCTCTGTGTGTGATAGATGAGCATGTGGATAATGATGCAGAAACTTACAGTTCTTAAGCATCGGTTGGCAAGTTGGACACTAATAGCCATTCCCTGTGTGGGTCATCAGTACATAAATATATGTGTGGCAATTCTCAACTGTTCTAAAAGCACAGGAATAGTTTAAGCTCCTGAATATGTAGTTATATGAACTATTGTGGATTGTGGTTACTAACTTGCACACTTGAGTCATTTAATGCTTGGTGAAGTTTTTATTAAAATACCATTGAGGAAAAATGAGAAGGCAAGAATGTTAAAGAGCACTGTATCCTTTGCCCCATTGTGCCTAACTCTTGCAGAGATCTGAGAGCAGTGCATGAGGTAGTGTAAAATCTTTGGGCAGGTGCGGGTGGCATCTGCCCTAAGTCTGAAATTGCTTGTTATATGGGCCAGACTCTTAATTTCAAACACCCATACAGATATCAACCTTTCCCCCCCCTTTCAGATTACTGGCCCAGTATCAGCTCTTGGAAAGTTTTGTTGGTCCTGGCTCACTGTTTTATATCCCAACAGGATGGACGATATTAATATTTGAAGTCACATCCTTCTGAGTCCATCCGCAAACGAAAATGGATGTTATATAGCAGCTGCTGAAGTCAGGAGGAGCTGAAGTTGGAGGCAGAGCCAAGTTCAGAGGTTCACCAAAGTGGTGGTAGAAATTAAGTTAGTGTAAGTCTATGTAATTTAACATGCAGATGGGGGTGGAATGGAGGGTTTATAGCAGGAAGGGCAACCAACGGGAAAGGGTAAAAGCATTAGGTAACACAGCCCCCTTCCCGGTTTTTTGCACTTTTCTGCTACACCCCCACCTTTCTACCACCTGTGAGTGTAAGTGACACCAGTGTAGATTCGTAGGCATACCCCTCTACCTGTCATGGCCCAAATGCTGGGATGTGGTGCAAGGTGAGAGACCCATAAAAAGCATTCATGCAGGAAAGGTAAAATGTTGTGGTATTTGTTCCTTTAGTGCAGGGGTTCTCAAACTTCACTGCACTGCGACCCCCTTCTGACAACAAAAATTACTACATGATTCCAGGAGATGGGACTGAAGCCTGAGCCCGGGAAGCCGAAGTCCAAGCTCCATCACCTTGGGCTGAAGCCCTTGGGCTTTGGCCCCAGGCAGTGGGGCTTGGGCTTGGGCTTTGGCCCTTGGCGGTGCGGTCAGGCTTGGGCTTGGGATCAGTCTAACACCAGCCCTGGCAACCCCATTAAAACGGGGTCCTGACCCACTTTGGGGTCCCGACCCACAGTTTGAGAACCACTGCTTTAGTGTAAACGACTCTTTCTAGCATTCCCCTTTCATGATACTTTATTTCTGATGTAAATAATTTTCAACAATAAAAGTGCGGAGACGCCAACTTGCATGGAGAACTATGGGACTAAAATGAGCAATGCCTCTTGAAAAGAGGTTCAGTTGAAAAGTAGGTACACAGGGCCTGATTCTGAACAACTGAGTAAACACTGAATAACTCAGCAGAAGCCAACAAAATTGTTCTGGGTTTACTCGGGTGTGAGAGCAGAATTAGGCCAGGACATGTAAATTACACCACCATTTTTGTCATCTGAATTTGCCCTAACGCTTTAATTCCAAATTATTTTCTGATAGCAAAAGCATTAGCTTACATTTCCAGCCGGTCTTTAAATACATAGAGGGTGCTAAAATATCAGACTGTATAGGGTTATGTTCAGTGGAGAAAAGCAAGATAATTTGATTGGCATGATTTAAAATCCAATACTTCGTGCCTTGTTGAAGTTGGAAATGAGGATCTTATGAAAACCCTTAAAGATTGGGTAAAGCATCTTACTATACACATAGGACTGAGCATAATGTAGTACAATAATTTCTGTTGCTAGAAGATATGAGGACAGTTGCATAAGTGGTCAAATAAGAAAAAAATTTCACTGGCTCAGAACTGATTCATTTGATTAATTTTAACATAGAAGAGGAGTCCCATTAAGTCTTTACAAGGTAGCAAGCTTGATCTAGTATTCAGTTTGAAATAAACTTCGTGTTTTTTACAGTCTCCATTATTCTGAAGTCTGACAAAAGCAGGGCGTATCCATTTACTTTTTGTATCGGTTCCTTATCTAAGATACACCTGTTAGGTGATCCGCTGTGGCTGTCATTAACTGGTAGACCAGGTGCTTTTTTCTTGAGTGGGAGAAGGTGTGCCAATGAAGTTGGAGGACACTGTACAAACTGCTGGTTCATCGATAACCTTTTGTGTGTTTCACAAGGCGTAACCTTCCGTTCAATTGTTTCACTGTGAACCAGTGCTTATCGTCGGATGTTTTTGGACTTGTATCCATCTTAATTTGTTTTGGATCAGGGACCACAAAAGCCAAGTAATCATCTGTGAAGTGAAACACAATATTCATTCCAGGAAAGTCTACTTAAACAAGAGGCCAGAGTTTACAATGACCAAATCTGCAGACACTTCTGTGTACCCACGGGTGCTACAGAAGGGTGTTTGTTAATTGGGATAATGAGCAGGTTTTCAAACTTCTTATGATGCCTGTTGTATTAAAGATCAGTGTTTACTATCTCAGTTTTATTTTTGGCTAGAGGGTGCAATTTGGCTTCATAAACCTTCAAAAATGGAGTGAGACAAGTGGTATAGGACTGTGCTGAGTAATGCACTGGCTGGACCCCGGCATGGCAGGGGATCTGTGAACTTCCTTACCTCCCATTACAAAGCTGTGCAGTGTACCTTCATCTTCATTTACACCTCTACTCATCCACTGTCAGCCTGTTCCTCTCCTGAACAGCGACTCTCAGGGGAGCCAACTTGTGGAGTTGGAAGTCTGACCACTAATAGCTGCAGGAGACTTTTTCATTCGTTATTTGAAGTAGGATTTTAACCCAGAATTGTGGAGATCCTAGAAAAACTACTTGTAGGCTGCTGGCCTGACGCTCAGCCTTGGAAGGGATGACACCAGGCCCAGGGTCTGCTTCAGGCTCTTTTCTCAGGACTTCAGCTTTATTTCTTCCACATAAAAGTGAGCAGAACATGTCAATTCTCCATTCCCCCAACCCAGGATCTTCTGCAGGGGTGTATCTATTCCCTACAGGTTTCCACTCTACAGTGACTTGCCTGAGAGTCATTCTGCTCCAGGGCCTGTCATGGGAACCAGCCTGCTTCCTGTTGCTCTCCCACTTGACCCATGGCTGCCTGCCAGAGCCTCCCTATTCCTGGAGGCTCTCCTTCCTTCATCTGAGGCTTCCTGCCAGGGTTCAGTGCTCCTGGCAGCTCTCTGCCCCAACTGAGTCATATGCTGGCTTTCATAATCACCTGTCTCCTCTTGGGGGGGGTAGCTGATCCATCACAGGTGTGGCTGGTCGCAACTCCCCTTAAAGGGCAAGCCACCTTGTGGCACTTCTGTATTAAGAACACTTCAGATAGGCTGCTTAGGTAGGTGGTGCAGCACACGACTACAGATGAGTGTCAAACAAATTGGAATGAAAGAAGAGTGTAAAATAAAAAATGAAGCAGAACATTTTAATAAGGAAACATCTGGTGAAAATAGGCAGAAGGCGGGATGGGAGGACTCGAGCAAAGCATTTTACACAAAAGGACTTTAATTTGCTGCTCACATGCCCTCTTTCTTTCAGACCATCAAGTTGGTCCTTGAACTAATAAGGTCTTTTTGTACGAATGCCACCTTTCTACAACATGAGTGTGCAAAGTGGAGGGTTTTCCGTGCTAATGTCAACCAATGCAGCATTTTGTGGGCTAGAGTGGCAGGGAATGGAGAGGAATGGCAGGCTTCATGAGGCAATGGGCTGGTAGGAGTGGGAGTTGAGAGAACTGTCTTCCTTCCTTTTTCTATTTTATCAGCTCAGAATGGATGGTGACTCATTGTTCTCTACATATGTCATGTTTCGTTATTGGAGACCTGTCAGAGGATTTGATTAATAATACATAGTGCTTGAATTCAATGTGATAAAAGTAATCCTAACAAAGCGCTTTTTTTCCTTGTGCTTAAGTTAAAGCTGATAAGAAAAAGTCTGTTGTCTTCAAAAATATATTGGAAGGGGTTCCCTTCTTTTTATGACATAAACAAAAGTGCACTTGGTGGGCTGCAGAGCAGCAGAACAGTTACTACTAGAGGCTGCTTTCATAGTC